>NC_047089.1:82984763-83292402 GCF_902459505.1 Geotrypetes seraphini | reverse complement strand
TTACAAGTCAAACAAGAAAAAAATACAGTGTGAAGTGAAATAGAACTCCAAATTATTTAAAAGGTACCTCCTTATTACAAAGTATAGTCTAGAGAGTTGCGCGGGGAAATCCCACCCGTCCCCGCCAAAGTCCCATCCGTCCCCACCCATTCCCGTGAGGAATCCCACCCGTCCCCACCCGTCCCCACCCGTCCCCATGAGGAATCCCTCCGTCCCCACCCGTCCCCGTGAGGAATCCCCTCCGCCCCGCCCGTCCCTATAAACTTCAGAAATAGTTATTTCATTTAATTATGCTACTGAATTAAAGGCTCTGGTAGAAACCCATTTACAAATAAGCAAAAGGACTTTATTAATTAGAAAATATTAATTGGGAAGAATACATACTTTGTAAACGGGTTTCTACCAGAGCCTCTAATGATTATAAATTTTTATCAACACAACTAATATACTACTTTATCCTGAAGCAAAAAAAAAAAAAAGAAATAGAATTCTTTTCCTACCTTTGTTGCCTGGTTTCTGCTTTCCTCATGTTCTCATTCAATTCCTTCCATCCACTGTCTCTCTTCCTTCTGCATCTTCCATTTGCTCTGTTACTGTGCCTCTCCCTTTCTTCCCCCTTCCAAATTGGTCTGGCACCCATCTTCTTCTCTCCACTCCCCCCATAGTCTGGCATCTGTCTTCTTCCCTGCCAGCGTCTTCTCCCTACTCTCTCTTCCTCATTTCCTTTCAGTGTCCTTCTCCCCCCCATCTTCCCCATGTCCTTTCAGCATCCGTCTCCCTCTCTGTCTTCCCCATGGCCTTTCAGCGTCCTTCTCCACCCCTTTGTCTTCCCCATGTGCTTTCAGCATCCTTCTCCCCCCTCTGTCTTCCACAAGTGCTTTCAGAGTCCTTCCCCCCCGCCCTTCCCATGGCCTTTCAGCGTCCTTCTCCACCCCTTTGTATTCCCCCATGTGCTTTCAGCGTCCTTCTCCCTCCTCTGTCTTCAAGTGCTTTCAGAGTCCTTCCCCCCCCCTCCTGTCTTCACCATGGCCTTTCAGCGTCCTTCTCCCCCTTCTTCTCTACCGCCCCGGGTGCAGCACAGCCGGCCAGGTCCCCTTACTTTTGTGGCACTTCCCCGACCGACCGACAACAGCCCCGGTCCGACAAACCTCCCTGCCCTTAACCGCGAATCTAAATTACCTTCTTACAGCTGCTGTAAGAAGGTAATTTAGATTCGCGGCTACAGGGCAGGGAGGATTGTCGGACCCGGGCTGTTATCGGTCGGTCGGGGAAGTGCCACAAAAGTAAGGGGACCTGGCCGGCTGTGCTGCAGGCGGGGTGGGGCGGGGCGGACCGCCCCCCTCCCTTGGTAGCCACTCGAACTGCGAGGCTACTCTCCTTCTCCTTACCTGCCCTGCCTGCAGCACAGAGCCGAACGGAAGTCTTCCCGACGTCAGCGCTGACGTTGGAGGGAGGGAGGGCTTTGTTTAAGCTTTGTTTAAGCTCTCCCTCCCCTCCGACGTCAGCGCTGACGTCGGGAAGACTTCCGTTCGGCTCTGTGCTGCAAGCAGAGAAGGTAGGGAGAAGAAGAGCCGCGCGACTGAGTACATCCAGCCCCGCAGGAGCCCCGCGACCCTCGGAGGCGTCCCCATGGGATCCCCGCGACCCTAGGGGGCGTCCCCATGGGATCCCCGCGACCCTAGGGGCGTCCCCACGGGATCCCCGTGACCCGAAGGGGGAACCCGCGGGATGCCCGCGGGTCCCGCGGGATTCCCGTCGTCCCCGTTCCCGTGCAGCTCTCTAAGTTAGTCTTCTATATACCTGGGAATGTAGCTAAAAAATAACTGAAATAAACATAGGAAATCAAATAATAAGGAATAAGAAGAAAGACCTAACTGCTCATGAACAATTCTTTCCTGAGCTTTCTTGAAAACAGCAAAACTCATGGAGTAGATATCAATTGCTCTCTAGCTGAAATAAATTTAGATTACTGCTGCAGTTAAAAAAAAATATATATATATATTATCTTTATATGTCAGCACGCACTTATAGGGGTACCCTAGAGCAAAGGTTGCCCCTAAGTGAACTGCCTGAGGCCTCAAAATGAGAAACTGTTTCCTTCTCTTCTGGGTAGAATGGGAAACATCCGGATACATTCTTATAATATTCGTCAAAAAAGGTACATCCTTATGTTTGAAACTTTGCATGACTACGCTTGCTGTTTCTTTGAGAGTGTACAGTGATAGCAGAGCCGGTTCCTGAGGAAGAGGATTTTTCCCTCTAAACAGAACCCTGTTGGACGGATTTAATCCATGCTGGCTATACATTTATTTACTCTGAATTCTCACGGAGAAGTTAAGTATCACAGTAACTTTGCGTTCAGTTTGTGACTGTGTTTCGGCTTGTATGATTTTGGACGCTGCTGTACCTTTGGATGAGGGACAGTGACAGCCTAACTTGTTTATTGTTTATTTTTCTTATTTAGTTATTCCACTTTTAGCAAACTAGTTTGTGCACTTGTTTTTTCACTTTAAAACTCATTTGGGTAGCATGGGGATGTTTCACAGGTAATAATACCCTTTTGGGTGTTCGACTGTGACAGCTGGTGCATTAGGGGCTGTGTTCCCTACTGCGGGCTGTGAGACTGAGGGCTTCCCATTCACTCTAAATATTTATTAGGTGTGCTTGGTGAGCTGTCTTTTCCCCTCATCCCTTGAGGGTCAGGGGAGACTTGTTCTCTCTATATTGTGACCAGTCAGACATGAGGCCTGCCAAGGTCCCAGTTAGGTCAGGGGGAAAAGTAAAAATGAAAACCCGGAAGGCAAATTCCAAGGTTTTGCAGAGTGTGCTACCGACTTTCCTGAGCCCATGCAGGTGGACTGGACCTCTAGCTACAAAGAGTGAGTGTTTTGGATTGTTTGCCTGTTTGGACTAATTTTGATATTTTTGTAAAGCTAGGAGTGTGAATTGGGGAGAGGTTTTGTTAACACCCTGGGTGGGATTTTGAAGGCCATACCTGTGGCTTTATTTTTACAAAACCTGTGTCACTCTCCTTTCCTGGCAGGCATATAAAGTTGCCAGAGGCTTTACTTATTTTCTTTAATTACTGTGAATTGTGGAAGCCAGTACCCTGAACTGTTGCTGTGAAAATTGAACAAGCTGCTTGGTAGCAGGCTTGTGGGCTCTGAGGAGAGCTGAAGACTTAGCTGCTATTTTGGACTTTATTTTGTTTTCCTTTTATTTTCCTGCCTCTTTTGGCATTTTTGCTTTGCTGCTGTTTTGGTATTCTGACATTTTTTGTAGCTGTAGTTATGAACTACTTACCTTTATGAAGGAATGAGTAAAACTGAAGTATTTTTGCTATAAACCTCAATTGTGGTGACTTTGTTTGCTTTATTTTTGAGTTCCTGCCTTATAACAGTTCAGTCCTGCAGGGTAACTCCATTTCGGGTCACATGCTAGTGCTATTTTCTTAGGTAATCACTGGAGGAGCTGTGGAGTCCCGGCCAAACCACAGTACTGGTTACATTATCTATGAAAAACATCTTAAGCATCCATTCCCTATCAGAGTCAAACTGTACAATCAATGTGGCTGGAATCTAGACCTCAGTATCTGACCTCTCAAGAAAATTAGTCAAATCCTAACTATCAGGTGTTGGGCACTTTCAGAATTTCACTCAGATACCTTTTAAACATTGCCAGGGCAGTTATAGAATGAACTTTAGGAAAATTAGTAATCCAGAGATTACAACTCCTAATAGAGTTTTCCATCATTTTTTGCTTAAAATGCAAACTAGTGCTGTCCTTAGCCCAAGTCAGAGCTTGTACTTCCAAAGTTTTTATCTTAATCTCAAAGTCACTTGCTTTACTCTCTAAACTTGTTACCTAAGTCTTAAGTTCCAAGTTTTCTGAAAGTACTGTGGTACATCGTGTGGAAAGTTGCTGAATTTGATTCTTAAGACAAGTTTGCATATTAGATATAGCATCCTATATCGATTCCATTGTAAAGACCTTAGGCCTCTGTAAGGAACAACTTCTACTCCAGAGCTCCCTGCAGCACCCAGTGTACCAGGAACCACCTCAGGTATGGAAAAAAACTTAATGGGTTTGCTGAATTCTCTTCACCAGCTAGAAAGATGTTGACACCTACTCTTGTCCCCTTTCAGAGTTGGTCCTCCTGCTCCATGGGTTTAGCAAGAGAGATTCCCAGACCAGCATGTCTAAAAAAGACTCTCCCATCACACCAGGACACCTGGGCGAACTACGCTCTTTGGAGGATAAAGTGACGCCCTCGGAGAGATCTTGCGCCTCAGTTTATGCGCTCTTTCCAGCCATGGATACCTCCGATTGCTGGGTTCCTAAGCTGCGCTCTTCTATAAAGGCATCCATCAGGTCAGTTTGCGAGACATGTGACCCCCACCCCCTACAAGATTGGGCAGGAGGGAGCCCAACCCTTCCTGCACAGGTGGGCTCCCTCCTGACCCCATCAGACTTGGGAGGGGGATTAGAGATCGTGGGGCAGGAGCGCTTGGGCTCCCTCCTGCCCCAAACGTAATCGGGGGTACCATGGGGCAAGAGGGCTTGGACTCCCTCTTGCCCCAATTTCATCGGGGAGGTCGGGGGTGCCGCGAGGTAAGAGGTTGGACTCCCTCTTGCCCCGATGTCGTGGATGGGGGGGTGGATTCTGTAACCGGTGTTGTTTTTGACAGACATGGTTACAGAATCCAGCTTTTAGGCCTAGGACTGGCTCCTCCTTTGGCTAAAAGCTCTTGTTTTGGACGTTCGGGGCTTGGGCTTTTTTTGGTTGATTATAGGGTATAAGTTTAGACGTAGTTGTGGTCTGGGCATTTGAACAGCTGAACGTAGAGGCAGGCCATTATCAAAAGAAACCTCCTTTTGGACGTTAGTTTGATAATGGACATTTTCCCTGCTTATACTTTCAACGTTTAAGGCCTTAGGCCAAAAGGGGACTTAGACTTTTTTTTGATTATGCCCCTCTAAGCGTTTTAGAGCAGATTTAGTGTGTGTTAAATCAATGCGTGTGCTAACCGCTAACGAGTCCATAGGATTATATGCGCTAAATCAATGCGTGTGCTAACCGCTAAAGAGTCTATAGGATTATATGCATGTGTTAGTATTTAGCGCGTGTTTAGCGTGCACTAAAAAGCTTAGCACACCTTTATAAAAGAGAGTCTTTTAGGAGCACAGCCTTTGATCTCGGTCCAAATGGTACTGGTGTCAAATAAGGAAGTCCTTCCAAAAGACAAAGTAATTACTTTGGATGATGTCTGGCTGGTAGCTAATAAGATAAAATCCTCATTACAGGTTACTGTTTCTAATTTGTGCCAATTTTCCTCAGATATACTGTAACTACCAAAGTAAATGAGAAACAATCTCAGATAAAGTCTTTGAACATAAGAACATAAGAGTTGCCGCTGCTCGGTAAGACCAGTGGTCCATCATGCCCAGCAGTCCCTTTTGGTCAAAGACCAGCGCCTTAACTGAGACTAGCCCTACCAGCGTACGTACTTGTTCAGTAGGAACTTGTCTAACTTTGTCTTGAATCCCTGGAGGGTGTTTTCCCCTATGACAGCCTCCGGAAGAGCGTTCCAGTTTTCCACCACTCTCTGGGCGAAAAAGAACTTCCTTACGTTTGTACAGAATCTATCAACTTTAGAGAGTGCCCTCTCGTTCTCCCTACCTTGGAGAGGGTGAACAACCTGTCTTTATCTACTTAGTCTATTCCCTTCATTATCATGTCCCCTCTCAGTCTCCTCTTTTTAATGGAGAAGAGGCCCAGTTTATCTAATCTCTCACTTTATGACAACTCCTCCAGCCCCTTAACCATTTTAGTCGCTCTTCTCCCTTTGGAAAATAGGGTGGAAAAATTGGAAGGTACAGCTCATGCTTTACAGCAAACAGCTATGGCTAATATTAAGGATAGTTCTTTGCTTCATACACAAATGGAGAAAACAGAAAATCTAATGAAACAAAAGAATCTTAGATTCCTTAACTTTCCTATCTCACATGTACTTGAGGGATGTTTTACAATATACCCTCAGGTGGATTCTTTTGCACCAGATAATTTGTTTTATATTCCTAAGAGTTCCAAAGAAATAAGAGAAGAAGGGAAAAATGATAGACTGGTTTCACCAGACAGTTTGAACATCTCCCAGTTTTTAGAATCTTCTAAAGATTTGATAACTAAACGTGCTACTTTATTGGTAACTTTTAAATCGGAGATGGAAAAACAACATATCCTTAAATTGTACTTTGTGAATAAGAAAGCACTGTTCTGGAAACAACAATTGAATATTTTCCCAGATGTGTCCAGACAGACACAATTTAGGAGAAAGCAATTCCTACAGCTTAAACCCAAGGTCTTGGCTGTAGGGGCTGCATTCTTCCTAAAATTGCCGTGGAAATGTCTTCTAACATATGGAAATGATAAATTAATTTTTATAGATCCATTACAATTGGAGAATTTCTTGAAAGATAAACCTGTGTGGAAAGTTTCAAATACTAATTTGGTTGAAGATAAAAAGTGACATATTTAAATGAGGCCTAATTTGCCTGCCAGGAATACCCTGTTTTATTTTGTTTATATAGCTTAAATGTAGTAGTATTTGGCTCCATTAATGTGGACTGGAATAAATATCTTCTTTTTTCCTGTTTAGACTTTGCTCTTTGTGTTAGAATACTGTTTAATTTTTCTGTATTTTTGTTATCTTTAGTAATAAATATCAATAAAGTATTAAAATATAATTTGGAGGCTACTGTCAGAGCTTTAAAAATGCAGTGTTTTCAGATGGGGTGCCAGTGTACAGCGGCCAGAGCTGGAGTGATGGGGTCACAAATAGATTCTTTAGTAGGAAAACTGCTAAATTTTACACAGATTATAATCGTTGTAGATTCTTTGTAGATAGCCCCACTAATAGTCAGTTGCAATAGTCCATGCGGGATAGGACAAAGGCTATACATAGAACAGTTATGCAAATTCTTATTTGGAAAAGTATGTACAAATGTTTTGTAGATGGTGCAAGTAGTAGAAGGAGGTTGAAAGATAAGTACTCTTCTTAAATAAATATAGCAGCTCAACACATACAAACCAATAGAATAAATGACAAGGCCGATGATGAATATTCAACCCCAGTAAGGGCATAAAAAATTATACGAATAATGCCTTGGGTGTTTGAGGTCTTATGACAATTAGAATTGTATATATAGGTTGTTCATAGCTAGCACAAGATACCTTAGATAGTTTCTAACTGGAACAATCCATACCATAAGAAATTTAAATTGTTGCTTTTATATATTTGTTGCAATTATCAAATCTAAAGGTATACTAATTAGAATATATGTCTTCAACATCATTGAGATTAATTTTTTATGGTTCTAGGTAGTCGCCATAGCTGGAATGATCTCCACAAGGTGGGAAAAGCTAGTGAGTGGCAGAAGCACTGGTAGATGGCTGCCTGGCAAGAAAATATTTTACAGCCTAGAAGAATTTGTCTCCATGCCAGAGTAGAAGAATGGAGAGATACATTGGTGGCTGGAAGGAGGAAGAAAGGAGAAAGGGAATTGCATTTATCTCAAGCCTTTTTCAGTAGTTCTAGGCAAGTTACATTGAGTTAGGTATTTTCCTTTCCCTGGAGGGCTTACAAATTAACGATGGGTTTTACTAAATGGTGGTAGAGATTTCTACCGTGCAGTAGAGGTTTCTACCATGGGTCAACAAGTTAAATGCTCTGGTATTCTTAGGAGCATTGGAGGATTTACCTCGCCAGCCTGCAGTAGAAACCTCTACTGCCGTTTAGCAAAAGGAACTCTAACTTTGTACCTGAGGCAATGGAGAGTTACGAGACTTTCCCAAAGAAACAATATGGCGGTGGCGTGAATGCAGTCAAAGGGTACTCTATAGGGTACCAAAGAAGGAATGAAGGTGAAAATTTATAGTTAATGACATATTCTAAGCTAGTATCAGTTTTTTTCAGCCAGTGCTGAACCGTTAGTCACTTTCTATGAATGGGAAAGAGACATGTATATAGTGGGTACAAGATGATCCAAAGATACAGTTGTGGCTTCCAAATACTAATCTACTGTATGAGAAGACTGAGTGGAATCTACATTATTCTAAATTTTCTACCTAGTCTATACAACAGCAATTTAAAAAGCGAGGGAAGATGTTATCATGTTAATCAAGGAAGTAATTTTTACAATTAATTGAAATATTATTAACTTGCTATAAATGGGATTGGGTTTTTCACATGGTATTTCCCCTAAGACTGAAAATCAGGGTTGTCCAGATGGTCTAAAATAGATCCTTCTGAAACCCAACTCAGTAGCCCTTCCCCCAAAAACCCAAGCCATCATTCTCCCCCTCCTCTCTAAGACCACCAAATAATATTCCTTTATTCCTCTCCCTTGTAATTCTTTATTTCTCTTTGAGAGGTTCAAAAGGTGCAAAACAAAAACAGAGGACTACTAGCGGACTACACAATTTCTTACAAATAACAGAAAATCATACGTGTAAGATACCCTGTTTCTCCGAAAATAAAACCTATCCCGAAAATAAGCCCTAGCATGATTTTTTAAAGATGCTCCTAATATAAGTCCTACCCCCAAAATAAGCCCTAGTTAAGATTGACCCCCTAAAGCCCCCCTCCCATCCCTGCTGCTTTAGGAGGCCTCAGAGCAGAGGTATGTAAGCCTCACAGTGGGAGGGGAGGAATGATGCTGCAGATGGGGGGGGGAGAAAGAAAAGAGGAAGAATTGGGGGAGTGGAGAGGAAGGGAAAAATGATTGTTGTACATGAAAAAAATAAGACATCCCCAAAAATAAGCCCTAATGCGTTTTATGGACCCCAAATTAATATGACACTGTCTTATCTTCGGGGAAACACGGTAGTATTAGCCAACTATACCTTGGTAAATAAAACTCAATGAATATTACTTGTTGGTTTCTTACCTCCGAAGGGACTGGCTCCAGTTATGTTTCTCATCAGTAACATGGGAAAGTTCACCTTCTTTCAAAGTCTCCATGAATATCTAAGTGTATTCATATTCTCTCCTACTCCTTACTGATGTAAGTCATCAACTGAAATTTCCCTGGATACCAGACTTAGCTTGCCCTTTATCAGTGTCACAATCAGCAACTGCATTTGTGACATCATCGCACACATCACTGGTATAAGGTTTTTTTTAAAGGCTTGATAAGTTTATATTTAAACCCATCCACTGCCAATAACAGTGAGAATTATTTATTTATTGATTCAATTTTCTATACCAGAATGGTTTACATGATTTAATTCAGGTACTCAAGCATTTTTCCCTGTCTGTCCCGGTGGGCTCATAATCTATCTAATGTACCTGGGGCAATGGTGAGATTAAGTGGCTTGCCCAGGGTCACAAGGAGCAGCATAGGTTTGAACCTACAATCCCAGGGTGCTGAGACTGTAACTTTAACCACTGTGCATTTTCAAACCACAATAATATACAATTCATTCATGAGGACATGTTCTGAACTGAAGTAGCAAGTAGGAATGAGCAGGCAAAAAATTGGGGTTTGATTTGTTTCCTGTGTAATTTTAAGGGTGTTGGTTGTTGTTTTATTTTATTTTGTTTTTTATATATATTTTTGTTTCAGAACAATTTTAATTAAAAGTTGACTGTGGCTGCAGCACAAACATAAAATAAAAGCACCCTCAAGGCAAACCTTGATCAGAACCTTGATCAAATCCCAAATTACGAGTGATAGCCTGTATCATCCAATCCTCTTTTGACCCAAATCCAATAACTACTGGCACCAGTGTTATGAAATGTAACATCCCCCACACACAAAAAGCAGTTGATCCCTTCTGGTGCTTACTGAGAGTATCATAAAAACATAAGAATTGCTGCTGCTGGGTCACACCAGTGGTTCATCGTGCCCAACAGTCCGCTCCAGCGGCGGCCCTTAGGTTAAAACCTGTGCCCTATCAGTTGTACTATAGTGTTGCACTGAAACAAATACAGCTGTAGCCCCTGTACAGAAATGCCAGAATGTAAAGTTTTGTAGCCAGAAGGCTTTGAAATACAGCTTAAAGACACAAACTTTAGAGCATGCAAGGTCACCCCAAATTGAGGGTCATGGCTGTTACAAAATTCTTTGGATTATGCAGATGTGGATTCTTCTATTCCAGCAGGGCAGTAACCCAGGCTATAAAGTCTACTTGGGCCTCTTCTCTAAGAAACTTTGCTGGGTATACCAGGAACCACTGGAAGCAATTCATTAGTTAACTCTCTAATACAAAAGTGCCAAGTTACACAGATTCAGGAGGGAGACTTTTTTTCCCCACCTGGTTTTAATTTTATACTCCCGAAATAGCGTGGGATTGTGTCAACTTTAAAAAACTACTAAAGACACAACTGTTTGTTGATGCCTATATGTTAAATGTAGGATTAATACCCATGCTGCTCAGGGCATGCGACTGCCATATATGCACAGATAGCGAATGCTGTTCATGTTTATGGACTTTATATATATTCAGATAATGAATGTTGTCTATCCCCCTCTTTTACTAATGCACGGTGCGGGTTTTAGCGGCAGTAAGGGAATCCTTGAGTGGGACTTTGATTAGGGGTGGAGAGTTGTTCTAGGGGGTATGGATTTGGGAGGTTGTGATCAGGGGATGGGGGTTTTAATTGAGAGGTTGGGCAGATGAGCTCAGGATATTAGGGGATTGGATTGGAAGGGGGACAGAATAGGCATTACAGCCCCTTTCAGCTCTGGCCAAGAGTATTGGGCTTGACTTTGAGTCCTGAAGATCCTGGCATGATAAAATAACCCTAGCTTTTGGCTGGGGTTATTTTATTGTGATTTTCTGTCCATAACTTGTCATATTCACGGCAAATCACATTATGGTTAGTAATAGTAATAGGCTGCTTTACAGGCTTTTTTGCATGCTTTTCATCTCATTATTATTTAGCTCATGGTGATTTTAAAAGGGTTACCAGATTTTCCTGAAGGAAAATCGGGACCCAGGGCCACGGCCCTAGGCCCACTCAATTTAGCCCCGTTCCACCGGTGTCACACCCCTTTACATCCCAAGCCCCACCCCCCAAATGACATCTGCATATGTGCAGATGCGACGCAATGGCACCACGTTGCATCCGCACATGTGTGAATGCCCCTTCCTAACGCGATTTTGATGGGAAGCTTTTCAAAACCCACACAAAGTGACGGGTTTTGAACAGCCGTCCAGACCCCCGGACATGTCCTTGAAAAGGAGGATATGTTCGGGGAAATCCAGACATCTAGTTACCCTAGATTTAAATATTGTTGCAGTAAAATATATAATCAAGAAGTATTAGAGCCCTTTAAGTCACTTTAAAGAGCAAGCAGCATGACCTAAAGCTCTAATACTGCTTGATAACATCCACCCATCCACCCCTAGTGGTAAAATAATGTATTTTGATAGTAGCCCAAACTGATGGCCCTTAGGGCTCCTTTTACTAAGGTGTGCTAGAGCTTTAACGCCCGCTACATTGCCGCGTCCACAAGACCTTAACGCCAGCATTGAGCTGGCATTAGTTCTAGAAGCGTAGTGCGCAGTAATTTCCTGCGTGCGCTAAAAACAGTAGCGCACCTTAGTAAAAGGAGCCCTTAGTGTAGATAGGACACCAAATAGAAGTTGATAGGGATATACATACCAGCCCTCATCACATTTCCTCATAGACCTTGTTTTCCTGTATAAAGTAGACTAAAAAAGAGACCAGACATCTGCCAGCATGGTTAAGTGGAACTCTGAAAGAGATTATTAAACCTAGAGCCAGAGGGAATTATTACTATTATATGATAAAATTAGACAAAAGCAAATTTAGCAAAGTAGAATGATAAAAGGCTTATGAATGTTTCAAAATGCAAATTTTCAGCACCAGTAGATTCTTTCCTCAGGCAAGACTACTTTGTTGATTTTTTTACAGCTAATTGTGTTTTTGATGAGCTAATAGAGTGTTTCTTCCTACTTTATATATATGAAGATGTTTGTTTATTTGCAAATGATATTAAGAAATTTAAAAAGTTAAAGAATTTTAGTTGCCATAAGAATGTATGCATTCTCATTCTCTATCTACTTTACTGGGGTGCATATTCATTTCTGAAATAAAATGACAAATGTACCAAAATAGCTTTTGTTTATTCATTTCTACTTCCAATACAAATTAAAATACATGAAATGACCAAAATGAGAACCCCAGCCATGTACACCCCCTTTTGCTTAACATCTCTCTCTCTCTCTTTTTTTTTTTTTTACTTCTCTCTTTGGAAAACCAATTCCTTTTCATCTCCATTTCCCTTCTCAAATGTTCTCCTCTGTGAGTCTATGACAGGCTGGTCCAATGATTTGGTGAAAGTGAAATGTGATGGGGTGGGGGTAGGGTTGAGTATTTATTTATAAATTTAATAACATTTATAAACTCTCAATAAAACATGGATAATTCCATCATAAAATATAAAAAATGTTCCTTGATGGAGCAGCAGATTTACTCCTCGGAAATCCAGACACTTTTTATAAGTCTTCCCTTTCCTCCTAAATGTTATTTTTCAGAGCACTGATTGAAAGGGCGACTAATGAACTTCATCTGAGAATTGCATCTAGAATATACCTGTGAACTGTATTAAATATATGGTATTAATTACAGTATCAAATATATGTAGCAGCATATTTAAAAAAAAAGTCTGTCCATTTTGGGTCTAAGTCGCTAGTTGCCCAAAGTCAGAAACGTCCAAAGTCCATTCTCGAAAAATACATCCAAAAATTTTTTTTTTGAGAATCATCTACTTGTACATCCAGCAGTATGATCATCCAGACCACTAAGTTGTCTACCTTTATACCCCATAGTCGTCCAAAAAATTGCCCAAATCAAAAATGCCTAGAACAAGACCTTTTGGATATGGGAGGGACCAGCAAAGTGATGGACTGGACAGCCAAACATGGCAACAGAGTAGAGTAGTGGGGCACCTTACAGGGCACTGCTGTGAACTTGACAAAAAGGGTGACACACAAACATATCACCACAAGTCTCTTGCAGGTCATGGTGAGCCCCCCAAAACCTACTATACTCACATATCTACCACCTCAATAGCCCTTATGGCTGCAGGTAGCACCTATATGGTAGTACAGTAGGGTTTGGGGGTGTTTTGGTGGGTGCACATGTTTCACCAATGCAGTGGTTAGAGTAGCTTATGAGTCTGGGCCCTCCTCTCTATTTTTTCACTAGCCCATCCCCCAGACCGCTTAAGCTACCTCTGTTCAGCTCTACTAGGCTTTCCTATGCCAAGTGCTGATGTTCTGGAGGCAGGTATGTACTTTCTTATTCTGATTTTTATGGTGGGGGGGGGCAGTCAGTGATCACTGGGGGAGTATGTGTGTGTGTGTGTGGGGGGGGGGGGTCTTTACTTTATCACTGCAGTGGTTATCTGGTCACTTTTGATACCTTCTGGGCACTTATACCTGTTTTAAAATCGCCTAAGTCACAACGTACAAGTTCCACCTAGGAAGGCTTGTTTAACTTTTGATTAACATTGCAGGATGGCTAACCCCCCTGTTTTACTAAGGTGTGCTAAATCTACACACGCGCTAACAGCTAACACATCCATAGAATAACATGCACGCGTTAGCATTTAGTATGTGGTTAGCGCATGCTAATATTTAGCACGCGCTAAAAAGCATAGCACACCTTAGTAAAAGGACCCCTAAGTCTAGGTTGGCCCACATCCTGCCTACCTCCCTCCCTAACCACTCATTCAAAAATGCCCCTTTTCACTCTGGGCATACAATGGCACTGAAAGGGCCTAAGCTGTTTTTAGATACGTCTAAAACCCGTTTCGATTAGCGGCACTTGGATGACCTGTCTTTTTGATCATCCAAATGCCGATTTAGGTGGGTTTTTAGATGTATTTTCATTTCGATCATGTACCTCATAGTGCTTTTAAAGCACTATCAGGCATGCACAACACTACACAGACACACTTAAGAGGTTCACTCCCTGCTCAACAACACTTTGAAATCTAGTAAAGGCAAACTTAAAAGGGGGCAAGTCTATAACTTGGCACCTAGATGGTGCATGCTTAGTTCCAATTCTGTAACAACACTTAGATGTACCTATGCCATTATAGAATACTAGTGCAAAGCTGCTTAGGCATGCCAAAATGTACATGTGCCCACTTATGATAGATCAATGGCCGCTGTAAATTGGTATGTCCAAGTACCTCAATAAATTGCATACAGCTGATAGTATTTTATAATTGTGTGCATTGCTTGGTGACCCACCCTTGGCCAGTCAATGCTCCACTCACATGTACGCTTCCATGTAGTTATATGCTAAATGAGTTTGGTGCAGACTTTGTAGAACAGCGCCTAGCACTTGTGTATAAATGTTGTTTATGCCTCTAACTTGTGTAAGTTCTAGCATTCTGAAAACTATGGGGCTCCTTTATTTAAAAAAAGCTAGATGTCCAAAAGATGGCATAAACCGGCACTTGGATATATTACTAGTCAAAATGTCCATGTTGGCATTTTCAAAACTGACTTTCTAGATGTCTTTCTGGTCGTTTTGTCTCCAGTGCATCTAAATATTAAGGAGTCATATTAGAGGCATGTTTGGGCGGGATAAGGATAGGCTTAGCTTTTACAATAATAATTTTATAAAACATCCAGGGTACAGTTTGGATGTTTGGGCTAGATCTGTTTTAAAATAAATAAGGGCCAAAATGGTACCAAAATTAACCAGATGACCACTGGAAGGATAAAAATATGTTCCCCACACACACCCTGCCTGGTGAACCATAGAGAGGGGTCCCATGCACATATCCCACTCTAACCACTATACTTATGATGGAAAGTGTTAGTATATTTCTGGTAGAAATTTGTCTCTTCAATAAAGAAATTTAAATGTGTGGATGATACAAAAAAAAACCCCAAAAAACATAACATTTTCTTATAGTGCCCCTAGTGTGTAAAACCTCAGTCCTCGAGGGCCTCAACCTAGTAGGGATGTTAGGATTTCCCCAATGAATATGCATGAAAACTGCATCTACTGATTCCATTGTATGCAAATAGATCTCATGCATATTCATTGGGGAAATCTTTAAAACCTGACTGGGTCCTGGCTCTCAAGAACCTAGGTTGCTCACCCATGGTATAGAAATTATTACTGTGTGCAGATCTTTGTTTTAAAAAGTTTATAAAATCTTGACTATTGAACTGCTAGTTCTTTTCAGATTTCTATGAATTTTTGAATGTTCCTGTTAAATGATTTGGGCATTGGATACAGCTATTTGAGATGTTTAAGCCCAAAAGCTATTAGCCAGGGAATAGCTTTGGATAATTGATTATGCTTTGCATATTTTTGGACTTGATTTGTATTTTTCAGGAAGTGTTTTTTGCTCAAGGATGATTATTACAATTATAAGTTGGATCTTGTAATAACCACTGATTGCCTATGTGAATGCACCTTTTTATCTATCTATTTATTTATTTAGAGGTTCAGCATTATAGATGGTGGTGTTTTTCTGAAATTTTAATTTGAACTATTATTCATAGGAGAGTTGATTTGGCTCTTGGTATTTTTAAGTCTTCTGTATTTTTTAGCCACCTCCTCACCAACCAAATGAAAGGGGAAAAATCAACTCCACTAATCAACTTTGTTCAAGTGTCTCCATTAGTGACACACAGTGTCACAGTGGGGCATGTGTTTGAAGATTTTGTAGAGTTTGCTATTGACCAGCTTGTTCTGAATTTGAGGGGAGGGTAATACTGGCAAATTACTTATCCGACATGAGCAGCAGTGGATACATCACCTACATTCCATGGAACCTTTGGGTTTGAATCAGGGTTTGAATGTAAAGTTTGTTTGACTGGATATTCATTTGATTGCTGTTTCTTGGTGTTTTTATGAAACCATAGCATCATTGTAAAAGCAGGAACATTTTTCTTTGAGCTGATTTTTCAAGTCAAATCCAGGAATGCCTTAAGTGGTTGTTGTTTTTTTGCTTCCTTTAATTAATGTTGTTTCTTCATACCACATTTGACTAGTCTGGAGTTTTTCTGTCGGCAGGCATAATGATATGCTTTTTCAAAGGGGGGGGTATATTATGGTTTAAATAAAGATACATGTTTTTCCTGCTCTTCAAAAGTTATTTCTAAAAGTCACATTTATATATTTTTTGGACTTGGATGTTTAAGTATCAGGAAGTTTGTTTGACCAATGATTAAGCCTAACCCCCATACGATTGTGTATTGAGTTAAGCAGCATAGTTATTGCTTTAGGGGTGTCTGAGTTATTTCTTCTTTTTTTTTTTTTTTTTTTTAAGATTGATTTATTCCTTTCAGTGTGGGAAGCAATTGTATGGTTTCCTTCTTCATACCTATTTGTTATTTTAAAAAGGCAACATAGGCACTTGGGGTCAGACTCTATAAATGACACCTAAGTGCTCCTACATTGTAGGTGTCATTCCACACGGTTGTCAATCAATCACTAAACATACTTTATAGAATCACACCTAGTGGGACTTAAGTAAACTTAGGCCCAGATTCACTAACCTGCCTGATCGAGCACGATCTGGGCAGGTCCGACGAATTCTCGAACCCAAAATATGCAAATGGGGGCGATTGGAGGAACATCCCCTTCTACCTGCACAGACCATCTGTAGATGGTCTGCGCATGCCCGTCTGAGCCGGGGCCGTTTTTTTTTTTTTACTTTAACTTTTATTTTGTTTTTAGCCCTGCGAGCCCATGGTTTTAACCCGCTTTAAATCTGTGGGTTAAAACCACGGGTTTGCAGGCCAGGGAAGGGCAGGAGAGATTCGGGGAAGATTGGGGCAGAGCAGGGTAGCATTCAGGGGGAAGATTGAGCAGGGCGGCAATCGGGGGAAGATCGGGGCAGAGCAGGGCGGCATTCAGGTGTTAGCAGGCAGGATAGATTGCAGGGCAGAGAGCAGGGCTTCCAGTCGGAAAGACGTTTTCGAGTGGTCTCCAGCAGTTGCTTCTTCAGTTGATCGGCCAGCCCAGTCCGATCAGATTGATTGTGTTGTGAATCACTGTCTTCCCTACTTTTGAATGTCCCTCCCCTCATTTGCATGCGTGGATCGCAGAATGGTCGGCAGAGAGCTAAGTGAATCGGGCTGGAGGGGAATTTGGTCGTTAAGGGGTCACAAACCGATCGATATACGATTGGTTTGTTTTGTGAATCTAGCCCTAGGCATCCTATAGGTAGGTGCAGGTACATTAGACCTAGCAACACCTAAGTCAACCATGCCTATTCTCCACCTGTAACACCTACTTTTCAGAAAGGAATCATTAAGCATCAGAGAGCATATCAACTTAGGCACCGTTAGGCACTGCTCTTAATTGTTATATTAAAAAAATCAATTAACTTCAATGGCACGGTCAATTACCACATCATTTAAGCTAATTAACATAATTTAAGTTGTGCGTGGATTTTAGTTAGGCATCACTAGGCTTCTGCAATCAGGGTGCCGTTTATAATAATAGGAACCATTTATAATAATAATAATAATAAATTTATTTTTCTATACCGCCATAATCTTGCGACTTCTAGGCGGTTCACAATGATTATACATTATGGCCCTTACAAGCAGCCCTAATAGTGCACACTTCCTCTTGCACAGCTACATATATTCCAAAGCAGATATAAATGAATTTCTTTAAGTGTGCACCTCCTTTTAGGCACCAAAATTTTTCACGGTAAAATCCTATTCTATAATGACATTAGTGCACCCATATTATATTATAGAATGCAAGTATAATCTAGCAGCTCTCCACCTAACATTTATGTGCCCACAATTATACCAGCCCTAGACCTGCTATAACTTCAGGTGCCTAAATGCAGCTGGAATGTGTATAAATAACCATAGTCTGCAAGTTATATGTATAATGGAAACTTCCCCCATTTTCTACCCATTTTAATATCCTCCTATATAACTTGTAAAGTGCCTAGCTTTAGACATCACTTTCGTGAAATGGTTCATGAACATATAAGAGCTGCAGCTTTTTCTATTAAGGACCCCCCAACTTTGGAATGGTCTACCACTAAAAACCAGATTATTAGAGAATCTTGACAAATTTAAATCAGAACTAAAAACATTCCTTTTCTCTAATGCATATGAGAAAGATTAAACAATGATTTGATGTGGAGAGAACCCTGGATACATTATTTATTTTAAATTTTATATATCATATATTACCTATACAGTTTCCATAGTAACAAGAATAAAATGTTAAACATACATAATTTAGTTAAAAAAACAACACTCTTAATGGTCAGTAAACATCAGAAATCTTCAAATTCAGTTTGAATATAAATGGCGCCATATAGATTGATTTGACTTATGTAGCTTTTAAACTGATTTAAATTAAATTGTTCTATTTATTCTCGTTTCTTTTCTTTTTATTGTTTTATGTAAAGCTAATATTTGTCTTTATAGACTGTAAGCCGCCCAGAAGGCTATGACCCTTGGTGTGGGATAGAAAGTTTTAATAAACTTGGAAACTTAGAATATGAAAAATATACCACAGTATTACCGTAATCATTTGTACAACACTATTAAATGAGGCGCGTTCTCTGTCCCTTGTGAGCTCACAATCTACATTGTCTGGATTTTTTTATACCTGGGGTGGATTAAGGCCAATATTCTATACATGGCACCTTAAGTTAGGCACTGGTAGGCAACCTACCAGTGCCTAACTTAAGTGCAAAATGCTGTTTAAAAATGAGTGAAAGCAGTTTAAAAAATGTAGGTGCCTACTATCACCTAAAAAAAGGCAGTGGGAATTGAACCTACTTTCCCAGAGTCTCTGATTGCTGCAACTAACCATTAAGTTACTCATTAGAGAATGACACGGTGGTTGTTACCTGTGGCTAGCCGTGAGTAGCCGCGGGTAACCCGCCGAAATGGGGAAGAAAAAATAGTGGGTCCCCCCCCCAAAAAAAAGGCAAATGACCCCACAGTAAATACACAGCAAAGAAGAAGTGGGGTTGAAACTGTGCACATCAACCTGAGTTAAAGCAGAGTTTATTGAATACAATCAACTATTGTAATGCAAAACATAAAATATCTTGAATTTCTTCCATACCTGGCACGGTCCATGTTTTAGCTTCGGAAAGGAAGCCTGCGTTAGCGCTATAAGTGATATGTAATACAAATGACAATTTGATAGATGGCACTGAAGCACTTAAACATCTATAATCTCACATTGTGAAAAACTGATGAGAACTCTTGGGAAAGGGAACGACAAAGTTAGACAAGTTCCTGCTGAACAAGAACGTGCGCTGGTAGGGCTAGTCTCAGGGCGCTGGTCTTTGACCAGAGGGCCGCCGTGTGAGCGGATGCTGGGCATGATGGACCACTGGTCTGACCCAGCAGCGGCAATTCTTATGTTCTTATCACTCGGGAGCAATGAAGCTGCATGTACATTAACAGCGCTATTTATGTACATGCAGCTGCGCAGCTCATTAGTGATTATCATCTTTACCCCTGAATTTCAGCAAGCTTCCTTCCCCACTTCTTTTTTGCTGCATAAAAGTAGGTACATATTTCCCTGTGCCTGCAATGGCATTCAAGGTTTTATAAAAGTCCTTTTGAGCATATAAAATATGCTTTATACATGAAAAAAAGCTTTATAAAATCAGCTACTACAAAGTCACCCATCCTTTGCTCAGCTTAAACGTCAGTTATAAATGTTTATTTTTAGTAACATAGCAGCACAAATATGTTGGGTCATAATGTAATGACACGGAAAGTGCAAAAAAATTGCATTTCTATGCCTGTCAAAGCCTTGCAGAAATCTTATTTCACTCTTGCATAATCCGCCATCACCTTCAATTATAATCTGTACAGCTCCATTTCTGAATACTTAGCACTAATTACAGTAATTAGAGGTGTACAGAGCATTCTACAGTTCCAAGACTCAAACTGTCTTTCTGCCAGAACAGAAAAAGCACTTACATTAATTTTCAGAGCTAGTACAGACTGATCCAGTATGAAAAAAGCCAGCATTTCTGAACTATTACAACATTTAGCCAAAACATAGTATCTAACTTGTACTCCCTCCCCATAAAATACATAATAATAATGTCTATTCACAGTCCCTATGCTTGTTTTTTGCTGTACTATTAAAAGATGAGTTGTTGCTTATTTGTTTTTTTATCTTACTTCAGAAAAGAAGTCCATTAGTACCAATCAATCTCTGCATGCAAATGAGGAAAAATGCATGCAAATTGGACAGCGACACGATTCATCAACCAAAAATTTAATACCCACTGGGCTGGAGACCAGTCGAAAACATCTTTCCGACTCTCCAGCTCCATAGAAGCTCTGCTCTCTGTCCCGATTTGTCTCCTGCCTGCTCGCCCCGAATGCTGCACTGCGAGCCTGTGGTTTTAACCCTCGGGTTTAAAGCAGGTTAAAATCACAGGCTCGCTGGGCTAGAAAAGTAAACTAAAATTTTTTTTTTTAAAGTCTCAGCCGGCCTGTGGTTTTAAACGCCCCCCCCATGCCGTTGCCCCTCCAATGACTCCTGCCCTGCCTGCCTCCCTCCCTGTAGCTAAGCTACTCAGCTGGCTGTCCGGCCCAGGCCACCCTCTCCCCACACCTTTTAAACTCATTGAGAGCAGGAGGAGTGGTCAGACCCTCCTGCTCCAGGCTAGAGAATTGCGCGTGGACAGAAATCCCACCCGTCCCCACCCGTCCCCGTCAAAGTCCCACCCGTCCCCACCCATCCCCGTGAGGAATCCCACCCGTCCCCACCCGTCCCCGTGAGGAATACCTCCATTCCCCACACATCCCCACGAGGAATCCCCTCCGTCCCCGCCCATCCCTATAAACTTCAGAAATAGTTATTTCATTTAATTATGCTACTGAATTAAAGGCTCTGGTAGAAACCCATTTACAAATAAGCAAAGAGACTTTATTAATTTGGAAATATTAATTGGGAAGAATACATACTTTGTAAACGGGTTTCTACCAGAGCCTCTAATGTTTATAAATTTTTATCAACACAATTAATATACTACTTTATCTTGAAGCAAAAAAAATTAAAAGAAATAGAATTTTTTTCCTACCTTTGTTGCCTGGTTTTTGCTTTCCTCATGTTCTCATTCAATTCCTGCCATCCACTATCTCTCTTCTCTCTATGTCTTCTATTTGCTCTGTTACTGTGCCTCTCCCTTTTTCCCCCCTTCCAAATTGGTCTGGCACCCATCTTCTTCCCTCCACTCCCCCATAGTCTGGCATCTCTATCTTCTTTCCTGCCAGCGTCTTCACCCCACTCTCTCTTCCCCATTTCCCTTCAACGTCTTCTCCCCACTCTCTCTTCCCCATTTCCTTTCAGCGTCTTCTCCCCACTCTCTCATCCCCATTTCCCTTCAGCGTCTTCTCCCCACTCTCTCTTCCCCTTTTCCCTTCAACGTCTTCTCCCCACTCTCTCTTCCCCATTTCCTTTCAGCGTCTTCTCCCCACTCTCTCATCCCCATTTCCCTTCAGCGTCTTCTCCCCACTCTCTCTTCCCCATTTCCCTTCAGCGTCTTCTCCCCACTCTCTCTTCCCCATTTCCTTTCAGCGTCCTTCTCCCCCATCTTCCCCATGTCCTGTCAGCGTCCTTCTCCTCCCTCTGTCTTCCCCATGTGCTTTCAGTATCCTTCTCCCCACTCTCTCTTCCCCATTTCCTTTCACTGTCCTTCTCCCCCATCTTCCCCATGTCCTGTCAGCGTCCTTTTCCTCCCTCTGTCTTCCCCATGTGCTTTCAGTATCCTTCTCCCCCCTCTGTCTTCCCCATGTCCTTTCAGCATCCTTCTCCCCCATCTTCCCCATGTCCTTTCAGCATCCTTCTCCCCCTCTGTCTTCCCCATATTACATTACATTACATTAGTGATTTCTATTCCGCCATTACCCTGCGGTTCAAGGCGGATTACATTCCAACTAAAAAACAGGAATTACATACAAATTAAAAGGAGTAGAATAAGCGATGACATAGAATTTTTTAAGGTAATAAACATTGGATAAAGAGTTACCAAAGGGAAGTGGAGGTCTTTAGGATCTAAGAATATGGTGAAATTATGGGTTTTAGATAGCATTTGATAGGTAAAGCATTTGATAGGTAAAAGTGTTGTTAAGAGTAAGAGGTTTTAAGGGTGGGTGTGGTTAGGACTGTTTCAGGGCTTTCTTGAAGAGTATAGTTTTTATTTGTTTTCTGAAAATCTTGTAGTCTGGGGTGGTTAACAGTAGGTTGGAGATTTGGTTATCCATTCTTGCAGCTTGAGTGGCTAGGAGGCCGTCGTATTGTTTTGACCGTTTTACTTCCTTGATCGGGGGAGGTGTGAAAGGGGAGTGCGTTTTTCTATGTCTGGTTGAGGTTGCTTGGATGAGGCGATTGTTTAGGTAGGCTGGGCTGTTTCCATTTAGGGTTTTGAATATCATGCAGTAGAATTTAAATAATATTCTTTCTTGGATTGGTAGCCAGTGTGAGTTGATGTAGGCTTCTGTGATATGATCATGTTTCCTCAGTGAGTAGATGAGTCTCAGAGCAGTGTTTTGGATTGTTTGTAGTTGCTTGGTCATCGTGGCAGGGCAGGGGAGGTAGAGGATGTTGCAGTAGTCTAGCAATCCTAGGATTAGGGATTGCACTATGAGCTGGAATTGTGATCTTTCAAAGAATTTCCGGACTTGTCTCAGGTTTCTCATTATTGCAAAGGATTTCTGTATGGTTTTATTTATTTGCAGTTGCATAGTGCAGCATCTGTCTATTGTCACTCCTAGTAGTTTTATGGTGGTTTGGATTGGATAGTTGATTGAGTTAAGTTCTAAATTGGTTATAGTTGGGACTTTGTCATTTTCGAGGAGGATGAATTTAGTTTTATCTGGGTTGAGTTTTAGTTTGTGTCCTTTCATCCAGGTTGTAACTGTTTCTATTGTTTGGTGTATTATGTTTGTCATGGTGGTCTTTGGCTGATCATATGGTATGAGGATGGTGATGTCATCCGCATAACTATAGGTGGTAATGCCTAGGTTATCCAGGTATGCCCCGAGAGAGGCAGTGTATAGGTTGAAGAGAGTAGGGGATAGTGGGGATCCCTGTGGTACGCCGCAAGGGTTTGACCAAGGATCTGATTTTTCTTTGTTTGATTTTACTCTGTAGGTTCTGGATTTTAGGAAGCCTTCAAACCAAGAATATACTGTATCTGAGATACCTATTGCATCCAAGATTTGGAGAAGGATGTTATGATCAACTAGGTCGAATGCTGCAGTTAGGTCCAGTTGTATGAGAAGCATTTTTTTTCCTGTGCTGAGGTGTTGTCTGGCTGTGTCCATAAGGGAGCCCAGGAGTGTCTCTGTGCTGAAGTTAGTTCTGAATCCTGATTGCATGGGGTGGAGTAGGTTATGGTCATCTAGATAGTTTGTGAGGAGTTTGGCTACTAGGCCTTCTGTAATTTTGACATATAGCGGTATAGAGGCAATGGGTCTGAAGTTGGATGGTTGGTCTGTTGGTCCTTTTGGGTCTTTTTGAATTGGGGTGATGATAATTTCGCTGAAGTCAGTAGGGAAAAAGCCATCTGTGAGTGTTGTTTGTATCCATTGCAGAAGTAGAGTACGGAATTTTATACTGGAGGTGGTAAGGAGATATGCTGGGCAGTGGTTGAGGTCACAGGAGGCGTGGCTGTATTTTTTGTAGAGTTTATTGAATTCGGACCATTGTATGTTGGGGAATTGAGACCATGTTCTGTCCGCTGTAGTAGATTCTTTATCCGTGGGTTGGGTTGTGATTTCGTTTAGGTGGGATGGGGTAAAGTTGAGGGTGGCTCTGGCGTTAGTGATTTTGTTCTTGAAATAGTCTGCTAGAAGGGTGGCTGAGGGGGTTGGGTTGTTGTTAGTGGTCGTGTAGGGTTTGGTGTCCGTTAGGTCTTTTAATATTTTGAATAGTTTTTTGGTATCTTGGGTTTCTGTGCCTATTAGGTTTGTGTAGTGAGTTTTTCTCTTGTCTTTTAGTAGGATTTTATATTGTTTGTTAGTTTTTTTCCAGGCGGTTTTCGTTTGATCTAGGTTTGTTTTTCTCCATTTTCTTTCTAATCTTCTGCATTGTCTTTTAAGTTGGAGCAGATCATTGTCAAACCATTGGTCTGATCTTCTACTGGTTCTAGTTTTGGTTTGTAGTGGGGCTAGTTCGTCCTGGGTGTTGGTGGCTAGAGAATTCCAGTGAGAGATGAAGTCTTTTGGGTCGCAGTCCTGGAGTGTTTCATCTATTTTTTTCCAGAATACAGTTGGCTCGATATGTTTGCGTGAGGTGTATGTTGTTTTTTGGGATTTAGGTGTGGTTTTGTTCTTGGTCCAGTTAATGCTGAAATTGTAAGTGTAGTGGTCTGATCAGAGGGATGGGGACCAGGTTCCATTGGGTGTTTGAATTACTGGGGTGGTTGATTGGTGGGTCATGAAGGCTGCAATGTCTAGTTGATGTCCTTTTTCATGAGTGGTTTGTGGGTCTAGGATTTGGAAGGATAAGGCATTGAGAAATGCTAGACAGTTTTTTGCTGGTGTGGATTTTGGGTCTTCTAGGTGGAGGTTTAGGTCTCCTAGGATAAGGTTATATTCTGCTGTTAAGGAGTTTTGGTAGATGAAGTTTTCAAATTCAGGTCTCGTTGTGGTCCAATTTCCCGGGGTTATGTAACAGAGCATGCATGCTAGTGAGTTTTTTAGTGTGTGGCTTGTGAGATGACAGGCAAGGAAGTCCATTTGTGTGGTGGATGTTTTTTCTTGTATATTTAGGGTTAGGGAGTCTTTGAATATTATTGCTAGTCCTCCTCCTCTTTTTTTCTCTCTGCAGGTCACTGTTATTTTGTATCCTTTCAGTGTCCTTCTCCCCCCTCAGTTTTACCCATTTCCCTTAAGCGTCTTTTCCTCTCCATTCCATCTTTCCTCACTTTCTCCCTCCCTGCCCCTTACCTTCGTGGCACTTCCCCACCCGACTGACAACAGAACAGGCCCGGTCCGACAAACCTCCCTGCCCTGAATCCAGCTGCTGTAAGAAGGTAATTTAGATTTGCGGCTACAGGGCTGAGAGTTTTGTCGGACCGGGCCTGTTGTCGGTCGATTGGGGGAAAGCGCCACGAAGGTAAGGGGATGTGGCCGGCTCTGCACCCTGCCTAAGGCTGCCCCGGGGCGGACCACCCCCCCCCCCCTTGGTACACCACTGCCTTGAATTTTCCCTATCTACCCTGCCGCAGCACACAGCCGACCGGAAATCTTCCCAATGTTAGCGTTGACGTCGGAGGGAGGGAGGGCTTTGCTTAAGCCCTCCCTCTGATGTCAGCACTAACATTGTGGAAGACTTCCGGATCGGCTGTGTGCTGCGGCAGGGCAGGTAAAGAAAAGAAGATGAGCCTCACGGCTCGAGTGCATCCAACACCGCGACCATAGGGGGCGTCCCCATGGGATCCCCATGACCCTAGGGGGCGTCCCCATGGGATCCCTGTGACCCGAAGGGGGAACCCGCGGGATCCCCGTGGGTCCCACAGGATTCCCGTTGTCCCCGTTCCCGTGCAGCTCTCTATTCCAGGCTTCTCCGATGCTGGCTGGCTGGCCGGGTCCAACCCACACCCTCCCCTTACCTTTTTATCTCATTGGGAGCAGGAGGGGTGGTCAGTCCCTCCTGCTCCAGGCCTCCTCCGATGCAAATGTGGCCTTAGGCCGTGCCCTAGTGCATCATGCGATGCATGGGGCGGGGCCTAAGGCCCTGATTGGCTGAGGCACCTCGGGCTCCTCCCTTGGGAGGGACCTGGAGTGCCTCAGTCAATCAGGGACTTCCTTGTGGAGGAGTCTAAGGAAGTCTCTGATTGGCCTATCACGCAAAATATCTGCCCAATTTAAAAAATATCTGCTTGATTAAAAAAAAAAAAAAAAAAATTTAAGTCGGTAGAAGCTCTGACAGAAGTGACAGGAGGCTATTTCTCCTGTCACTACTGTCAGGGCTTTAGCGATCCGTGCAGTTGGCTGGGGGCATGCCAAAGATCATCTCCATTTGCATGCAGGTCTTTAGTGAATTCGTCATCCTGCATGCAAACGGAAACGGATCGCACATGGATCGGAGGGTTAGTGAATCTAGGCCTATGACTCCATTAGGTTTAAACTTGGAAATCGAGTGGGCGTCATTTTTTTAAATCCAGGTAGCTTATGTGGTTGGTGGATGGTAGAACTGTACTCTCTGCTGCATAGGTAACCAATATATTATAAATATATCCTTCTGAACATTAGTCACCAGAGGAGGAAAATCATACAAAAAGTCATAAAAAAGGGAATCAAACAAATTTCTAATGGTAATTTATTTCAATCCTTAACCATTTTAAAGCAAATAGATTTTTCATATATAGATTTAAATTTAGGGCTCTTTTTACTAAGCTGCGTTAGCATTTTTAGCGCATGCTGAAGATTAGTGCATGCTAATCCTTGCGCTATGTGGAAAAACTAACACCAGCTCTATGGAGGCATTAGTATCTAGCGCACACGGCATTGTAGCGTGCGCTAAAACCGCTAGTGCAGCTTAGTAAAAGGAGCCCTTAATTTCTTTCCTTTAAAAGATAGTGCTAACTTGCATTATTTTTGCACAGGTAGTATTTTATATAATGAAACCTAGTTCCTACTAACTGGGGTTAACAGAAAAAAACAAAACAAAACATGTCTTAACAATGGTCCACCTTGATAACTTTCCTCCTATATTTCTGGAGCACCATAGAATGTCTGTGTATTACTTCCTTGAGGTTAAAATGTAATTGAAAGAATTGGTATCTATTAACATTCACATCTGCTTTGCAAACAAATTCCTGGTTCATTTTAATTTATTGCCCAGGAAGATTAAATTTTTATTTATAGCCCTATGCTTGTAAGCAGTGTTAGAAATTATCTCCCCTCTTAATTCTAAACAATTTATGAGAGTTAGCATGAACTTGATTGAACTAAGATTACTCTTTTCACTTGTCTAGAATATGCTTCATGGAGGTCAGATCTATGGCAAAATCAAATGGTATACTGTACACCATGTTAGAAATTTCTTCCAATCCCGAACAGCAAAACTTCAACCTCACTAAGATATGATTCACAAATGACTTTTTGCCAAGTATGAGAAATTATAATTTTTAGAAAAGAAACTTTCTGCACAAAATAAATAATACAAGCAGCTCTGCGTTTGATGTAGCTTTAAGATATGCATATGTTCTTTCTCTCCTGGATATAATACTCTCACGTATCTACTGGTAACAAATCATTGCAGAGAGTACTGGGCTGGATATTCTAAGGGTTTTATATGTTTTGCAGTTGCATTAATCCACTTTTTTAAAATGATGCTTTATCTTCATTCAGCAGAAGCAGTCATTGCGGGACCTTGCTGATTTGGGTGGTGGAAGAAGAAAAAAGGGGTCAGGGTGGTATGGAGGAATGGTGAAGGGTAAGAAAGGGAGTCAAGGTGGTATGGAAGGGTGTAGAGGGAGAGAAAGGGGTCAGGGTGGTATGGAAAGGTGAGAAAGAGGGTCAGGGTGGTGTGGAGGGTGAGAAAGTGGATCAGGGTGGTATGGAAAGGTGTGGAGGGTAAGAAAGGGGGTCAGGATGGTATGGAATCAGGGTGAAGGGTGAGAAAGGGGGGTCAGGGTGGTATGGAGGGTGACAAAGGGGGGGTCACAGTGGTATGGAATCATGGTGAAGGGTGAAAAAGGGGGTCAGGGTAGTATGGAAGGGTGTGGAGGGTGACAAAAGGGGGGGGTCAGGGTGGTATGGAATCATGGTGAAGGGTGAGAAAGGGGTCAGAGTGGTATGGAATCATGGTGAAGGGTAAGAAAGGGGGTCAGGATAGTATGGAATCAGGGTGAAGGGTGAGAAAGGGGGGTCAGGGTGGTATGGAGGGTGACAAAGGGGGGGTCACGGTGGTATGGAATCATGGTGAAGGGTGAAAAAGGGGGTCAGGATAGTATGGAAGGGTGTGGAGGGTGACAAAGGAGGGGTCAGGGTGGTATGGAATCATGGTGAAGGGTGAGAAAGGGGGATCAGGGTGGTATGGAATCATGGTGGAGGGAAAGAAAGGGGGCAGATGCTGATTGAAGTGGGAGGAAGGGAGAGGAGAGAGTGAAATGCCAGACCATGGGGGTGTGGGAGAGGGAAGGAGAGGAGAGAGATGTCAGACCATTGGAGGAAGGAAGGGAAGAAGATGGATGCCAGACCAATGGGGGTGAAGGGAGAGATGGAAGGGGGAGGCATAAAGTTTCTGGAAGGGGAATAGAAGGAGAGAAGATGTCATATAGAAGGGGTAGAGAGAGGGTAGACAGTGGATGAAAGGAAGAGAGTGACAAGAAGATGAGGAATGCAGAAACCAGAGAAGACAAGGTAGAAAAAAAAATTATATTTATTTTTTTTGCTTTATGGGAGATGCATTGCTGTTTCTGTGGTGTTGCATTGTATGTAGAGTCCAGCTTCTTGGTGCTTCAGTTTAACCTTTGTCTACGTATTTTTATTATATCTCCCCATTTACAAAACTTTAGAGCATTGGCATCTGAGCTGTTACCACCATGGCTAAAAAACACACTACAGTTTTGTAAAAGGGGGAGGTGTTAGATTGTGATTACTTACTAGGCGCAGATGTTTTCTGTGTGTTCGAAAAGACATGGTTTTCAGTTAAGATTGACTGTGTAGGATTGATCTGTACTAGTCTGGCTTATTTAGTTTTACAATGGGTTTATTGAAGTACTGCTCACTGCAGTATGTAAGATGCTGCCTTTTCCTAGGTACACTTCTCTGGCTCGGCCCAAAACTGGACCAACTGCCCACCTCCATCCCACTGTCCTCTGGCCCACTCTGCATCTTGAATACTCAAGTAAAATTCTGGGAGTCATCATTGACACTACACTTTCCTTCAACGATCACCTCAACTCCCTAATAAAAAAATGTTTCTTCAGCCTTCACATGCTAAGGAAAGTGAGAACCTGTTTCCATCAAAAACACTTTGCCGTCCTTGTCCAATCCACTATCCTTTCCAGACTGGACTATTGCAACTCTATCTACCTAAGCCTAACAAAAAAAAAAACCTTCAAAGACTACAGCGGATTCAAAATGCCGCTGCTAAGCTTATCTTCGAAAAAAGCAAATTTGACCATGTCTCACCACTTTTGTCCAAGCTCCACTGGCTCCCGATAATCTCCAGAGTCCACTTCAAATGTGCCTGCCTTACTTTCAAGATCCTACACGGCATTCTCCCCCCTTTTATTCCTCTTTCTTGGAATTCCTCTAACCCCAATTCCACCAGATCTACCCAAAAACTGAAACTTTCCTTTCCCTTTCAAAAGGCGTTTCCCTTATAGGAAAACTAGGTTCCTCCCTCCCTTTCAGAATCACTGAGCTCTGGAACAATCTTACCTCCCCTCTTAGGAATCTGAGCTCCCTCCAAATCTTCCGTAAACATCTGAAAACCTGATTATTTTCAAAAATATAATTCTTCCTCTCTCTGGTTACTCTGTCCTAAATTTTCTCTTCATTTTGTCTTTTCCTTTCACTGGAGTTCCTTTCTACCCTAACCCTTGTTAACCGTGTCGAGCTTTGCGAATGTAGAGATGATGCGGAATACAAACCCAAGGTTTAGTTTAATTTAGTTTAGTTTAGTGTGCATTGTTACTAAAAATCATGTTTTTCATACAGATGGGGGGTGTCAAAAAATGATGGGTCCCAGGTGTCATATATGCTAGGTACGCCACTGTCAGGAAGATATACTGGAATTAGATTCAGTCATTGCAGTGAAATGCAGTTGCCCTCAAACAAGCAGGGTAGCCAAAAGATGGGAAAAGGGTGAAACCAATACTAATGCAGGGCAGGCAGGCAGACAAAGTCTGCCATGCACTGGTTGGTAATGTTGTATATACAGGGTGCCCACAAAAACACTCCTTAGTTTTAAATGGTTACAAAATCAAAACTTATTGGAATATGTTTATAAATAAGATGACAGCAAATACAAGTCCCAAAAAACACGGTTAGCTAGATCTTACACAATTGCTTGCACTTTCACCCTTATAAGCTGCAACTGGTTCAGAAGTTACAACCTTCAGACAATGCAATGCAACAAAATGGCCAGGTGTTCCTCAAGTGGTCCCCAAGATCACTGGACATTACTGCTTGTGACTTTTTCCTTTGGGGGTACGTAAAAGACAAAGTGTATGTACCTTCACTACCTGCAACTATGGATGATCTGCAAGAACGCATGACTGAAGCTATAAACGTGATAAAGCTGGATAAGCTTTGTAGAATCTGGTCCGAACTCGATTATCGCATCGATGTTTACCAAGTAACAGGTGGGGCGCACATAAAGTGTATATAATCAACAGATATCATATTAAATTTTATGAGTTGATGAAACTGTAGCCTCAAAGGTGAAATAATATTCCAATTAATTTTGGTTTTGTAACCATTTAAAATCAAGGAGTGTTTTTGTGGGGACCCTGTGCTATTGTGCGATAAAAACATCATGAATTACAGAGGACTTAACACCAACAGGAATACAGTTTTAGTGAGGAACACATTCTGGTTTTTCTTAGACATGCTGTTCCTCTCAAAGAAAATGATTTCTTACAGGCACAGACACAAAGGGAGGGGCAACAAACTTCTTACCAAGTATTCTTGAAGTACAAGGCAAACCAACAAGGAAAGTGTGCTCAGAAGGGAGAGAGAGAGAGAGAGAAGTACAGAACTGCAGGGATGTGTAATGCATTGCACAACTTTGTTTCAAATGCACAGACAATATAGTCTGCTCCTATTTAAATGGAAAACCCCCCCCACAAAAAACAATCAAACCCAGATAAGAAGGAGAAAAAACATAAACTATACAGAGAGAATCTCCCTGCACCCATTTTTAATATCTTCTACTGTGGTAGTCTATGGTTTGGGCTATTTCTCCCCCTCACCCTATTTTTTGGGGTGCAGGAAGATCCTATTTAAATGGAGGCATCACAGTAGCAATGAAACCACTTTGGTTAACAGATGATGACTGTGTTATATCTTGGTACTATAGCATTAATGTAATGTATTGCTCAGAAATGGAAAGATCAAGAAGCATCCAGTCTTAAGGAGCTACAGGATTAGTTTTGGACAGTGAGGACTCTGACTCGTCTTATGTCAGTGAACAGAGGAACCCTAGGAAAATATCCAAGAATATAAAAATCTTACCTTGAGAACTATGGTAGCCAGAAACTGTCTTCCAATTGTATAGTTTCCTGTTTGAGCCCTTTTTCTTGTGATGTATATAGAGATAGAGACAGAGAGTAATCCGACTGGTCCCTGGAAGTGTGTGTGTGTGTGGAAGGGGGGAGTGTGTTTGGTGGGGGGAGAGTATAGGAGAGTTATGGAATTAGAATCATTGTTATAATGAAACATATTGTAGTGAATTCATTCAACATTTTTGGATGGTAGTAGTGCAAAAACATTACCTTGGGAGCTATATTCCAAAAGAGATGAGAATTTTGTCATCTATGTACTTGTAATTCTTATAATTGTTTTATACCAATAAAGTTCATAAATAAAGCATTCTAAAAATGTATAAAAGTTTTATCTACCATAATAAAACACTAAGCAAGCATGCACATTCATACCTGCGTGATCCGTGATCCATAGGTCCCTGGCCGGCAGGAGTGCGCATGCGTGCTTACAACGGCCCCACACTTGCGGACCTCAAGGTGATGTTGTGTGGTCTGGCCTGCTCCCTTACACTCCACGCCCGAAGTTTATTTTTAAGTTCAAAGCCGCCGCGGTGGCTCCTATCACGAGTCGCACCTGCATCGGAGGCTTCCGACACAGGCGGGGATCATGAGAGGAGCCGCCGCCGCGGCACCTTTAAAATTTAAAAATAAACTACGGCAAGGCACTAAAGGAGCTGACCAGACCACGGAAAGGGAAGGAAATGGGTGGCCGCAAGGGACTAAAGGTTTCTTTGGATCAATATCCTGCAAACATAGGTAAGTTGGTGATCAGTTGGAAAAATATTCTACAGTCTCTCTAGAAGAAAAAGGCCGAGCGACTGGTAGACATCTAGCCGGAAGAATGATCAGTGCTTTCATGCTCAAAGAGTACGTTAATGGAAGGGAAGGGGGAGGCGGAAAGGGACTAAGGGAGCAGACCAGACCGCGGGAAGGGAAGGGGGGGAGATAGTGCTAAATGCTGCTGCTGCACAAGGATGAGGAGGGGGAGGGAAATACTGCTGCTGTTGCTGCACAGGGAAGTGTGGGGGGGGGAGAGAAATGCTGCTGCTGCATAGGGGGCAGAGAGAGAGACAGATAGAAAGACAGTGACAGCGGAGAGGGAGGGCGACAGGAAGAAAGACACAGGGGCAGGGAGAGATACAGAAATACAGACAGACAAAGGGGGCCAGGGAGAGAGACAGACAGAAAGAAAGACAACGAGAGGGAGAGATACAGAAAGAAAGACAGACAGACAGACATATATTCTAGCACCCGTTAATGTAACGGGTTTAAAGACTAGTAATTAAATAAATGATCAAGGAACTTTTTTGTAAAGCATTTCAAAGAATCAGAAGGTGTTGAGTAAACTAAGAAAGATGAAGATTAGAGACAGCTTATATGTGTGTGTTGGGAGGGGGGGCAGAAGTTTATTTTGAAAGAAGGTAAAAAGAATTGTGGAGTGAAAGATTTAGTAAGGGGATTTGCTTTAAGATCATTCTTTGAGATAGAAGAGATTAAAATGATATTTCATGCCTTGAAGTCCTGCACTTTGATTCTTGTCTACCATATCTTATTAAAGCAGGGAGTGATATCTGCATTAAAACTATCCATCAATTGATTACTACATCCCTAAAGGACCTGTCCCTCCTTCCAATATTGAAGTAGGCTGAAAATAGCCTATCAATATATAAATGCAATGCACATGAGCCAGATAACTGCCAAGCAGTTTTTAAATGTTCCATGCTTGGAAATGGTACTAAAGAAAGTAGTGAGGAATACTGTAATTTATGATTATTGTTAAGAAGAAAAATTTATATATAAGAAACAAGAAAAACAGAACATGAAGATGTTATGACTCTACAAATTAGTTATGAAGTTTGATAAACATGATTATTTATTGGTGATCATTTATCAGAATTAAAGGACCAAGCTAAGAACCTGGGAGTTAAGACTGATTCTATCTTTGATAAGGAACAACAGGAATCTAGGTTAGCATTAAGGTGCTGTTGTTGTTGTATACCAAGGCTGTGTCAGCAATGCTTTAAGATCTCACCACTCCATATGACACTTGATTAGTCCAAGTTGCTTATTTAATTGATGCAAGTGAGGGCTGAAAATTAGGTCTTCTCTTGTTTTTCTTCTGTATTTAAGTGGCAGAACACTTGCTGTTATGAATATAGAAGTGTTCAAATTCTGTCAAATTTTATGAGGAAGTATTGTCATCCCTATATTTAATTTTTATTTAGCACCATTTAGCAAATATTATCTATGGAAGGGGCATTAAACAATTTGGGCCAATCAGAGCCTCAAACCCCTCCCCAGATGCACCGGGAAGAGGCCCAAGACTCTGATTGGCCCAGTTTGTTAAAGGCCCCTCCTATGGGAGGGGTCTTATGCATCTGGGCCAATTATATAGGCCAAGATTTCAGAAGCCCACATTTTTGGTGCATAGTGACACTGAAGTCACACCCTAACCATGCCCCTTTCCAGGCTTTGGCGTCACTATGCACCACTAGCCACCAGGAAAATAAGCACCAGTCAGGGAAGCCACATAGTGGCAACTATTTTTTGTTGTTGTTTTTAATTACCTTTTAATTGTTTTTAGATGACACAATTACCACATTGTTTAACACTAATTAAAGCAATTAAGTTAGGCGACAGTATGACGCCTACTGCCACCTAATTTTTGGCAGCACAATGAGAATCTAGCCCTAAGTGACCTGTTATAAAATTACTTTAATAGTGTACAAATAGGCCTCTCCAAAAATGGTATTGTCTGATAATATACAGTATCTGTTGTTATTTTCTTTGCTCTATAATGCTATTTTACCATTTGATTGTCATATTCAGCTCCTCATCCTATATTTTGTATTTTTCTATTGGGCTTCTTTACAAAATTGCTTGGTTCAGTATTTGTTGTACTGAATTGTCAAAACCTTAACCACTTCTTAAGCTTTCTTAGATCACTTCTCAATTCATTTTCTTCAATTGGTGAGTCTATCTTGTTGCAAATAAATATAAACTTTCCTTAGCAATCAGCAATGCTACTTACACTACTATTGAAGACTCCTGATCTTATCTATATTGCATGGATAACCATGGTTTTCTTGAAGTAAATTCAATTAAGCACTATCCCTCGATGAGTTTCTAACCACTCGTACCATAACAAAATACTCCATTTTTTCCCTAAATGGTCAGGTTGCTCTGTCACTTTCATACTCTTTCTAATGGAATTAGATTTTTAAGAAATCCAAGCATATCACTATGGCTGAAAAATGCACGTGTCAAGTCTTGATCTTGAATTGAGCATCACAGGTCACCTTTTCTGTCTTTCTTGTGCTTTTTTCCGTGTGAAGTTAGGATTTCCTGTTTTGGTGTGCCACAACCTCTATCTACAACCTTATGGTACTAGGCAATGTTCCCTCTAAGGATTGATGAGGTGTGTGCAAAAAAAAATATGCATGAGCGACAAGTTACATATTCCACAAATTTATGAGCAGGCACGGAGGACGCATTTGTAAACAAATGTAGTTTATCCTTGTACTCCTTATGTATTTTTAATCATCTATGGATATGTTTGTATGTTTATTGTTCAAATGGTTTTATTTATTTCCCAAAATTTATTTTTGTTATACACATTGAAAATATTTGATATTGCGTTTAAATCAAAATCTCAATAAACTTGAAACTTGAAATGAGTGCCCATGAGATTGTGGGAGGGTTAAATACTCAAAACTTAGAAGAATAACAATTTACTTAAAGTTTTTGCTTCTCCAGCTTTCTGGTATCTTTACATAATGCAGTGGTGTACCTAGCATATGTAACACCCGGGGCCCATCATTTTTTGGCACCCCCCCCCCCCATCTGTACGAAAAACATGATTTTTAGTAACAAGCCACACGTCACACGTCACCTAGGAAAAGGCAGCATCTTACATATTGCAGTGAACAGTACATCAATACACCCATTGTAAAACTAAACAAGCCAGACCAACACAGATCAATCCTACACCGTCAATCCTAACAGAAAACTATGTCTTTCGAACACACAGAACACACCTTCGCCTAGTATGGAATTTGTAATCACAAACTAACCCCTCCCATAGACAAAGGTTAAATTGAACCAGCAAGAAGCTGGACTCTGCATACAATGCTTCACAGAAACAGTGACACATGTCTCCTAAAGCAATAAATAAATAGAAATTTTTTTCTACCTTTGTCTTCTGTGGTTTCTGCTTTCCTCATCTTCTTGTAACTCTCTTCCTTCCATCCACTGTCTGCCGTCTCTTTTCCCCTATATGGCATCTTCTCTCCTTCTATGCCCCTTCCAGAAACTGTATGCCTCCCCCTTCCATCTCTCCTTTCACCCCCATTGGTCTGGCATCTCTCTCCTCTCCTTCCCTCTCCCACACCTCTCCTCTGCAATCCCTTTCCCTTTTTTCCCTCATTTCCCTTTTCAATTTATTTTCTGCATCTGTCTAGATTATGTTCTTACTACTCTCTCATCAATGTTCTTTTTTACTGTCTACCTAAAGCTTGCCACCTCTTTCCCTCACCCCTCCAGTGTTTCCCTAACTCAATCCTTTTCTCCCCATCATGTGTCCTCCTTTTATTTATCCCCTCCTTCCATCATATACCCTCTTTCTCCAACCCTTCCATCTAGTACCTTCTCCTCTCTCTGTCCACTTATCATCCAGCATCTGCTCCCCTCTTTCTCTCCTCCCATTTCCTTCTGGCATTTGCTCCCTTATCTCTCCCATCTGCACTTCCATCCAGCATAGGTTCCCCACTACCATCCAATGTCTGCCCTTTCTCCCTCCATCCACCTCTCTTCAATCAGCATCTTCCCCCTTTCTTTCCCTCCAATATCCTTCCCCCTTATGTCTCTCTCCTTTCTCTGTACATCAATTCCATCAGCACCACCCTTCCATACCACCCTGCCCCCTTTCTTTCCCTCCACCACTCTTCCATTCCAGCAGTCCTGCTCCTTTCTCTCCCTTCATGCAGCAAGGTCCCGCGATGATTGTAGCTGCCTGCTGCCAATCCACCCCACTCTGACGTACTTGCTCTAGAGCGGACTCAGCAGCTGCATGCTGGAAGGGCCCACGATGACTCGTCTGCTGGCTCTGCTCTGGAAGAAGTAAGTTACGTTGGAGGGGGTGGGCCCGGCAGACACAGGGAGTTGCGGCAAAGTCCCGCAATGATTGTGTCTGCCGGGTCCACCCCCTCCGACGTAACTTACTTCTTCCAGAGCAGAGCCAGCAGACGAGTCATCGCGGGACTTCCCCACACCTGCTCCCCCAAAATTGCCATGCTTCGGTTCCTCTTTTTTCTTCCTCCCTCCCACCGCGGGACCCTGCAGCACCATCAACTCTTACTCCCTCTAACGCCGGCCCTGCAGCTCCGGACTTCCCCGCACCTTCCCCCCCCCCCCCGATCGCTATTATTTTAAATGTTATAGCGGCGGCGCTGTATCCATCAGTGGAGACGTCTAACCTCGGCCTGCCCCGGAACTCTTACTGCAGCAGCTGCCCGTCTAGGCAGGAACAGGAAGTCACTGTTGCAGTAAGAGTTCCGGGGCAGGCCGAGGTTAGATGTCTCCACCGCCAGGGTCGGAAACCAAACCCCCACCCCGACGTCCGATTCCTCCCCCAGCCTCCCCTTACCTTTGCGACGCGTGTGTGCGCTGTGACGAGAAACTTGTGCGCTGCGATGTAATATTTTGTGCGCCAGCGCACGCCAGCGCAGCTTAGCGGGAACACTGGTACTAGGTAGCTGCTGTGCCCTAATTCTGTCCTTGGCCCGCTCCTAACCTCACCAATTAGGGGATAGCCAGCTAGCAAGAATATTCAGTTCAGTGCCATTGAATATTCCAGCTTAGCCCCAAACACACAATGTAAATGACCAATTACTTTGAATATCTACTCCTTAAATTACACGAGTACAATGCTGCATGCTAAGCAAAAAAAACAAGCAAAAAAACAAACAAACTGGATATACATGTTTAAATAATTCTATAAATAAATAAATGTAGGGATATATATATATATATTTTCAATTGTGATAACTTAAATTACAATATTCATATCACAATTTAAAATAATTAATTAATAATTTAAATAGTGCTCAGACCGACAACCTTAGTGTGCTAGTGTAAAGACACACAACACCAGTTGTCATCAGACCATCATGGCACTATTAATGTCTGTACCACCATATAACAATCCAATGGATGTTATATGTTGGTACAGACATTAATAGTGCCATGATGGTCTGATGGCAACTAGTGTTGTATGTCTTTACACTAGAACACTAAGGTTGTGGGTCTGAGCACTATTTAAATTATTACCGTATTTTCACGCATATAACGCGCGCGTTATACGCGTTTTTACCTACCGCGCATACCCCTCGCGCGTTATATGCGTGAGCGCGGTATACAAAAGTTTTTAAACATAGTTCCCACCCCGCCCGACGCCCGATTCACCCCCCCAGCAGGACCGCTCGCACCCCCACCCCGAACGACCGCTCGCACGCGCTCCCACCCGCACCCGCATCCACGATCGGAGCAAGAGGGAGCCCAAGCCCTCTTGCCCGGCCGACTCCCCGACGTCCGATACATCCCCCCCCCCGGCAGGACCACTCGCACCCCCACCCCGAAGGACCGCCGACTTCCCGACAATATCGGGCCAGAAGGGAGCCCAAACCCTCCTGGCCACGGCAACCCCCTAACCCCACCCCGCACTACATTACGGGCAGGAGGGATCCCAGGCCCTCCTGCCCTCGACGCAAACCCCCCCCCCCCCCCCAACGACCGCCCCCCCCAAGACCCTCCGACCGCCCCCCCAGCCGACCCGCGACCCCCCTGGCCGCCCCCCACGACCCCCCCACCCCCCTTCCCCGTACCTTTGGTAGTTGGCCGGACAGACGGGAGCCAAACCCGCCTGTCCGGCAGGCAGCCAACGAAGGAATGAGGCCGGATTGGCCCATCCGTCCTAAAGCTCCGCCTACTGGTGGGGCCTAAGGCGTGTGGGCTAATCAGAATAGGCCCTGGAGCCTTAGGTCCCACCTGGGGGCGCGGCCTGAGGCACATGGGCCCAACCCGACCATGTGCCTCAGGCCGCGCCCCCAGGTGGGACCCAAGGCTCCAGGGCCTATTCTGATTAGCCCACACGCCTTAGGCCCCACCAGTAGGCGGAGCTTTAGGACGGATGGGCCAATCCGGCCTCATTCCTTCGTTGGCTGCCTGCCGGACAGGCGGGTTTGGCTCCCGTCTGTCCGGCCAACTACCAAAGGTACGGGGAAGGGGGGTGGGGGGGTCGTGGGGGTCGGCCAGGGGGGTCGCGGGTCGGCTGGGGGGGGCGGTCGGAGGTTCTTGGGGGGGCGGTCGTTGGGGGGAGGGGGGTTTGCGTCGAGGGCAGGAGGGCCTGGGATCCCTCCTGCCCGTAATGTAGTGCGGGGTGGGGTTAGGGGGTCGCCGTGGCCAGGAGGGTTTGGGCTCCCTTCTGGCCCGAACAACTAGCGGGGGGGGGGGGGTTCGCAAGAGCCAGGAGGACTTGGGCTCCCTCCTGGCCCGATATTGTCGGGGAGTTGGGGAGTCGGGAGGGCAAGAGGGCTTGAGCTCCCTCTTGCCCCGATCGTGTCGGGGGGTGCCGCGGTTGGCTGGGGCAAGAGGGCTTGAGCTCCCTCTTGCCCCGATCGTGTCGGGGGTGCCGCGGTTGGCTGGGGCAAGAGGGCTTGAGCTCCCTCTTGCCCCGATCGTGTCGGGGGTGCTGCGGTTGGCTGGGGCAAGAGGGCTTGAGCTCCCTCTTGCCCCGATCGTGTCGGGGGTGCTGCGGTTGGCTGGGGCAAGAGGGCTTGAGCTCCCTCTTGCCCCGATCGTGTCAGGGTGCCGCGGTTGGCTGAGGCAAGAGGGCTTGAGCTCCCTCTTGCCCCGATCGTGTCGGGGAGTCGGGACCGCTAAGAGGAAGCAGCAGGACTTCTACATGATGGGGGGGTCAGGAGGCTGTGAGGGTGCGAGCGGTCCTTCAGGGTGGGGGTGCGGGTGCGGGTGGGAGTGCGTGCGAGCGGTCCTTCGGGGTGGTGGTGCGAGCGGTCCTGGGGGGGTGAAGGGGGAGAGGAGAGTCGGGCGGGCGAAAGGAGAGTCGGGGTGGCCAGAGGAGAGTCGGGGCGGGCGAAAGGAGAGTCAGGCGGCGACGGGAGAGTCGGGCAGCATGCGCGGTATACGGGTGTGCGCGGTATATAAAAATTTCTGTACATAAATGTGTGTTTTTTGCGCGCTATACCCGTGTGCGCGTTTTACACGGGTGCGCGTTATCTATGTGAAAATACGGTAATTCTTTTAAATTGTGATATGAATATTGTCATTTAAATAATTCTTTAAACATGTATGTCCAGTGTATGTGTGCATTGCCATTATACATGTAAATTTTACTCACAGTAGAAGATATTTCTAGGAGCCAGGGCTGAGATAGGGGTTTGGAAATATAACACATACTGCTGAATAGAATAGTCTAATTTTCAGCAAGGTCAGAATCAGGAAGCTAGAGTTCAAACCTCACTTCTAACAATGATTTTCCTTGTGACCTTGGACAAATTACTTCGACCTCCTCTGTTGTATTGTGTAAACTCATTGTAAGTTCTCTCTGGCAGAAAAATGTTAACTCTCCTCAAGCTGGTGATTGGAAAGGTGAGTAATCAAATCCAGATTTCAAGATTATGCGTGCTATTTTACTTTAAAACCATACCTCACACAAAAAAGAAGGTGCTGAAATATGCAGGCATCTTTAAAAATTGGTGCAAAATTATGGGTAAAGATTACTCTTGGGCTTTGCTTGCATGAGGGCGGTTGGAAAATCACCTTTGGAATCAAATGAACGCATCATATTTGTGCGACATAATATTCCTCTGGCAATTATCACACTGCTTGGATCCTCCAACCTTTTGATTTTAAGGCATGGTTTGCTTTATTTTCCATAGCTTTAGTGTGCTTGTTCTTTTGCTATTAACCTGCTGCTTAGACAGTACCAGTTTTTTGTTTTGTTTTTGATATTTCTAGTACTGTCAATCAGTACTATTGAAGCTATTATTTTGATCCCCATTTAAGCATTAGCCCTGAAGCAGCCCAACATGCGTTTAGTTATTCATTGCTTCCTATTGTCTAGCATCTCGCACAATCCCAACAGAAGTGACATGGCAAGGACGTTCACAAGGCTAGAGCATTACAAAGCACTGAGTTTTTCCATCAGCCCTGATGAAAGACTTCTATTGAAACACATTAGTCTTCTGTGGTCCAGGTGTCATGTCACTCCTGAGTGAAATTCTATGGTAATCTGGAAAATAAACAGCAATGAAGAATCAACTGACCTCTGCCTCTCAGAACCCCCCATCTTGACACATGCTCATTCATTGTGCAACTGCCATAGGTTTCTTTTTTCCCAAGCCACAAAAAGAGAAAAAAATACTTTAAAGATCAAGCTTTAGATGTTTGTGGAAATTTACCATTCCTAGAGCATGAAGCTAAATTATATTATAAGTTGAAAGATGGTGGGTTTCCTCACATTTAAGGGTTCCTTTTACAAAGGCATGCTAGGGCCTTAATGCGCAGAATAACACACGCTAAATTGCCACACACGCTAGCCGCTACCGCCTCCTTTTGAGCAGGCAGAAGATTTTCGGCTAGCGCGCGCTATAGCGCATGCTAATCCGGTGCGTGCACTAAAACCGCTAGCGCACCTTCGTAAAAGGAACCCCAAGAGTGAATTTATTGACCTAAGAATTATACCATGAATACATCAAACTCATATCAGTGTCAGGCCACTAGAAAAAATAAAAGGCATTATGATGAAAGTTGGGTCAATTTAAAATGTGTTTTAAAAGCTTATTTGGTGCCCATTTCACGGAGGGAGGATCCCTGCCACAGCTGCTCAGCTTATCATGGCAGGTGGATTCCCTTGCCATGATCAGCTGATGGAAAGGGATCAAGCATAATCTTTAATCAGCGCTTATGACATGGGCGCCAGTTAGAGAATCAGGACAGTTAGGAGCCTATCTGTTAGGGTAGACCCGATTTATAGCCGCATCTTAAGTGGCTGCTGAGACTGGTGTACTATACAGAATCTGCCCCTAAATGTGAAATGTGGATCTGCCATGTCTGCCCCATTTCCACGCTTTAGATGCATTAGAACATTTTTCCATGCCAAAACTTCGGTGCAGAAGTTACAGTTAACATGCAGAACCATATATCCTTCATTAAGCAACCTCTTAAACCACCAGTGTCCCCGCGGCGCTCCTCATCCAATGCTTACAGTCCACATAATAACAACAAAAAGTGTTTCCAAAAACCACGTGGTACTGCGCGACTCCTACCTGCCAATCGGCAGAACAAAGCGGCATAACATCCCACACCTTTTTCACTGGCAATCCGCGGCGCCGCAGTTCCGTCAATTCTCCAGCATGAAGAAGAAATAACCATTTTGGCCACTTTGTTTATTCGGCATAATCGCATCTTTGTAGTGATCCAACCAAGAAGCCTGCACTCCTCTGCTCTTAGTCCCGCGATATCTGCGGCTTCCAGTCCACTCCTCCCCCCCCTGTCACTTACCACTTCCGGAGCAAAGGCAGCAGCGCGGGACCTTCCTGCACTTCAGCGAGGCTGCCCACATAAGTATGACAGCCATGCTGAGGTGCAGTTAAGAGTAGCGCAGGAGGCTCCGGAGTGTGGACCCAGCCGGCTGTGCACCCCCTTGGAGCGTGCCGGGGCGGAATGCCCCCCCCCCCCCCTCGGTACGCCACTGCTTCCTGATAAGTATTTTTCCTTTACTTTTGATTGACTACATTAAAAAAAAATAATAATAATAATAATTGGAGCCAGAGTTTTGAGTCTTCACTGGTGATGTTGAACAATGGATTTAATGTATGTTAAAACATTGTGACTGAATCACCCTGTTGACGACAGAACATAAAGCAACATATATTCAAGATTAGCCTGAATTCTCTTATATAACTTGCCACCAATATGCTATTCTTTTCGCACAGCTCCACCACACATGAAAGAAAATGTCCTATTGCTTAGATTCTGGAGGTTTGAAAGATAATCAGGAGAAAGGATCAAAGTCAGGGGAAATGGAAGGAGAATGGGAAGGGTGATCAAAATTGAGAAGGCATTGAAAGATATCCCTTATCCAAGTGCCAGCTGATATTCAGTGATTTTGAATTATTGGCTTTATATAACACCTGGTACAAAGTGCTGGCACTTACTGAGCTAAAGTAGGACAATTCTTTTGTATGTTCTCAGCTGGCCTCAGTCCACATTAGTGTTGGCTTCTCCCTGATCCCACCCTGGATTGTCCCTCCATTGCTCAGATTTTGACTAAGCGGTTGGAACTGATCAATGGCTAAATACTGAAGGCCAGCCCTTTCAGAGTAGTTTTAAGTGGGCAGAAGCCATCTCCTATGTGAATCAACCGCATTGCTTATTGATCCCTATAATATAATTAATAAGCTCTATCCTCCACCCATCTCCCAATTTCAATAAAATCCCATCACATTTTATTACCCATCTCCAAAATGCTTTTCAATAAACCAGTGACATACACATAACCTGACATCCCTCTTTAGCTCAGATTACCAACTCTCTGATAAAATAATCATGTCTTTACTTGCTTTTGAAACATATGTTCTGTATAAATGAACTCTACAGTCAGGTTTTGCACTGCAAATACATATGCTGTCATACTCTCTATTGTAAAACCCCAAGAATCTGCAAGAAAAACTGATGGGAAGATCTTAAATAGCACTGCTGCTTCTACAGCTGAAGGAGATCTTAGAAATACTATAGTAAAATATTAATTTACTATTTAGATAGTTGCAGCAAAACCCCCACTTGCCACTTAGGCACTATTGAGGCAATTCTATAACTGGTTGCTTCTAATTAGATGCCCAGTGGCCAAGGAGCATATTCTATAAAGGATATTTGCATGTCTTCCATTTAGATAGTCACATTTACCCCACTCATAGAACTGAGGTAACTAAATTCAATAAAAATGTACATAAGTTTGAGCCTCACCTATGTCCTGCTCAAGCTTTGCCCCTGTGTACACCTCCTTGCAAATACATGCTTTATAAATTAAGCATCCATTTGCAGCCATTAGGCACCATGATAGCCATAGGAGCCAACTTTTCAAAATGATTGCGAGTGCTCAAAAGCTCCACCCCAAACTCCAGACTCCACACAAACTCTGCCCGTGACTCGGCCTCCACAATAATAGACCAATTGTAATGCAATTTTTCCATTCATTTTTCATATATATATCTAATATAATAAAACGCTAGGCCACGCATGCGCACTTCCTATGTGTGCGCCGGTTTTCCATGAGCTGTAGCGACACATAGGAAGTGCGCATGCGCGGCTTACGCTCTGTCCTGCTCCCTGTTGAAAGACACAGCATCTCCCTTACACTAACTTTGCCTTCGCCGCCTCTCCGCTCTCTCTCTTCCTCCCCCCTCCCCCGAGGCAGATGGCCAGCGGCTTACACGCATGCGCAGGCTTGGCGCACCAGAGGGCAAGATGAAGGGGGTGCGGAGCAGCGCTGGCGGCGGCAGTGTCCGGTAGGGAACACGTCCACGAGTCCCCCCTCCCGCATCAACTGCTGTTGCTCCTGTTTGAAGTGGCCTGCTGAGGTTTGCGGCCGGCTGTAGCGAACCTCGCAGGCCGCTCTCCACATGGAGAGCGGCCTGCGAGGTTCACTACAGCCGTTTGTGAACCTAAGCAGGCCGCTTTGAACAGGAGCGGCAGCGGCGGAAGCAACCATGGGTGGATGGAGGGAGGGGAAGAACGGGAGGGGAAGCGAAAAAGAAGGGCTATGGAGCAGGCAGGAAAGAGGGCTGCTTTGGGGGGAGGGGTGTGCTGGGGCCAGACAGCAATCGGGGGGAGGAACAGATGGGGGGCCATGAAGCAGGCAGGCATTGCACAACAGGGGGAAAGGGGGCTGCTTTGGGGGGAGAGTTGTGCTGGGGGCAGACAGCAATCGGCGGGAGGGAGGAACAGAAGGGGGGCCACGAAGCAGGCAGGCATTGCACATCAGGGGGAGAGGTGAAAGGGGGCTGCTTTGGCAAGCAGGGGGGGGCCAGGGAGACAGACAGAAAGAAAGACGCACAGACAGGGGACCTGGGAGAGACACAGACACAAAGAATGACAGACAGACAGCGTCCAGGGAGAGAGACAAATAAAAAGAACAACAACACACCATACATACAGACATCTACTCTAGCACCCGTTAATGTAACGGGCTTAAAGACTAGTATATATATATATATATATATATATATATATATATATATATACACACATACATACAATATAATCTTATTAATAATATATAATGGTTAACCACAAACTTAAACTACACTGTATGCTTCTCAACATTCATTCCTACCAGAACACCTGGCTTTGGTCACACATGCAGAACACAGATAACCCCTATGCAAATAGAGGATCACAAACTAAAAGTACTAATATACACAAACAAAACCCTAAGATGCCAGATTGTACATGCAGTACAATACCAGTAACATAGTAACATAGTAGATGACGGCAGATAAAGACCTGAATGGTCCATCCAGTCTGCCCAATCTGATTCAATTTAAATTATTATTTTATTTTATTTTATTTTTTTCTTCTTAGCTATTTCTGGGCGAGAATCCAAAGCTTTACCCGGTACTGTGCTTGGGTTCCAACTGCTGAAATCTCTGTTAAGACTTACTCCAGCCCATCTACACCCTCCCCTGCCCATCCTCCTCCAAACGGCCATGCACAGACACAGACCGTACAAGTCTGCCCAGTAACTGGAATGCGCTTCCAGAGAACGTTATAAGGCAGAGTACGGTACTAGGGTTTAAGAAAGGATTGGACAATTTCCTGCTGGAAAAGGGAATAGAAGGGTATAAATAGACCTGTTGGGCCGCCGCGTGAGCAGACTGTTGGGCAAGATGGACCTCAGGTCTGACCCAGCAGAGGCATTGCTTATGTTCTTATGAAATAGAAAATAATTTCTTCCTGAACAGTGCAAAATGTAGTCAGCAGACATAAATTCTCAAAACTGACTCATTTCAATCACTAAGGCCCTCTTTTACTAAGGTGCGCTAACCGATTAGCCCGTGCTAATCAAAATAGCGTGCGCTAAACACTAACGCATGCATGTTAGTCTATGGCTGCGGTAGCATTTAGCGCACGCTAATCAGTTAGCGCACTTTAATAAAAGAGGGAGTAAATAGAAAATAAAAACATTTTCCTTACCTTTGTTGTCTGGTGATTTTTTATTTATTTTTTTTCTTTCTAATCATCTTTTCCCAGTCTCTGGCTGCACTTCCTTCTGTTTGTGCTCTTAATTGTGTTTCAAGGGCCTTTTTATCCATTTGCTGTTTTTCGCTCCTTCTTTATGTTCTGCCCTACATCCTGATTTATGGTCCTCCTTATCAATTTATTTGACAGAGTCTACCTCCATCTTTGGCATTAACTTTTAACATTCTTCTTCTATTTTTCTGCTTTCTTCTCAAAATCTATCTACTTTTCCACGTCTTACTTTTCCTTCCCATCTATCCATGTATACCATCTCCTCCCTCTTTTTTCTCTCCTATTCCCATCTATCCATAAGAAACATTTCTTCTATCTCTCTTCCCTTCCATACCCATTACCATGCACCATCTCCTGTGGTTTTGACATCTGTCTTCCCCCTCCCCCCCTCCTATCTTTCTCTTCTTCACACAGCCTGGCATCTCTTTCCTCTCCCATGATCCAACATCTCTCTCCATCCTTTCTCCTCTTCATACAATCTGGCATCGCTCTCCTCTCCTTCCTGCGAGCTGGCAACTTTCTCTCCCCTCCAACACCCTATTCTTGAATCTGTCATCTATATGCTCCCTCCAATTAACATTTTTCCAATCCTTTCTCCTTTTTGCCCCTTGTAGTTCAATATCTCCCCTCCCCTTCCCACCCTATTTCCGTTCTGCATTTACCCCTGCTTTCATCCTATCTACCCCACCCCTACCCCTGGGCTAACTTAAAACAGTTCCAGGATGCCCTGCGGTCCAGGTATCTTTTTTTTCCCTTCTGTCCATCTCCTTCCCACTCTCCTCTGAAAGTCAAACCCCCTCTTTTACAAAGGTGCGCTATGCTGTTTAGCGTGCACTAAATGTTATTCTATGAACTCATTAGCGGTTAGCGCACGCGTTGATTCGGCGCGTGCTAAATCTGTGCTAAAACGCTTAGCGCGCCTTTGTAAAAGAGGCCCAAAATCTTCTTTTTCAGCAGGGTCCCGGTGTGGCAACCATTCTGCCTCAAAGATTTCCATCTGCTGCAATATGCCTCCCTCTGATGCAACTTCCTGTTTTCACCGGGCAGAACGAGGCAGAAAGAAAGCTTTGAGGCAGCTGATGAAAAAGAAGATTTAAGAACCTCTGAGGAGACCAGGAAAGTGAAGGGAAAGGAGGGAGGTGGACAGAAGAGGAAGACGTGAATGGACCTCACGCCGGCCTTGTTCACATGAGGTTCCCAAAATATTGGGGGTGCCTGAGCACCCACAGAACTGGCACCTATGATGCTAGCACTGATGCATGAAAGTGCACACTTAGGTGCATAAATGCTAGTATCCTGAACATTAATATGCATAATGTTTGTGTATGTATAAGCACCTACACTATAGAATTGTCCGGTATCTGTATTGTGTATAGGCAGAATGGGAATACCTAGTTTTACAGATAAAATTTCTTAAAGTCACCCACATAACTATATATAGAGCAGTGTTTCCTAAGTCTACTACTGTTAATTATTTCTATAGCGCTACTAGACGCAAGCATTACTGTACAGTCACAAAGAAGAAATTTATTTGCATCCGCTGTCTTCATTATATGTAAATCTCTGTCATGCATATTCATTGTGGATAGCCTGAAAACCTGACTGGTAAGGTGGTACTCCAGGACCAATTTGAAAAACACTGATTTAGAACAACTGCATTTCACTGCTATCTGTATAACTACCAGCAGTTAATCTATTATACATACTGTATATTCATTCTTGGTTTTTTTTTCATATAGTGGTACTGAATACTCATGTTCATGTTTAAATGCCGTATGCCGAATTTAAAGACATACAGTGACCAACACACCTTAATATTGATCCTTAAATGAACATATTATAGACTATTCCCTGATCCATTTTAATATGCTTGTATATTGTAGTGAATTTGATTCGTAGTTGTATTAAAGAAAAATATTAAATTAAATGAAATTATTAACCTTGTCACTTTTTCCCAGTGGGATCTGGTTTGAAGACTTCAATATTTTAAAAGATCTTTCATTCACTTCTGTCGAAATTTCAGTTTGAAAGGAAAATACCATCTTTTGCTTCTAATAGGGCTAACGTATATCCTTCTAAACAGCTGGAGGGTGCCTAGGTTAATGTAGAAATCATTAGTAACTCAAAATACCAAGTTCTCCAACTATGTCATTAGAGCTCTCTTGTAAGACATCAAAGAGCTCACTGTTCTAATTTCTTGCAGCCCTTACCAGGGATCCATCTACAGAAATATTAAAATCCCCTAAAAGCATTAATTTAGATTAATTCACATACTTATTAATAATCAATCCCAACAATTCAGAAAAGATTGCAAAGTAGTCTTTGGGGATCTATAAAAAAAGTAAAACAAAAAAACAAAAACTATTTTTTTTTTCATTTCTTATGCTTCACTGTAATTCTGTCCAGTCATAGAAACATAGAAATAGACGGCAGATAAGGGCCACGGCCCATCTAGTCTGCCCACCCTAATGACCCTCCCCTACCTTTGCCTAGTGAATAGATCCCACGTGTCGATCCCATTTGGCCTTAAAATCAGGCACGCTGCTGGCCTCAATCACCTGCAGTGGAAGACTATTCCAACGATCAACCACCCTTTCAGTGAAAAAGAATTTCCTGGTGTCACCTCGTAGTTTCCCGCCTCTGATTTTCCACGGATGCCTTCTTGTTGCCATGGGTCCCTTGAAAAAGAAGATATCTTCTTCCACTTCGATGCGGCCTGTGAGATACTTGAACGTCTCGATCATGTCCCCCCTCTCTCTGCGCTCCTCGAGCGAGTATAGCTGCAGTTTGTCTAACCGTTTTTCGTACGGGAGATCTTTGAGTCCCGAGACCATCCGGGTGGCCATTCTCTGAACCGACTCCAGTCTCAGCACATCTTTGCGATAATGTGGCCTCCAGAATTGCACCCAGTATTCCAGGTGGGGCCTCACCATGGATCTATACAATGGCATAATGACTTCCGGCTTACGGCTGACGAAACCCCTGCGTATGCAACCTAGGATCTGTCTTGCCTTGGATGAGGCCTGCTCTACCTGACTGGCAGCCTTCATGTCCTCACTGACGATCACCCCCAAGTCTCGTTCTGCTACCGTTCTTGTTAGGATCTCACCATTAAGGGTATAAGTCTTGTATAAGTCATGCTAATGAAAAAGACTCCATATCCCTCTTACCTGCTAACTAGATAAGTGCCTTTGAAAATCTACCCCAAATATATTATTTGATATTGAAACAAAATAGTGTTCTCTGCTTAATACTGTGTATCTTTTATTCACTGTAAGATCCATGTGTTCTAAGAAACTATTATACAAACGTCTCATTTTTTTGTAGCATATGTTCTCAGCCCAACCAACCAACTTCCTAAATTCTGAGCATTATTTTGCCACTGTAGTTAAAAAGAGTATCTTATTTTTATCTTATTTTGTTAAGTGCCAATCTGCAGAAACAAAATTCAGTGTTTTGACATTGTTTCAAATCATTGGTTGAACCATATCTACGTTGGGCTGAGAACTTTTCAGCACCCCCTCATATAGGGGTCCTTTATTACGGTGCGCTAACCGATTTAGCATGCGCTAAATGCTAAGATGCCCATAGGAATATAATGGATGTCTTAGCATTTAATGCGTGATAATCTTTGACACACCTTAATAAAAGGACCCCATAGTTCAGAAAATGGATGCCCAAGTTAGGATATTCAAAATTTCCTAGATATTTTCCAAAATGATTACTGAACTTGAAGCTTTTCTTTAATATATGTACAAGGACAAGCAGTAGGTGCACATGTATTTGCTGGTATGTACAGTGGGAATGTCTCTTAAAAAAATAATAAACAAGAACAGAGTGGTATCACTTGGGTCTAAGTTGTGATAACTTATGAGAAGTTTCAGTGCTACATTTTGGGCTCCTTTTATCAAGGTGCGTTAGTCGGTTAACACGCGGAATACCGCACGTTCAACTGCCTGCCGTGCTAGTCGCTAATGCCTCCATTGACGAGGCATTAGTTTTTAGGCTTGCCGTGGGGATTAGCGCATAATGAAATGTCCGATGCGCTAACCCCCATAGCGCGCCTTGATAAAAGGAGCCCTAAGATGCGCTAGTGTTTTTAGTGCACACAGGGAATTACTGCGTGCTACATTGCGCGCTATGCTTCTAGAACTAACGCCAGCTCAATGCTGGCGTTAAGGTCTAGCGCGCGCAGCAATGTAGCATGCACTATTCCACAGCGCACCTTAGTAAAAGGAGCCCTTTGTCAAACAAGAGAAATCAATTAAGGAGCCAAGTTCTAAATCTCAAATACTAAGAAGTGCTGCACTATCCCTAGCACAGGTATTTCCCATGCACTGAGGACACTTTTAGTGGGGCGGTACGGTAAAATGACCTCTAAATCAGAACCCCTTATGGACAACAAACCTCCTCTCTGCAACACTAACAGGCTTTAATCACACACACACAAACCAATCACACAACAGGTAGCAACAGGGAAAAAGAAAAGAAAGAAAGGTGGAGAAAAAGCCTCAGTTCAGCTTCATCTGGCAAAAAACTCCACCTTTCAAAGCTAACCCTGTACTCCAAAAAATAGAACTAGTAGAAAAAGCTCTATGGTAGCCTGCAGGGAGATGTTACAAAACACACCGGGACACACAGCCCTCAGTCGTGAAAAAAATGGGTAAATCAGCACTGTAGCAAAGTAGTCCAGGATTCAGGATGGAACACAGCAATAAAAGAAAACAACTTAGCTGCTTTGGCATCCAGGATTTCTCAGTCGTAAGAACATAAGAAGTTGCCTCCACTGGGTCAGACCAGAGGTTTATCTCGCCCAGCGGTCCACTCCCGCGGCGGCCCATCAGGTCCGCGACCTGTGAAGTGGTTTCTGAACATCTCTACAACCTACCTCAAGTTCTATCTGTACCCCTCTATCCCCTTATCCTCCAGGAACCTATCCAAACCCTCCTTGAACCCTTGTACAGAGTTCTGGCCTATCACATCCTCCGGAAGCGCGTTCCATGTGTCCACCACCCTCTGGGTAAAAAAGAACTTCCTAGCATTTGTTCTAAACCTGTCCCCTTTCAATTTCTTCGAGTGACCCCTAGTGCTTGTGTCTCCCCACAGTTTGAAGAATCTGTCCTTATTTACTTTCTCTATGCCCTTTAGGATTTTGAAGGTTTCTATCATGTCCCCTCTAAGTCTCCTCTTCTCCAGGGAGAACAGCCCCAGCATTTTTAACCTGTCAGCGTATGAAAAATTTTCCATACCTTTTATCAGTTTAGTCGCCCTCCTCTGCACTCCCTCCTGGGCCCTGCAACCACTGAACCCGACGGGGAACCCTCCGTTTCGCTCTGGTCGCTGCATCAGGGGTTTCAAATTCACTGCTTCTCATACGCTCTATCCAGACCCACCAAGCTTTTCAGGCTCTCACACCACTTCACAGATCAATACCGGTGATCAATACTGAGGACTGTGTGTCCCGGTGTGTTTTGTAACATCTCCCTGCAGGCTACCATAGAGCTTTTTCTACTAGTTCTATATTTTGGAGTACAGGGTTAGCTTTGAAAGGTGGAGTTTTTTGCCAGATGAAGCTGAACTGAGGCTTTTTCTCCACCTTTCTTTCTTTTCTTTTTCCCTGTCGCTACCTGTTTTGTGATTGGTTTGTGTGCGTGTGATTAAAGCCTGTTAGTGTTGCAGAGGGGAGGTTTGTTGTCCATATGGGGTTCTGATTTAGAGGTAATATAATTGGAGTTTAACTGACCCTTTTCCTGAGAGTATACGTATTAGCGGTAAAATGACCCCATTTTCCATTATGCCAATTAATGGCCATGCGCTAATTTCCCCGTTAGCACATGAGCACTAACCAAACCTATAATCTAAGCAGTAAGGGCTCACATGCTAAAAAATATGCTAATAGATTAGTGTGTGACAATGCATATGTGCTATTAGCACAGAACATGCCTACTGTCTGTCCCCAGACATGTCTCCAGTGCTAAAAAAAAAAATTCTAGTTTTTAGTGTGTGCGGAGCATGCATTGATCACAAACCTCCTGCAGGATGCCTGAGCATGCCCTACAATAGAGCTTTTTAATCTGTGGTAAAACATGCACGCGTACTTACCGCAGCTTAGTAAAAGGGACCTCTTTGTCTCTTAAGGTAGTTTTTAAGAAGAGAAAAATAAGCATAATTACTCCCTTAATCATTCTTCAAAATCCCAGGTCCAAAATAGCAGTTTGCTCATTCTTATACATGGTTCAGAGAAAATATAAATGCTGGCTGGGATGTACACATATATATTTTACAATTCTACACACAACATGCTCCTTTGAAATCTGTACATGAACTTTAGACCCCTGAGCCCACACTCCCTACCTTGAAAATTTTCCCTGGTGGCCCAAGCGGCCTCTTATATTTTGAACATACAAAAAATAGTGGGCCCACTAATATGCTTGTGAATACTGCTATCTCTCCCCCCATCCCACTACCAACACCTCAAGCAGCCTAGTGGTTAGAACTGCTGTATCAGCATCCTGAGGTTGCAGGTTTGATCACCATTATGTTCCCAGGGGCCACAGGCCCAGATTCTGTAACGGGCGCTGTTGTCAGTGCCAGTTACAAAATCGCAGTAAAGCACCGGGTACAGAATCGTGACTCCGACATTGGTAGGCGCTAGAAATGTAGGCCAGGGTTTTCCTGGATTACATTTCTAGTGCCTACCTATGATGTGAATTGTTCCTCTTTAGGCACTTTAGACTGCCTAATGACACTTCTGGGGTTAGCCATGCCCACAGTGGCGTTAGGCAGCTTAAAGCACCTATGGAGGCATGATTCTAGTGCAGATTTTTTAGGCACCAAAAGACATATTGTAACTTAGTTAAATTGTCATTTCAACAGCATTTTTTACTAAGTTTGGATATCTACTGGCACCAAACCCTGCCCCCCAAAAACGCTCAATTAAGAGAATCCAGACCTTAATACTCTGGGGCCACAGGTACTGTAGATAGATTTTGACTGTGAGCCCACTGCAAAATATGATATGGGCTCCATTTGTAAATAAAAAGGGAAATAAGTTGAGGGCATCTTGGGTGACTTTTAGGGGTCAATATTCAAAGCAATTTAACAGGCCAGAAATGGCTCCTGATGGGTTAAATCACCTGTTTGGGACTATCTGATAATTTTCAGCATCACTTTACCGATTATTGCCACTGAAAATTAGTGATTAGTGCCTAAGTGAAAACTGGTTATATTGGGGGCAATCCAGGGACAGAATAGCACATGGCTGGTTACGTGCTTATATTTATAATTAGACCATAACCGCATAAATGGTACTGCATAAAAGTAAGTCCTAACTTTATACCATAACCCACAGCCACACGTTAAGTGCTGAATATCGGACTTAACTGACTATGCATTAGTTGGCTCTGCAAAACTGGATATTCAGAATCAAAGCTTGGACAGTGCCTGGCATTGAATATCAAGAACCTATGTTTTATATTGAGGGTAAAGGGGATGGGACTTGATATATCAATCAAGGTGATTTACTTGTACATGGGACAATGAAGTATTAAGTGACTTGCCCAGAGTCACAAGAAGCTGCAGTGGGAATCAAATACACAGCCTTAGGGTACTGAGGCAGCTGCTCTAACCACTAGGCCATCCCTCCACTCCATGATTGTGGAATGCACTGCCTGTTGGACTACTGACTTTACCTGGCCTTTTGCAATTTAGGAAGCAATAGCAGTTTTTAGCACAGGCCGACGCGCTGAATGCTTTGCGTTGCTCCTGACACTCATAGCCTTGCTCTAAAAAACACTATTGTGGTTTTATACAAAGGGGGAGCTTGTTATTTACCCAAGTCTATCAGTGACAGTATGTGACACCAGAGAATAAGATTTGTAAGTTTTTGATCCTTTTAGTAAGTACCGTATTTTTCACTCCATAAGACACACTTTTTCCACCCCCCCAAAAAGGGGTGGAAATAAGGGTGCGTCTTATGGAACGAATACCTAACACCCCTTACTTTTTTAAAATTCTGGCACCCTCCCTCGCTGGATGCAGCTGTCTGCCTGGTTCCCGCCAGTTCCCGCAAGCACTGACAGCTGACGCGGCTGCTTCCGTACCTATTTTTAATTTGGCATGGCAGCTCCTGGCCTCCCTCCACCCGCCTCATTACCTTTTTAAAATTCTGGTGCCCTCCCTTACTGGACATGGCTGCCTGCCTGTCTGGTCCCCACTGGTTCCCGCGAGCACTGACGGCTGCCTCCAAATCCTCTTCTTTTCTCTTGCAGCAGAGCAGCGCACAAGGCTGCCTGCTTAGTCCCACCCACTTCCTGCGAGAACTCAGCGGGACCAGGTGAGCAGCCTATTGCGCTGCTCTGCTACAAGAGAAAAGAAGAAGATTTGGAGGCAGCCACGTCAGCTTTCAGTGCTCGCAGGAACCGGTGGTGAGCAGGCAGGCAGCCATATCCAGTAAGGGAGGGCACCATAATTTAAAAAAATTAACAGGGAGGGAAGGAAGGCTGGGAGCTGCCCTGCTGAATTAAAAATAGGTATGGGGGAGGGGGAAGGAGGCCAGCCTGCCTGCCTGCCTGCCTGCAGTGAGGCCTGGAGGGGGGAGGTCTGCCTGCCCCCCTGGGGGGGCTGCCTGGGAGGGGGGAGGCCTGCCTGCCTGCGTGCCCTGTCCCTACCTGCCTGCTAGCCAGCACTAGGCCTGCCTGCCTGCCCTGTGCCCTTTCCGGCCTACCACTAGAACACCAGAGGGGGGACAGGGTGCAGAGCTTGGAAAGGAGTGTGGAGTTGGGTGCAGAGCCTTGCAGGGAGAATTTGGTTCAGAATGTTTTCTTTTTCTTGTTTTCCTCCTCTAAAAATCTAGGGTGCGTCTTATGGTCAGGTGCTTCCTATGGAGCGAAAAATACGGTAGTACCTTACAGTATATATGGGCTGTGAATATGAGTGTGCAATGATGGTGTTTTGATGACTGTGTACAACTATTAGTGTATTTCTATTGGTTTATATTTTCTGTTTATATTTCTATTGTACCTCACTTAGAACAAATAGATAATGCGAGTAATAAATATTGCCAGTAGCGATCAGTGATCGGGTTCTTAACAAGATCTTTAGATTCAGCAGTCAATTTCCATTTGCATGACTTTTGTAGATCCTTCAGTTCATTTTTCTTCCAAGTTACCCAGCCTCACAGGAATTAAGCTGAATATGTATATGTAGATGGAAGATTTGACCTTTGGGATCACAAGCAAGTGTTTAGTATTGAATGCAACCCGCCTTTTCAAACAGAAAAAAAGAAACACAAAAGGATTTCTCAGACAAAAGCATGCTTCTTTATTCACAAGGCAAAGTCTTCTATATGTCCAAGAGTTACAATAATAATTCAGTCACATGGACCATGAAATTATTTATTTAATATTCATTACAATGGCTTTCAGAGAGAGAAAAAAAAAGGCAAGGGCATTGGCTATTATACTGTGACACAAAATAGTACAGACATAAAATACATTTTGACATACCAGTCTTACACAGAAAATCAACTCCGAGGGATGATAAATACTTATCTCCCTGCCAATGTTTGGCAAATTGGCCAAGACAATCATCATATGACAGGTTCATCTTAGGTGACGATATAAAATAATATTAAAGCCACTGAAACTTTTAATGAGAGTGTGGGAGCATGGTGGAGTGGTTAAAGCAACAGCATCAGCACCCTGAGGTTGTGGGCTCAAACCCATTCTGCTCTTTATGACCCTTGACAAGTCACTTAGGGGTCCTTTTACTAAGGTGTAGTAGCTGATTTAGCGTGTGCTGATGATTAGCGTGCATTAGATGCTAACATGTCCATAGAATATAATGGGCATGATAGCACGTAGCGTGTGCTAAATCGATTAGTGTGCACTAAATCAGCGCACGCTAAATTGGCTAGTACACCTTAGTGAAAGAGGGGGTTAATCTCCCTTTGCCCCAGGTACATTAGAGGGATTGTGAACCCACCAGCACAAACAGGGAAAAATACTTGAGTACTTGAATAAATTAATGTAAATGGTTCTGAGCTCCCTTGGGATCTCCAGCTCCTACTTCAAAGACTTGCCTCTATTGGAGTCTCAAATCAGGTCCTCGAATAGTTTAAATCTTACTTTTCTGACTGGGTTTCCACTGTTCATTTCAATAACTCAATCTCTAATAGCCTCTTTTACAAAGCTGCACTAGCGGCTGTGCTGTGCTAATGGCCCCAAAGCCCATAGAGATTTAAAGGGCTTTGGGGCTGTTGTTGCGTGGCTTTGTAAAAGAGGGAGTAAGTCTTATAATACCAACTTTGGTATTCCACAAGGTTCCATATTGTCCCTTCTACTCTTCAATATTTATCTGGCCCCTCTATTAACCCTCAGTCAATCAATTGGTTTTTCTGTCTATGCTTATGCCGATGACCTTCAACTTCTTCACACCATTGACCCCTCTAACTTAAAGTTCCTTCATGTTAGCTCCTACCTCATATCTTATATTTTATGGGTGCATTAGAACAGCAGAGAAAAATGCCATAGTGATGTACCTTTTTACAGAATAGCAAATTTTAGAAAAAAAATGACATTTCCCCAGCCCATGAAGAATCTGCACATTCAGCAGCTTCTTCCAGCATCCATCTTTGTTATCAGAAGTGAGCAAATCTGGCCTTGTATATACCTGGTGCTGTAATAGTTCTAAGCTATTACATGAAGTATAATTTAAAAAAAAAAAACTGAGTTGATCACCATAAAGTGTTTGTAGGAAGATTCCTTAAACAATTGCTAGCCATGTAGAATTTGGAAGACCATTGTTTACCTCTGAGTATGAGCAACAAGGAATGGATTTATTCTTTAGGATAAGGGTAAGGATAATTATAAGATATTTGATCCTGCCTGTGTGCTTCAGATCTTAATTGCCTACTTTCAAGGGCAGCGGTGTCACTAGGAGTGAATGAGCTAGAATGAGGTAGAAAATTTAAGACAAGCTCCCTATAACACCATCTTTCCCAAGGTAGTGGGGACCCAGTGGTGGTATAGAACCAGTGGAGTACCAAGGGGGGGAGGTCTGCCCCGGGTGCAGCTTTAGGGGGGGTGCACAGCCAGCCCGGTCCCTATCGCACTCCCTCCCTTCTTACTGCCGCCCTTCTTATTTAAAGTGACCGACCGACCCGTTGTCCCGACCCACCACTTCAGGACACTGAAATGTCCCGTTTTCAGGGACAGCATTCTGAAGCTGTGCGAGGGGACAAGGGATCGGTGATTGCTTCCCCTCCCGCGCTAAAGCCTGCCTCCCTCCTTCCCTAAAGCCTGCCTCCCTCCTTCCCCCCCTACAGCGCTGAAATGGTCGGGGGGGACCATCAGGTCCAGAATCACCCTCCCTATTCTCAGGGCCGGCATTAGGGGATGGCAAGGGGGCCCCATGATCCAGGCAGCTCTCTTAGCTGCCATCAGCCCTGTCTATGGCTGTGCCGGTAAAGCAAAACTGAACGGTAAAAGCAAAGAGAGATGCCGCGGGACTTTTCCACTTGCCTGCATCGCTCAAAGTTCTGCCGCTCTCGATCCCGCCCCTCAAAAACAGGAAGTCACTTCAGAGGGGGGCGGGATCGATAGCAGCAGAACTTCGAGCAATGCAGGCAAGTGGGAAAGTCCCGCGGCATCTTTCTTTGCTTTGACCGTCCAGTTTTGCTTTACTGGCACAGCCGTAGGCAGGGCTAATGGCAGCTAAGAGAGCTGCCTGGATCGCGGGGCCCCCTTGCCATCCCCTAATGCTGGCCCTGAGAATAGGGGTATAAATAGAGGATTACTGCTCAGGTCTTGGACCTGTTGGGCCACCGCGTGAGCGGACTGCTGGGTAAGATGGACCTCAGGTCTGACCCAGCAGAGGCATTGCTTATGTTCTTATGATTCCGGACCTGGCGGTCCCCCCTTGACCATTTTGGCACTGTAGGGAGGGAAGGAGGGAGGCAGGGTTTAGCGCGGGAGGAGAAGTGATCGCTGGTTTCCGGTGAGCCGAAAGCAGGCTGATGGCAGCTAAGAATCGCCTCCAGTCTTGCAGCAGCACGGAACACTCTGAGGGACTTCTATACCATTCAGGCCTATTAAGTTAGGGAAAAGAGGGGAGGTACTGAAATGGAATGTGGGAAGATGGTGGGTTGGCTGGCTCAGGAAAGGGAAGAAAGCTGCTAAATCAGATAAGGAAGAAAAAAAGGAACACAAGAAGATCTGGACATGGAGGTTGTAGGGTGAAGGGAAAAAAAACCAGACATGATGTGAGTAGAAAGACAGGTAGGAGATGCTGGACACAGGGTGGATGCAATAAGAAGAAAAAGGAGGTTCTGTATATTGGAGTAGTAGGTAGATAGGGGGCATGCTGACACAGCAGGAGGGAGAAGGAAAAGGGAGAGGAACAAGAGATGCTAAGTCCATGGGAGGGAAGGAAAGGAAAGGAGATACCAGACCATGGAGGGGGAGGGAAAGATGCCAGGGCATGTGGGGGGGGGAGGAGACAGATGCCAGACCATGGGAAAGGAAGGAAGGAGGGAGGGAGAGAAAGGAAGGAGAGGAGATGCCAGATAATGGAGGGGAGTTGGAAGGAGAGAAGAAATATGCCAGGGCATGGGGGAGAGACAGGAAACAAATGCCAGACCAGAGGGAGAAGAGGTGCCAGAGCATGGAGAGAAAGAGATGCCAGGGCATGGGGGAGGGAAGGAGATAGATATGCCAGACCATGGGGTGGAGTGGGAAGGAAGGAAAGGAGAAGAGAGAGATTCCAGAGCATAGGGAGACAGAAAAATGGAGAGGGGGTGAGGCTGAAATGAATCATGTAAAAAGGAGACAGTTTATGGAAGGAGCATAGAAAGAGGGAAGATACCATATGGAAGAGAGAGTGGGCAGGGACACTGGATGGAAAGGGCAGAAGGTGCAGAGAATGGAAGGGGTGAGACAGAGGTTGAACAGTAGATGGAAGGGGTAGAGAGAGGGGGACAGACACTGAATGGAAGTGTGGGGGAGAGGAGGGACAGACGCTGAATGGAAGTGTGAAGGAGAGGAGGGACAAACACTGAATGGAAGTGTGGGGAGAGGAGGGACAGACACTGAATGAAAGTATGGGGGAGAGGGGGGCAGACTGAATGGAAGTGGAGGGAGAGAGGAAGCAGACGCTGGAAGGAAGTGGGGAGGAGAAAGAAAAAAGGGCACATGCTGGTTTGAGGGAAGAAGTCTATGTTAGATACTGGAAGGGTTGAGGGAAAGAGGTGACGAGCTGTAGGTAGACAGTAAAAAAGGAAATTGATGAGAGGGTAGTAAGAACGTAATCTAGATGGATACAGAAAATAAATTTGAAAAGGAAAAGGATTGCAGAAGAGAGGTGTGGAAGAGGGAAGGAGAGGGGAGAGATGCCAGACCAATGGGGGTGAAAGGAGAGATGGAAGGGGGAGGCATACAGTTTCTGGAAGGGGCATAGAAGGAGAGAAGATGCCATATAGGGGCAGAGAGATGGCAGACAGTGGATGGAAGGAAGAGAGTAACAAGAAGATGAGGAAAGCAGAAACCAGAGAAGACAAAGGTAGAACAAAAATTTTCTATTTATTTGTTGCTTTAGGAGACATGTGTCACTGTTTCTGTGGTGTTGCATTGTATGCAGAGTCCAACTTATTGCTGGTTCAATTTAATCTTTGTCTATGTATTTCTACTTTATCCCCCCTTTTACAAAACTGTGGAGCATTTTTTAGCGCCAGCCGTGGTGGTAGCAGCTCTGATGCTCGGAATTCCATGAGTGTCAGAGCTGTTACTACTGTGGCTAAAATCCACACTTCAGTTTTGTAAAAGGGGGAGGGGTTAGTTTGTGATGAAATTTCATACTAGGCAAAGGTGTTTTCTGTGTTCTGTGTGTTCGAAAGACATGGTTTTCTGTTAGGATTGACGGTGTAGGATTGATCTGTACTAGTCTGGCTTGTTTAGTTTTACAATGGGTATATTGATGTTGTACTACTCACTGCAGTATGTAAGATGCTGCCTTTTCCTAGGTACTCATGTGTGACATGTGGCTTGTTACTAAAAATCATGGTTTTCGTACAGATGGGGGGAAGGGTGCCAAAAAATGATGGGCCCTGGGTGTCACATATGCTAGGTACGCCACTGTATGGAACCCTTTCAGAGCTCCAGTAAATAAACCCTGGAAAGAGCAAGCATATTCCAGACCTATATAGAAAATATGCCACAGTAATAGAAATATATTTGAGTATATGAAGTAATACTTCAGGAAATCCATTTAACAGATATAAAGCATGGAAAATTGTACAGAGTGGGTAGGGAAGTGTTTATACTCCTCATGCCTTGCTAAGAGAAGAATATAAGATTCAAATTTAATTCATAAATGATTCCATTTGTGGAGCAGCAAGTATTAAAGGTAGATGGGACTACTGCTGACAGGGGAGAAGGGGAAGGGATGAGAATTACTGTTGGATAAGGGGAAGAAGAAAGGGAGAAGGTACTGTTGGACAGGGGAGGAGGAACATTGGAAGGAAACAGCTGGCAGGGAGATTAGAGGAGGGGAAGGAGTCAGGATGGAATGGAGAGATCAGATGAGGGAAAGGGGAGAGACAGAGGAATGACAAAGTAGAAAGTACAAGAACACATTGGAGAATATCTGGTATTGGTTGTGTTAATGCATCTAATGATCCTAAGAGGACGTTCTTTACTCAGATCATATGGATATTCTTTGGTTTATGAGGGAAAGGGGTTATATAAGAGAAATTACATCCCTTGATAAATTTAAAAGTAACTTGAAGGCTTTTTTTTGTAAAGACACATATTGTGTATAATAGTCCTTTTAAGGACGGTAATGGAAATCTGTTCCTTGCCATCTTTTAATCATTTTAGCTTATTTTACATTATTTTAGACCTTTTACACTTTGTTCACCTTCCTTTTGTTTTGATCCCTCTTCCCCTTTCTTTCTCTTTATACAAATTGTATTTCTGCCCTTTTCCATCTTGTATCGGTAAGTTAATGTTTGTCAGTGCATTTGATTGTTTGTAGCATTGTTTGTAATTTGTTTTTAATGTACGTTCTAATTATACTTTGTTTTTATATTATGTAAAACCACTTTGAATTTTTAATAAGGCGGTATACCAAATTTTTAAATAAACCTAAACCTATTATAGGAGATATTTTATAGTGTGGAAGATCCACAAATGGGCAAAGATAATACAGGTCACTGAGGTCAGAGGTGATGGAGAGAGGAACAAGAGGGGGGAAGACATATCATGGCTTAGGACTAGTAGATGCCTGGAAGATCCTCCCTCTGGAGGAAAAAAATATATACACTTTTGTCATGGGCTAATGATATTCAAAGCCATATTGATTACTTGTTACTGGCCGAACATACAGTATATTCTTGTAATGCCCCCTTTAAGGTGCCTCCATCTGGGGAAAAGTGCTAGTGGGTGGGATTACCCTCTTCACCTAGAAAAAAATCCTAAAAGAACATGGTTGGCTCATAAACAGGTTTATTTGAACTATGTACATAAAATCAGTTATCATAAACAACTTTCAATAGTTTCAGTATTCACATACTTAAACCTGTACTTATGTAGTTAACCCAGCATATTAGTCTATGTTTCAGATATCCAAAACCATTAGCTCATGGTCTTTTTAACCTTTACACTCTCTTAGTTCTGTTGTAGTCTTTTGAAAACCTTCAGACCTCTTTCATTTCTAACTGTCAAAAACGTAGTTTCAAACTCCTCCCAAATTTTTCATTTAAGTCAATAAGTGTATCTAAATCCATCCTTCCCTTTCCATTCCATTCTTACTCAGTTCCCAAGATCTTACCCATCCTTTGAAGCTCTCAGGGGTAGGTGGCTGTACTTCTTACAGGCTGGCTGAGCCTGCTCCTACTGTCTTCTGGATGTTCTTCCTGAGCTCTGAGAACTGCTATCCTCCCAAGAGCTCTCCTGCTCCACTGACCACTTCTAGGAAGCCTTCTCCTTTGTTGGACTACTGGTGCCAATCACACCTCGGTAGCCTTGTTACACTGCTGAGCGACTAGTACCAATTGTGCCCCCAGTAGTTGTCTGTCTTCAAAAGGAGCCTCTTGGGTAGTTCTTTGCAGGGGTTCAGTTTGCCAGCCTTCAACAGGGCTTTGTAACCATTAAACACAAGGTTCCCTCTGTTCTTGTCCCTATGCTCTGATAATGCCCCTGCAGGCCCTTTTCTTCTGCCCTGAGCTGCTCCCAAAGGCCTCTCACTTTGAGCTTAGCTCCCAAGGGTTGGTTCTTCATTTCTTCAGGAGAACCTATAGTAGTGCACCTCTGTTGTCATCAGAATACTAGCTCTCATAAGAGCTCTCTAGTAACCAGTGACAGGCTTCCCCTCTAGATGACTATCTCGTAAATAAGTATAGTATACAGATATTACTCTCTACACTGCAAAACTCATTTCTCCCTTCTTTCCTCTGAACTGAAGGTATTTTCCTCAACTATTTCTTCTCTCTCTTAAGTTCATGGGGAATAGGTTTCCACTTCCCCTATTCTGATCAAGTTCTTTTATATTTATACCCCCATATTAATTTGGGCCCACAGGATTTATTCACTTTAATTAAATAATCCCTTAAAAAGTATAACATTCTTCACAAATATCTGTGTGTTCAGTGCATGGTTTGCATAACATGCTAGCCAACCCCCTCTGCCATGTAAACTATGTGAACTCGATGCAATTCTCCCACAGCACAAAAAGATGGCAATCAAAACTCCTCTCATTCAGCAGACAGATATGTGCTGATTTTAAAGCAACTATACACAAAGATTCTTCTTTTCAAGCTCTGGTCAGAAATCTACCCATATGGGAAGTTTCACCCTCATAAGTTATCTTAGTAAATATAGCCCCTTTATATTTGTATTATATTATTTACTGAAGCACGATCTAAGACAGCTAAAAAATCTGGTCAAGTATTTACTACCAGGCCATATCCAAACACATGCACTGAATATCCAGAGCTAACAGAAAGGGTCCTGACCACCAGAGCTTATGTGGGTCCCAGGCAATGTTCAGCCAAGACTCACAAAACCCTTTTTTTTTTTTTTAGTGCCACAATCAACTCCTGGACCTTCATAAAGATTCCCTCATTCCCTCCCTCCTCCCTAACCTGCACCATGTATAATCCTCCTACCACATCATTCATAAGAATATAAGAATTGCCGCTGCTGGGTCAGACCAGTGGTCCATCATGCCCAGCAGTCTGCCATAGCTGAGACTAGCCCTATCAGCATATGTCCTTGTTTAGCAGGATCTTGTCTAACTTTGTCTTGAATCCCTGGAGGATGTTTTCCCCTATGACAGACTCCGGAAGATTGTTCCAGTTTTCCACCACTCTCTGGGTGAAGAAGAACTTCTATATGTTTGTATGAAACCTATCCCCTTTCAACTTTAGAGAGTGTCCTCTTGTTCTCCCTACCTTGGAGAGGGTGAACAACCTGTCCTTATCTACCAAGTCTATTTCCTTCTATTCAATCGATATGGTAGTCTAGGTAGGCCCTCCTGGGCCTTTCTCTGCTCCCTGGTGGTCCAGTAAAGCATTGAGGGCAGAAGCACAGCCCCTCTCTTCTACATGGTTGCTTATGGCCTAAAAAATATTGTGAGCTGCTGCAAGAGATCATAGCAGTCATTTTACAGAGGCAAAGACAAGGGGCAGGAGCAAGGAGGTCACAATAACCCCCCACTGGACTACCAGTTATTCAGGTAGGTCCAGAAAGCCTACTTCGATATGGGGGGTGGGAGGCCTGATGGAATGTGCTCCCGGAGGAGGTGATCGGGCAGAGTATACTACGGGGATTCAAAGAGGGATTGGATAGATTCCTGAAGGATAGGGGGATTGAGGGGTACAGAGAGAGGTAGATAGGGTATAGAAAGAATATAGATAGAAAAATAAGGGGGCTATAGGGCTAAATCAAGAAAACCTGACAGGTCATGGACCTGATGGGCCGCCGCGGGTGCGGACTGCTAAGCGCGATGGACCTCTGGTCTGACTCAGCGGAGGCAACTTCTTATGTTCTTATGTTGCTATGGGCTTAGGAGGGGGGGAGGGAACATTATCAGGTAGAGAAGAAGAGGGCTCAGGACCTCATGTAGGTCCCAGTCTATGGATAAAAGTGAATTATAAATGAAAATAAATTAAATGATATTCAGCCGGGGTCCACATAAGCTAGCGGGGCAATTTAGGATAACTTTGAGAATAAGCCCCGGCTCCTACTCAGCACCACCCCTAATTAGCCTATTTTCTTTTGGGTTGGTCAGAGACAATATTCAGCAACACTGCCTGGCTTCGTGTTACTGAACACCAGTTGTTGGGTGGTAACAGTTGATTTAAGCAGGTCAGAACCTCTCTAATCCGCTTAAATCACTCTGAATATCAGCCCCCTATATTATCTCTACACAAATTGCAAGCATGAAGGACTCTTTATTAGTGATAGCTTTCTACAGTAGGTTAACTTGTGTATCTGGTTAATCAACTTCTATCTTCTTTCACTCTGCTGTGTAAGGGACAGATAAACTACCTATCTTCTCTCATATAAAATACAATTTTAGGATACCTTCTTAAAACTTATATTGAGAACTTGGTTAGTTTTGAAAATGCTTCCAACCACTTTCTTGTCTATGGTCTATTAACTCACCGTTGTAAGTATTGCAGAATTTCTTGATACTTTAATATATTCCTCCCGTCTGGGACGGGAGCGGAGTTTACAGGTTTGAAACACATTGATATGTTAGGAACAGCCGTAGAAGAATGAAGTCACCACCTGGTTGCTGGGCTTCTCGCATGTGTGTTTGTTTTGGGGATTAATTACTGGATTACTAGCTCATGCTATGCTGATCTCCAGAATTTTATGCCAATCCATTCTACATCATATGGTTCTCGTTAGAGTGACATTGAAGAAGGAGTGTTCTTCGAAACACAGATCATTATGGGTCCCATCTTCTCACAAATGAGAACCACCTGTTGGATCACTACAATTTATTAATTCCAATAAAGTTCCTGTGCCGTGTACATCAATTCTGCAGTTCTCTATTTTTGCTTTGGTTGATTGGCTTTTACTGCAGACCTATTGGACTTCTTTTGTTTTTGCTGTCATTCAACAATTTCCACACAAAAAAGAAAAAGTGAAAAAGGTGGATAAAAATTGTGGAAAAAGATGCCAGCAGATTCACTTAGAAGCTCAAAAGTATGACAAAAACAATGAACTTCAATTTGAAGTTCAAGATAATACCTAAATAATTAACAAAGAAACTTACCATGAGGTTGTTTCTATGCATTTGATAAGTGCAAAAAAGGTACAAAGTAACTTTGTGAGAGAACGCCGTGGTACAAACTTTAAACCAGATGCCATAACCACATTTACATATGACATCATGCGTACATGATACTGATGTGTGTGTTTGACGTGTAGTAATTCTGGCTAACAATTTAAAAAGACAGCATATTTCTATTTTTAAAAATGATATAAATACAAAATTAATAGCAAGAGAAAATGTATGTATGTGTACACAAACCACTGGATTGAACATTACCCACGGTACAGATATATATTATGTAGTTTTTAAAATAAAGGAATCATGTGTCATCATAAAACATGCCATTGTTCAATGGTTTCCTCAGGGTAAAATGTAATTAAACATGCCAACAGTTTATTTGAATATCCAAAGGTAAACGCAATTTCAAAATGATGCTCAAAGAATGTAATAAAAGAGGTGAATATAAAAGTCTTACCGATAGTATATTCTATATGTCTAAAGTACGAAACAGAGGTACTTGGTAGCTTTACAGGAAAAATGCCATTGTGCAGACATAAAAAAACAAGCACAGCAGTCTTACATGAGTGTGACGTAAGAGAAGGCATTGCCCACGATATTGGAGACAGCTAATATAAGGGAAAACATGTAAAGATCTGTATCACTGGTATCTCACTCCAGTTAGGTTGTTCCATATTTTCCCAGTAGCTTTTCTTTTGTGTTGGAGGTATTGTAGAGATCTGTGGGGAATATCTGGTGGCAGTGTTGCAAAGTGCAAGCAAGCCAATTGTCTGGGATGTTCAATCTCTAGGGACATTGGTGTCTTTATGTTTAACAAATCTTTTCAAGGGGTAGACAAATTGTGACATGCATTAGTAATACTTGTTCTGAATGCAGCTCAACCGACTACAGCAGGTAATGGAAATTAGGATTTTCAACATCTTTGGTGAAATGGTTGAACAAACTAGCACATATGCATGATGGAGAGGCTCACAGCTCAGAACTGGCATTCCTTGCCTAAATGGGAAAAGATCTGGCTACCTTTCTTGTCTTATAAATGTGCCATTGTGTTTTCTTCTTCTACTTTGATGATTCCCTGAGATTTCTTAACATTTTTCCTTTTTATAGAGATAGATAGTTGGTACGGGATGGGAGAAGGTGGTTTGCTCCTATGCTTCAAAAATGGACCTGGACCATCAGAGATATAGGTAGTCTGGGGGAAGGGGTGGCTCAGACTTCAGGGAGGGTGTGCTTGGATTGTGGGGTGGCTTACCTGTTATTGCCAAACCTTTATTAGCAAATGAAATCCTAACTGTTTTTGTTTGTCAATGGAAAGAAATGACAGAGGGAATATCATTGTTAACGACTATCCATCCCATCTAGTCTGTTCATCTAAACCAGGTATTTTCAGTCTAATCCTCAGGATACACTTAGCCAGCCAGATTTTCAGTGATGATGAATATGCATGAGATAACTTTTGTATTTACTTCTCATTCTATACAAATGTGTTGTATATTCATTTTTCATTTTATACATATCTGTCATATATTCATTATGGGTATATTGAAAGCCTGATTGCTTGATGTGTCCTGAGTACTGGGTTAAGAACCACTGAGCTATACCAACTACCGTGTTTCTCCAAAAATAAGACAGTGTTTTATATTCATTTGAGGCCCAAGAAACGCACTAGGTCTTATTTTCGGATAGGGCTTATTTTTTGCACGTACATGATCATTTCTCCCTTCCTCTCCTTCACCCCAATTCTTCCTCTTTCCTTTCTTTTCCCCACATGTGCAACATCTTTCTTCCCCTCTCACCCATCCCCTTGTACCTTCCCTCTGCAGCATTTTTCTATCCCTCCATCCCTCTAATCCCCCTGTGCAGCAGAACCCTTGAGTACCCACCACTGCCCCTGTTGCGCAGCCGAACCACTGACCCCCCTAACCCTCCATTGTTCCCTCCCATCTGAACCCAGCTGACTGCGACCATAAATACCTTCCGGCAGAGCAGTATCGGGCCAACAGCACTCTAAACAGGCTGCTTCACGGCCTTCTTGCTGGGTCCTTCTGTGTGCCGCGTTACTGATGACATTATCAGAGATGCGGCAGAGGGTATTCCCCAGTGAGAAGACCACGAAGCAGCCTGTTTAGAATGCTGCTGGCCTGACACTGCTCTGCCAGAAGGTATTTATGGTCGCGGTCGGCGGAGTTTGGTTGGGAGGGAACAATGGAAGGTCGGGGGTTTCGGCTGCACGGCGGGGGGCGGGAGAAGCGCGGCTGCCAATGACTAGGACTTATTTTCAGGGGTAGGGCTTATATTAAGACCTACCTCGAAAATCATGCTAGGGCTTATTTTTGGGTAGGGCTTATTTTAGGGGAAACACGGTACTAAACTCTGCAATCCCTTCTTCTTCCTCAAAAATTTTCTGTACTTGCCTATACATTCTTGATTTGATAGACTGTCATCATTGCTACCACTTCTACTAGAGACTGTTCCATAAAGAACACTCTTTCCATTAAGACATATTTCTCTGGATTATTCTGGAGTCTACCTTCTTTCACTTTACCTTATGACTCCATTTTTAGAATATGCATTCAATTGAAAGGATTCTGTCTCCTGTGCTTTTATACAATGGAGGTATTTAAATGTTTCATATCTCCCTATCTCATATCTTAAAAACGGCATAAATTTATATCTTTAAGTCTATTTCTATATACAGTATTTGTGAGGACAAATACTGACCACTGTTGAAGCCAACTTAATCCTGTTTATATATTTTTGAAGGTGTGAGTCTCTAGACTTTCATACAATATTCCAAATAAAGTCTCACAACTAACTTATACTGAAGGAGCCTGGGACTGGATTTCCTGAGTTTTAAATTAAGTTTTTTCTTTAATAAAATGCTGAATTATGTTTAGCTGCAGACCTAACTTATCTCATGTTCTAGCTTGCCTACACTGGGTATTTTAGCTTAGGCATTTTAGCTTCTTATGGTTATCTCAGCATACACAATATTGTACTCCACCCTCCTGGACATGTAACAGAAAGACTGCAGGGCTTAGATAAGTGACCTGCTAGTGTGAGCTTAGGACCAATGATTGTTAAGAAAAGTAACATGTGAAAAGTTTTTTCTAGAATTCAGTTGTATAGCCAGAAAAATGAATAAATATATCTGTAACTTCCTGGTTTCTGAACTTCTGAAGCTGCCAACTTGGTGCTCAGGAGTCACATACATGCTGAATAAACCCTGTTGTTTTCTTCAAGTCTCTGATTTATTGTGTCTGAGTGACCTTTCAATACAGAGTCAATATGTCCTCTTTTTCTTATGGTCATTCTTCTCTCTATCTGCCCAAGCATTTTTCAATATTTTTCTTTCACTTTTAGTATTTGCTTGTTTACCTTTAAATCTCAGTCTTCTTTTGTACATAGATGTATTTCAATCCCAGTACTATACCACTTCCTTGGGATTTCGAAATCCAAATGCATGATCTTGCATTAAAACCCTAGTTTCCTTATAATAAACCATTCCTCAAGCTTTGTAAAAGTATAGTTACCATGTGGATAACATGAGAAGCAATATAGTAAATCTTAAGGAATGCTGTCATTCATAAAGAGGCAAACCTTTCCTTTAAACCCTTCTGCAATATCTTTTTCAAAAATGTTAGAAAGAACCAGACCAATGACTGATCACTGCACAACAGTACCACTTTGAAATGATTTTTATGAGTATACTATATCAAGTTCTCCAGCCTTATAATAATAATAATAATAATTTTATTCTTATATACCGCCAAAGCCATATAAGTTTGAGGCGGTTTACAGCAAGAGGCGCTGGACAATCAGCGAAGAGGTTACAATCAAAGTCAACAATACAATCTTACATAATAAAGAATATGAAAGCTAAAAGGTTCATAGGGTTACAGGATTGAATAAGAAGTGGTGAGTAGATTCTTACTTAACAAATCGATTGAACAGACTTGTTTTTAATAGTTTTCTAAAATTGAAATAGGATGAAGAGTGCGCGAAAACGTTACTAAGTCAGTCGTTCCATTTGCCTGCCTGGAAGGCAAGAGTTCTGTCCAAGAATCTTTTGTAGTGGCAGGCTTTTATTGTCGGATAGGTGAACAGATGAATTCTTTGTGTGGGCCTAAGATAATTTGCCAGATTGAAGTGGGAAACCAGGGAAGTGGGAGCCAGACCAAATATTGATTTATAACATAGACAAGCGAACTTAAACAGGATTTGCGCCTCTAGGGACAGCCAATGGAGTCTTTGATAGTAGGGGCTTATGTGTTCCCATTTTTTTCAGCCTAAAGATCAGTCGAACTGCCAAATTTTGAATAACTCTGAGTCTTAGAATGGTTTTTTTGAAGGAACCCAAGTAAATAATATTGCAATAATCGAGCAAGCTCAGGATGGATGATTGAACCAGTAAGCGGAAGGATGGTGTATCAAAGTATTTTCTGATGGTTCTGAGTTTCCATAGAACTGAAAATCATTTTTTAACTAGTAAGTCTGTGTGTGCATTTAGAGTGAGGTGGCGGTCCAAGGTGACTCCTAGGATTTTAATGGAGTGATCAATAGGGAAGTCCTGACCATTCAGGGAGATCAAGGAGTCTTTGATTTTGTCATTAGGGCTTGCCAGGAAAAATGTAGTTTTGTCGGTGTTGAGCTTCAATTTGAATTTGGTCATCCATTGTTTGATTTCATTTAGAATGGATGATAGATGAATCTTTATCTCAGAGGTCAGAGAAGTAAGGGGAATAACAATGGTGATATTGTCAACATAGATATAAAATTTAACTTTTAAGCTATGTAGTAGGTTCCCCAATGAGGTAAGGTAGATGTTGAACAATGTGGGGGAAAGGGGAGAGCCCTGTGGGACTCCACAAGAGTTAACCCAACTAAAGAATATTTTATTGTCACTGTAGACTTGATATAACCATTTGCTCAGAAAACCCCAAAACCATTTTAATACGTTACCTGAAAGATCAATTGATTCCAGACAGGCAATCAGAATAGCATGGTCAATTAGATTGAAGGCACTACTTAGGTCTAGTTGCAGGATAAGAGCACTTGTACCCTGACTGAATAAGGTCATATATAGGCTGAATAAATAGACTACTGCTTCCAGTACCCTGCAAAATTACATTGCTGGTATTCTTCAAGATGACTTGGCTAGGAGGGGTTGTGATGTTAGTTACATGAAAATTTATAATGGTAATATTATATCATAGGATTGTGATAAGAAACATGCAGATTTCAGTGAAGAGGAAGACATTGAATGACTATATACTGTGAATCAAATCTTCACCTTGTTTATGCCATTGCTTGCACATTGTTAAATGGTATTCTATAGGAGCATAGGCTCTCAGATAGCAAATGACACTATGGCTGCAATCCCTGTGATACATCACAGACAATATTTTGAAGCAGAAATCATGATTTTTGTCTGACTACTTCAGAGAAGACAGCTTGCACCGCATACTGTGTAATCAAGGACATATTGCATCTGCAAAAAACTTTCACCTTTAGGTGTTCCTTGGAGCTGGTCATGTGAACAACCTTGTCCTGTACAGTGGGAACAGAGGTCAGCATAACCTGTCCACTTTCTTAGAATGTTGGGACTTTCCTGAATTCCAAGTTTATTTCTAGTATCGTGTTTCCCCCCAAATAAGACAGTGCCCAAAAAGGCACTAGGTCTTGTTTTCAGGGTATGCACATGATCATCTCTCCCTTCCTCTCTTTCACCCCAACTCTTTCTCTCCCTCACATGTGCACCATCTTTCCTCCCCTCCCTCCCATACCTCATGCAGCAAGACCCTTACCCAGCTTACCTTCCCTCCCTCCCATCTCTTGTGCAGCAGAACCCTTGAGTGAGCACCCCCCCACCGCAGCACCCACACCCACCGTGCAGCCGAATCCCCATCCTTCCCACCCTCCCATTGGAATCCCCGCCACGAGCCCTACTTACCTCCCTAAGCAACATTGGGACAGCAGCACTCTAAACAGGCTGCTTTGGCCTTGTCTGCCCATGAATTCACTCTGCAGCATTACTGATGATGGCTTGCGGCAGGGTTCCAATGGGAGGGAGGGAAGGATGTGGATTTGGCTGCCTGGTAGGTGTGGGTGCTGGGGGGGGGGGCGTACATTCTCAAAGGTTCTGCTGCACAAGTGATGGGAGGGAGGGAAGGGTAATTGCCAGCGAAACCTAGGATTAGAGCTTATTTTCAGGGTAGGTCTTATTTTCGGGGAAACATGGTAGGAAGGAGCTCAATTATCTGCAAGGGCAATGCCTGAGAACAATCTGTGAAGGTGAGAACATGGGGAGGAGTCTGATTTTTCCTACGTACAATGCCTCTCTCAACTCCATAAGAAGGGGTACTGGGAATCAAGTGGTATGCTGGCCAGTCCATCTGGCCTGATGTACTATCAATTAGGCTTTGCCAGCCCCCTTCTCTGTTCTGTAATCTGCTGCAGTCTGCCTTGCTTCTCACTACAGACTCCTTACTACAGAAGAACTCTTCAGCATTTGAATTGTCATCTTTGTTAGTTCTATTGCGTTTTAATAGCCACCCTTAGCTTCAGGGCCTAAACAGGGTTGGGTGTATTCACTCCAAATAATTGTATCACTCCAAAGAATAAGTGTCATTTATCTTTCCGAGTCCAGCATAACTCTATATTGTTCTAAATCTTGTGTTTTCATCTTTGGTTGTTAAACATGCATGTATACTACTTATCATTAGTTCAGGATCTAAGAATTTGAGAAAGGAAATATCTTCCCCAAAGAATGATAAAACATTTTCCATTATATATTCATGTTCCTCATTGTTATTACTGTGGGCAACTCCTGAACATTTATAAACAAACCTATATGCCTCACAATTCCAAATTAGAGTATCTACATTTCAGGCAACTATTGCAGTCCTAGGGAAATGCCTACAACTGCCTCACTTAATGCCACTTCTGGGCAAAACCACCCACATGCCCAGCCTTGGGCGAGCTTAAGCGTCCCTAGGCACCTCCTTACCCGCGATAGACGCCTACAGTGTAGGTGGCCTGTTCGGGTTGTTTTATTTAGAAAACGTGCATCCCAATTGGCTGGTTAGACAGTGGTAGGACACCTACCGCCACCTACAATCAGGACACCGTTTATAGAATTTGGTTTCAAATGTCTTAACACCTATTCAACTTTCCCAAAGTTCCAGTGTGCTGTGAAGAGGATGAATGTGCAGCCAATTGTGAGGCAAAATTATCTATTTTTAAAAGTAGATAAAAATGAGCTACCTTGATTATTGTAGCAGATATTTGTCAATTCTTAAAAAAAACCCACAAAAAAAAAGTCTGGTGCTAGGGTACCTTGGAGACTGAAGGGTCTTGTTAACTTGAGAAATGCACCAAGATAATGTTTGTTTCAGTTTAATCAGTGTGAACAAACTCATTGCTATGCTGTTCAATGACTTTCTCTCCCCTCTGGACTCCTTTTCCAGAGGTAGCACAGGGATCTATCTCTGATCTAATATCTGCTCCTCTCTTTATTTTTTTTATGCTTCCTGGAGGTCAAATCATTGCAGATCATGAGTTACTGTTCCATTTATATGTAGATACTATCCAGGCACATTGCACGGTTACTCTGAAATTTTAATCTGTTCAAACAAATGTAAAAATTGTTTCACTGCTGTTAAAAAGTGGATGAAAGAATGCTATTTATATACGTTCTGAAAAGGATATTAATCTTTTAGTGATTTCGTCAGACCAGTGAGAAAACCAGCGGAAATAGTGTTTCTCATATAAATGATTGAATTTCTGTCCCTTATTCCATTAGTTTCACATTTCATAAACAGAGAATTATTGTGACTTTTTAAAGGTTTGATTGTTTCTATATTAGAAGATTCATACTTTTCCAGTAGCAACTACATGTTTTAAATACTTGTATCCTAGAAAATAACAGGTCAGAAACATATAAGAGATAATTGTGCTAGAAAGGTGCTAACATATAAGCTCCAAAAACACATGTAGACGATCAGATTGATACAGAAAAAAACAACAACACCCCACCAAGAGCTTTCAGAATTGGGATAGCAAGCAAATCTTTATTCCAAGATCTGATATGGACCATGTTTCGGCCTGAATGCCTGTTTCAAGGGCTAATCCGTACAGTCCACTCAGTGGATGCTATCCAATGTAAGGCTGTAATAGTCCCATGAGCTAGTCCATAGTATTGTGATGCTTGATACAGATTGAAGACTCCTTTCTCTATCTTTCAGATTACTGGCATATATGTGTGTATGTGTACTCATGTGTACTATATGTAAATGCCATAACTTTTGTGTTTGCATGACCATGCCTCCTCATTCACATTTGCAAAAGAAAAGAAAAAAACAGATAATGTAGTTGAAGAAACCAATTTCAGATTCATTAAACACTAAGGACCTGATTCTGTATATGATGCCAGTCTCGGTGGCCGCCTAAGAAGTGGCCACCAATCATGTGTCAATCACGCACTGGCAGATGATACAGAACAATATCTAAATTGATGTTCAGACGACTTATCCCCGATTTTCTAACCGGCGCCGGTTAAAGGATCACACCTGATTGCAAAGATAGACAACTGAAATTTAGGCCGTAAAACCATGGCCTATATTTTAGCTACCTATCTTTCCTCAGGGGGGATCCTGACAGTAGACGCTACTTGCCATCAGCTGATCGCAGCATGGGAATACCCGATCAACTGAGCTGGCATTGCAGGGAGTCCTGTTGGCTCAGCTAATCAGGGGAAATTCCCCTGCCATGATCACTCATCCAGCTGCAGTAGGCAGAGCACTCCCCACGAGATTAACAGGCGTGATGAACACTCCATCCTGCCAGCTGGCCTGCCTCATCAAAATGGTGAGCGTCCCTCTTCCTGGTGCATCTTATTTTATTTAGGCATTTATATACCACCTATCAAGGTTATCTAAGTGGTTTACAATCAGGTACTCAAGCATTTTCACTATCTGTCCTGGTAGGCTCACAATCTATCTAAGGTACCTGGGGCAATGGAGGATTGAGTGACTTGCCCAGGGTCACAAGGAACAGCATGGGATTTGAACCCACAATCTCTGGATGCTGAGGCTGCAGTTCCAATCATTAGGCCACTCCTTCCTCTTAGGATGCACTGGCTGGGGCCTAAGGCCCTGATTGGCCCAAGGGCCTAGCCATAGGTGCCTGAGCCAATTCTGAGATACACCGGGAGGACCCTAAGGCCCTAATTGGCCCAGGCATCTAAGGCTCTACCCTGTGGGGTCTGACACCTCCATGACCTCCTCCCCCCGAGGTAAGCAGGTGGGATACCCATTCCCTCCTTCCTGATACCCCCCCCCCCAACACACACAATCCCCCGAGATCAGTAGGAGGGGTGCCCATGCAGATAGGCGTGGGCATCACTCCTGCCGATCAGGGGAGGGGGATTGTGTGTCAGGGATGTGTGATGCAGGATGGAGTGGGCATCCCTCATGGCAATCTTGAGGGGGGGTGTCCTCTGCCTTTCGCAGCCAGCTGATTTGATTGTGGCAGGGGAATTTCCCCGATCAGTTGAGCAGGCAGAACTCCCCGAATCTGTGGCTTTGGAGAGTCCTGTTGGCTCAGCTGATCGGGCATTCCCTTGCTGCGATCAGCTGATGGCAAGCAGTGTCTACTGTCAGATTGGGAAATGTAGGCCAGCATTTTTCAGGCATCTGTCTCCTGTCTACAGAGACACGCAAGGATGTTTAAGCCAACCCAAGGCCACTTCCGGTGAAACCATCCCTGTGCTTCGCTTTGGGGGTATTTTAGGATCCCTACACTTCTTTGTATACAATATGTGCTACACATGTCTAAAATGTAGGTGTCTGTCTTTGCACAGTTTTAGATGAATTTCTAATATCAAAGAAATATGTTTTACCTGATAGTCATCATTGTTTATTTTTACAGGGTTACTAGTCAAATGGTTAATTCCACTCACAAATCTAACACCTAATTTTGTGTCTTAAATTGAGATGTTCAGTACTTTCTGAATATAGGTTTGTTTATGTCTATTTACTGTTCTTTTATTGCACTCCTGTTACAACTGTTATGTTCTGTGTGGGTAGTAAAATGAAATTCTATTTACACAGGAACATTTCTTTTGTAACAGTTGCAAAGCAGTGTCAGGTAAATATAAATCTGTCCTTGTTACTAGGCAAGTATAGCACTGCAAAAGTGATATTTCTAAGAAAAGCTATTGTTGATATTTCAGATTCAATTATTTGTACAGAAGCCACTCAGAATTAGCCAGGAGGCATTTCCAAAATGTACAGGTATTTAATATGACAAGTTTGCAACCCAAACAGTTTTGTTTTAAGAAACAGAGAAAAATGACGGCAGATAAAGACCATATGGCCTATCCAGTCTATCAATGCCATCTACCATTTCTTTGTTAAAGCACCTGTTCTTCTTCCTTAGAGATCCTATGTATTTGTCCCCAGATTTCTTGAAATCTGATACAGTTTTTCTCTCTACCACCTCCACTGGGAAGTATTTCCTCGGATTACTTTTGAGTCTATCCTCTTTCACCTAGGGTTACCAGACGTCCGAATTTCCCTGGACATGTCCGGGAGTCCGTACGGCTTTCCGAAACCCGGCACTTTGTCCAGGTTTTGAAAAGCTGTGTCGGGCAGGGAGAAAGTCCGCGCATGCATGGCTGTCGCGTGATGATGTCATGCGCGTGCGGACTTCCTCCCTGCCCGACAAGATCAGGCAGCATGGGCTGGGGCTAGGGTGGGCTTGGGGGTAGGATTAGGGTGGGGATGGGCAGAACTAGGCGGGCCTAGGGGGGTCCAGATTTTCTGAAAGGAAAATCTGGCAACCTTACTTTTATCTTCATCTTATACCCCCTCATTTCAGAGCTTTATGCCAAAGACCACTCACCATTTTAGCAGCCACATTTTGGACTAACTCTATTCTGTTTATAGATTTTAAAGAGGTAGTTTCCAGAATTGTACACAATATTCTAAATGAGGTCTCACCAGAGTCTTATGCAGAGGTAATATCACCTCTTTCTTCCTATTGGTCATTCCTCTCCCTATGCACCCTGGAATCCTTCTAGCTTTCGCAGCTGCTTTTTCGACCTGTTTGTCCATCTTAAGCTCATCATATACAATCACACACAAGTCCTATTCCTCTTTCCTGCACAGCACTTCTTCACTGCCTAAACTGTACTGTTCACTCAGGTTTTTGCAGCCCAAATGCATGACCCTACATTTTTTAGAATTAAATTTAGCTGCAAAATTCTGGATCATTCTTCAAGCTTTGCTAGGTCCTTCCTCATGTATTCACACTATCAGAGGTACCATCTTATTTCAGATTTTGGTATCATCTGCAAAGAGGCAAACTTTACCAGAAAATCCTTCAGCAGTATTACTTACTAAAATGTTAAAAAGAACCAGCCCAAGAACCAAACCTTGTGGCACACCACTGGTAGCATCCCTTTCCTGGACATCATATGGGTGATAGCTGCAGGCATAAGGATTATTGTTGTGGTGTACAGTTGGTTCCAGCAGGTTTTGGGTGGGATTTGGAGGGCTCATGACACAATATAAGGGGGTTATGTAGAGATGTGTACCTGGAACCTTTTATGTGAAGTTCACTGCATTGCCCCCTGAGGTGCCTCACTGCTCTGCTAGAATGTCTGTGTGGCTAGTCTATTAAAAATGCTGGGTTCTCTTACATCCCAATGGCTTGTTTTGAATGAAGATTTTTGGACTTTTCTTTTTTTGAAAAATGGTTCAAAAAGATCGACACATTTGAAAATTGTTATTAAAAAAACCAACAAGATACACATTTTGAGGTCTTGAAAATGTACATGTTAGGTACTGGATTTTTTTGTGTCTTATATAAAAAGTCCAAACTTAGATTTGGATGTCATATCGAAACTTGCCCTCTGTATCTAGCAAGGATGGATCATCTAATCTGAGCTATATCATATCTTGCAGGGCGAAAGATGATATATTATAGTGGAACTTAGCAAGTAAAATGTAATAATATACTGGATTGTTGGTTCAACATTGTCTTGATAATGAATGTGACTGTTGGGAAGGCTGGATGGATCATGCAGGTCTTTATCTTCCATTTCCATGTTGTTTTGAACGAATCCACACCCATTGATCCATATCCAGTCAATATTCAGCTCATGTAAAGTAGCTTTTTTAAACACTTACCACAGCTGTCTGCATTAATGCTGGGCCCAATCTGAGCACCAGCACTGAATATCTGGGACTTTTGAACAGCTGGAAATTATCTCTTTTTTCCCAGCCAATGTTTAGTATTGGTATTCGGATAACTAACTGGACACAGTTAGGATTGCTTGTTATATGGTTTTACTACCAGCAATGAATATCATTGGCACACATTAACTTCTAAGTATTCCCCAACTCTGCCCCTCCTCCCCACACCAAGGATCATTCTGGGACTAACCGAACAGTCCATGGCAGTGACAGCTAATATTAATTGGCATGTCCTTGCTAAGTGATGCTCATATCAGCGCCTAAGCCAGTCAGCATTATTTAATTAGGTAGGATCCTCTCCTATCTGCTTACCATATATACTCAAATATAAACTTAGATTAAAATGGGGTCTCAGTTTATATTTGGGCCAGGACCCAGCGCCCCCCTGCCCTCCTCCCGGACTCCTCCACCAGGCTGCCAAGCTCTCTACCCTGTCCTCCCCCTCTCTCTGCCCATTGTACCTCCTCTCTGCCAATATCCTGTATGCTGCCGCGCCTTCTATATGACCTGCGTACCTAAAATCCATGGTGGTTCAGAGGTGTAGTGGGCAGGAGTGAGCTTTCCACGCTCCTGCCCCCTTGCTGAGCTGTTTACTGCTGTGAGTTCTAGTGATTCAGCTGTACCAAACAGAGGTGTGCTTCCCGTGCTGCTGCTCAGTGCTGAGCGGCTGCAGTAAGTCTTGCAAGAATTTGCGGGAGCCATTCAGGAAGCCGCTCAGCACCAAGCAGCAGTGTGGGAAGCGCGCTCCTGCTTGGTACAGCTGAACTGCCAGAACTTGCAGCAGCGACTGGCTCAGCAGTGGGGCAGGAGCGTGGAAAGCTCACTCCTGCCCACTACACCTCTGGATCACCAGGAATTTCAGGTATGCAGGTCATACAGAAGGCAAGGTGGCATGCAGGATATAAGCAGAGAGGAGGAAGGGAACAGGGTGCAGAGCCTGGGAGGGAAGGGGGCTGGGTGAAATGCCTGGCAGGTAGGGGGTGTCACAAACTCTCTGCAGCGGCGGGCTGTCGTGTGACAAACACAAGGATTCTGGCATGTCCCCTCTAACCAGGGGCACCTTCAGGACTTTTCAGGTGGCTCTAGGCGACCGCCTAGGCCTATGAGAGACAAGGCAAGCAAAGAGTTTCCAAATATCACCAGTGAAACCAAGTTCTTCAAATAGGAATATGATGTTTATTCTGACCAGGTGGTCAAAAAGATGTAACATAAAATAAAGAACACTTTTGCATGTTTTCCAAAATAAAGTTAATTGCAAAAATAAAGCTTTAACAAAACAGCAACTTCCTGTAGTTGGTTATTCCTGGAATCATGTGCTCTGACTCAGGATTGTTTTACACTGGTGCTCACTCATAATTCAAACTTTCTCTCAGCATTAATATCAAAGGCATGTAACAGCAGATTTCAGCAGCCAAATAAAGGTTGAAATAAACCTTTGCTGTAAATCCAAATTAAACCAAACTCTTTAGGCAATATAGCTACAGCACACTCTTGCAACAGTTCAGCTTTTCCCTCAGCTCCCTAGTGCAGGCAAAACACACAGCTGAGAGAGATAAGCTAATTAGCTCCTCAGGAACGGGAGCCACGGCAGGATTTTCCAAAGTTCAAAACACCAACTTAAAGGTTCTATCTTGAGCTTCTTGTTCCCAAACTTGACTCTAAATCAATCCAATAGTTTAGGATTCAGGTAAGAATTATTCTTAAACTCAAAAATACTCATAAAGCCCAAACATATAACACATTCTTCAGGCTTGGTTTGCACAGCAGGAAAAACATAGGCAAAAGGGAAAAAAAAATACAAATTTTTCCCAGTTACTCACTCCCTTCATTCATTCAGTGTCCATACATTCTGTCTGGCTCTCTAGCATAGGGCCAGCTACTTGTACCTCCATGCTTTCCACACCATCTGGAATCTGGAAGTTTGAAGTGGGGAGGATTCTTTCCAAATCCTGCATGGTCCAATCTGGCACAGTTGCCTCTGCTGCTCGGCTCCACAGCTCCTCACCTGCCTTGGGCTGTGAGAGTGACCCGCCCTGGTCACTCGCTCCTCCTCCTCCCCCTGCTGCTTGTCTCAGCCTGCTTTTAAACAGCTCAGAGCCAATCCCCTTCAGCCTGTAGCGGGGGATGGGCTTTGGCTCTAAAGCAGCTTTTCTCTGCCTGGGTTTATCTAATGCAGCTATATTCCTTGTGGCTTCTCTAACTGCCCTAAAGCCCGGAGGCTGCTGTTGCCAGTCTGCCTGCCTCTGCTCCAGATCACTACTGCTCTGATCATAGGGGCAAGGGAGGTCAGCCTCAAGTTGAGCGCCAGAATCAATCTGATCAGCTCTTCTGCACCCGATCCTATTAGGGACCGAACTAGTACTGGTGCTGGGTTTGTCACAGGGGCTAGGTGCAGATCCAGGACACTCAAATATTAAACCGCCCATCTTATATTTGAGTCAACCATTTACCTCCTTTTTTGGGGAGAAAAATAAGGATCTCGACTTATATGCAGATTGACTTATATTCGAGTATATATGGTACATAGTGCTGAATTTCAACCCATATATTATTTTCTCAGAGGGAACAGAGCTGAGTTATAGAGCCACCAAGAGAGAAATATAAAAAGCATTTAAGAACATGATTATAAAGTCCTAAATCTAAGCAATACTCAAAATTGTATTTGTTTGAAAGTATGACGACAGGTCTGGGAAATTGATAGGGAAATGGTTTAGGTAAAACTGTTGAGTTCTATGCTTTCTACTCTTAGGGCAATCAGTTTTGTCTTGAATTGCCTCCTTATCTACCTGTTATAGATATCCTGTTGTGTAAAGCCATTAAATTAGTATTTTACCATAATGCATGTTAGTTTAACCAAATACAGTTACATGATAATGAGATGCAAAGTGAATAATACAGCTTGTGCTAAACTTTGCAAGTTATGCTGTTCCTGGAAACTTAATTCCAGCTCAAAACTGGGAGCATAAGGCCACTAATATGATTCAGGGCACCTTCTTAAAGGGGCCAGGTCCATGCTACTTGGCACATAAAATCATTCGTCTCAGAAAAGGCTTTCAGCCCTGCCTGAAGACTCACCCCAAGACCCTCATTCAGATCTTCCATTTCACTGAAGGTATTCTAGATGTTCTTTATCCCTGTAAGATGTTACCCTATTTCTTACTCTCTGAAAAGGACTTTCTCACTCCCTGGTGTCCTAGGGTTATGGGACAGGAGTGACCCCCAATCATTTGTGCTGCTTCTAACGCTGAGTTCAAAATAGAAGTAGTCTCAGGCTATTACCACTGGAGTTCAAGCTAGGGTTCAACCAGCATAATTTTGAACCCAGTACTGGAGGGGCCAGGAGCAAAACATGTTTTCTGCCCATAATACTAGAGCACCAGGAGTTATTGATGTAGGCCTGGAGGTCTGTGAGAGGGAGGTCTTTGGGGGGTGGAAAAGTCTTCCTGGGGGAAGAGAATGTTAGAATATCTTCAGACAGGGTGAGGGATCTATACTTGAGATATTAACTGGGGGGTTTTGGGTAAGGTTTTAGGGGTAGGGGTTTTTACTGGGGGTCTTGAGTATACGCTTCCTTGTTGGTGGGTCTTGGAATGGGGGGAAGAAGCTCTGCAAAGTTGTTGAAGTACACTGACCTCTTTAAAGTGCTCTTGATGATCAGAGTAATGCAGTTTATGGGGTTGATCACAAGTTATATTATTCATATAATGCAGGTCAATCATGGTGCTAAGTGAAGCTCCATCCACACTGAACTCTTCAGAGATCATCTTTTGGCAGCTCTGAGGAAGACTCATCAAATTAAGTCCAACCCCCATAAGCCTTCAAAGTTGCTTGCACCAACTGAGGGGAATCCCAAGACATAGAAAGATAAGACTTAGTTTAAAATTACATTTTTCTGAGGAAGAGAGAGTAAACATAATATGCATATCACTATAAGCCAGGGGGGAAAAAAAAGTTTTTCAAGGAAAATATAATTGCAGATTGAAGTTTAGAGACATCCTCTGTAGAACTAAAATTATTTTACAAAATATTTTGTCTTGACTTAACAACATTGGGAAGGGAATGCCTCTATTTTATGTACTTGTTCAGTGTCACGTACACTTAATAGCATTCTGAGCATGTTATTAGTAATAGTAGACTAGATTTAGCTGCTGCAGCATCAGAGAACATTTCTTCCCTGAAAGGGAAATGGAGTCACAGAATAGTCCCTCAATAGGCCAATAGGACTGGCAAAAAAGAAAAACAATGAAAATTCAAGAAGGCATGGAATAAGCAAAGAATCCCTAGTGAACAAGAAGTGAAGGGAAACTGAGATCAACTGCGGTCTATAACATTGTATTGGAAATGAAATTAATCACAGTATATAAGCCTTACAGTCTTTATTAGCTGTCGTGTACAATGTTTCAATATATATTTGAGTTTTCTTTTGCATAAACATTTAGCAATATTAAATTCCCTCTGGTTATAAACTGCACTGCCAGATAATTTTTAATAGACTACTTAAAGCCTCATGTTAAAAGACAGTCACAACCTAGAGTTCCCACAAACATATTGCAAATCTTGTACTTCACAGACTACTTACGGAATATGAAAGAAATCTGCTATGACAGCACTAAAGCTGGTCAGATGCTATCTTGAAGGAAGCATATTTTTTCTGCTTCATTTCTGTAAGTTTATAATTATGTAATAACACTCTAAAGCACAGATGCATGATAGAATTAGCAAAGCCAGTGTTTGAAACAGAAAAATATATATGCATAGCAATAAAGATTCTCTTAACATTAGAAAAATAAAAACTTTTTTTTTTAGATTTTAATTCCCTTTAATTGCTCAATCACTGTTTCAGTCACTATGTCCAAAGTAATATATAACAATCAATGAACATTATAGTCAGACAATATTATAGCTAAAAATACAATACAAATAAAAGCCTCACTTTATAGCAGAGGTTCTCAACCCAGTCCTTGGGACATAACCAACCATTCAGGTTTGCAAACAATGGAGGCAGTGCATGTAAAATTTATCTCATGCATATTCATTGTGCATATCTTGAAAAACAGACAGACAGTGTATTCCAAGGACTGGGTTCAGTCTTTCTACTTTCTACTGGTAACTTATCCATACAAAGTTAAGCCTGCTTTTTCTGCATTCAGATTTGCAACTAGAGTTTTTAATAAGTGCTACTGCATTATTACTCACTAATACTGTTAATATGTATTATAAATAACATAAATGCATTATGCATAAAATGGAACCTGTAGTCAAATTTCATGTTAATGATGTTAGTACTCTACTGTAGATGACCCTACCTAAAAACAACTTATATTTATTTAGCGCTACCAGACATATGCAATGTTGTACATTAAATACGCAAGAGACGGTCCCTGACCGATAGAGATTGAAATCTAATTATGACAGAACACAGGACAAAAGGGAAGATCTATATACACCGCTCAAGTATTGAATTAGAAGGGAAATAATGAGGCGGATAGGGTGAGGGACTGTGGAGGAAATGGCCAACAGAAATGGGTGCCTTACAAGTTGGTTAGGAGCTAAATGCAGTTTCAAGTGGGCTTTCAGCCTGGATTTGAATACCGCCAGAGACAGAGCCCAATGTGCTGAGCCAGGCAGATTGCTCCAGGAATATGGCGCAGCAAGGCAGAAGGTACGGAGTTGGGAGTTGGCTGTAAAGGATAAGGGTACCACCAAGTGAGATTTGCCTGATGAATGGAGTTGTTAGGGTTGATTGTAGGGAGAGATATTGAGGAGCTGCACAGTGAATAGATTTTTAAGTCACTAAGAGTGTTTCAACTGTATGTGGAAATGGATGAGAAGCCACTGAAGTAACTGGAGGAGAGGGATAACGTGAGCATAATAACACTGGCAGAATATGAAACGTGCAGAAGAATTCTGCACAGATTGAAGGGGAGAGAGATGACTTAACGGAAGACCCATGAGAAGCAAGTTGAAGTAGTCTAGGAAAGAGGTGAGAAGAGCATGGATGAGGTTGCATATTCAGAGAGGAAAGGCCTAATTTTAGTGATGTTGTAGAGAAAGAAATAACAGGATTAGTTATTTTTGGATATATAAAATCCTATAGTCTAAAACACAACGTGGGTAGTACATGTTAATTCAAACATAATAAATATACCAAGGTGAAAGAGCTTTACCATTGAAGTTATTTTATCAGTAAATAAAAACAGACACAAACCCTTTCCTGAAGCCCCAGAACTTAAGACCCTTCCCCTTCCCAACCTGAACAAAATCTCATCAAGTATTATTAGGAGTCTCAGACTGAGGGACTGCTTCATGGAGCAACTAGTCAAAGAACCGACGCGAGGGGGTACTACTCTTGACCTCATCCTAAACGGATTAGGGGGGCTTGCTAGAGGGATAGAAGTGGGAGGACCACTAGGCAACAGTGATCACAACACGATCAGATTCACATTAGAAAGAGAGACACCCATAGTAAGGAGGACCGCAACAACTGCGCTGAATTTCAAGAAAGGGAACTATGTTGCTATGAGGGAAATGGTGGGGAGGAAGCTCAGAAACATCTTTAGGATGGAGACTATGGGAAGCGCCTGGACCCTATTCAGGGACACCCTGCAGGAAGCACAGAGAATGTACGTCCCCAGTTTCAGGAAAGGCTGCAAGAACAAGCGATCAAAGGACCCGGTTTGGATGTCAACAGAGGTAAAGAGGGCGATAAAGGACAAAAAGGTATCCTTCCGGAGATGGAAAAAGGACCCAACAGAGGAAAATCACCAGACGCACAGGAAATGCCAAAAGGAATGCCACCGGGAAGTTAGAAAAGCAAAGGGGGAATACGAAGAGGGGCTGGCCAGAGAGGCGAAAAACTTCAAGGCATTCTTCAGTTACGTTAAGGGAAAGCGACCAGCGAGAGAGGAGGTGGGGCCGTTGGACGATGGGGATAGGAAGGGAGTGATTAAGGAGGATAAAGAGGTAGCTGAGAGGTTGAACACGTTCTTCTCGTCGGTCTTCACGAGAGAAGACACATCTAATATACCGGACTCAGAGGAGCTCATGAGTGGGAAACAGGCTGAAAAATTGGATCACATAGAGGTAAGTAAGGAGGATGTCCTCAAACAGATAGACAGGCTAAAATGCGGCAAATCACCGGGCCCGGACGGGATCCACCCAAGGGTTCTGAAGGAACTAAGACAAGAAATAGCGGGCACAATCCAGCATGTTTGCAATCTATCCTTGAAAACTGGTGAGGTACCAGAGGACTGGAAACTGGCGAATGTCACACCTATCTTCAAGAAGGGATCGAGGGGTGACCCCGGGAACTACAGGCCGGTGAGCCTGACTTCAATTATAGGGAAGATGGTGGAAGCTATGATCAAGGACGGCATTTGCGAGCACATCGAGAAGAATGACCTATTGAGAACAAGCCAACACGGATTCTGTAAGGGAAGGTCGTGCCTAACGAACCTTCTGTACTTCTTTGAGGGAATAAGCAGTCGGGTGGACAATGGGGAACCCATAGACATCATTTACCTCGATTTTCAAAAGGCTTTCGACAAGGTGCCACATGAAAGGCTGCTTAAGAAGCTGTGGAACCACGGGGTGGGAGGGGATGTGCACAGATGGATCAAGCACTGGTTGTCGGGCAGACTGCAGAGGGTCGGAGTAAAGGGTCAATATTCTGACTGGCGGGGAGTCACAAGCGGTGTGCCACAGGGGTCGGTGCTGGGGCCGTTACTCTTTAACATATTTATCAATGACCTGGAAAAGGAGGCAAAGTGCGAGGTTATAAAATTTGCAGACGATACCAAACTGTGCGGCAGAGTTAGGACCAGGGAGGAGTGTGAGGACCTACAAAGAGACCTGGACAAGCTGGAAGACTGGGCAAACAAATGGCAAATGCGCTTTAACGTGGACAAATGCAAGGTCATGCATATAGGGAAAAAGAACCCGTTGTTCAACTACAAATTGGGGGGGGTATTGTTGGGAGACAGCAGGCTTGAGAGAGACTTGGGTGTGCTGGTGGATGCATCACTGAAGCCATCTGCACAGTGCGCAGCAGCCTCGAAAAAAGCCAACAGGATGCTTGGCATCATAAAGAAGGGCATAACAACCAGAACGCGGGAAGTCATCATGCCATTGTATCGAGCGATGGTGCGTCCACTTCTGGAATACTGCGTTCAGTATTGGTTGCCACACCTCAAGAAGGACATGGCGGTACTTGAGAGAGTCCAAAGGAGAGCAACGAAAATGGTAAAAGGGCTAGAACACTGCCCATACGCCGAGAGGTTGGATAGGCTGGGGCTCTTCTCTCTGGAAAAAAGGAGGCTCAGGGGAGATATGATAGAGACCTTCAAGATCATGAGGGGCATAGAGAGGGTGGACAGGGACAGATTCTTCAGACTGAAGGGGACAGCAAATACGAGGGGGCATTCGGAGAAACTGAGGGGAGATAGGTTCAAAACAAACGCAAGGAAGTTTTTTTTCACCCAAAGGGTCGTGGACACTTGGAATGCGCTACCGGAGGAAGTAATCAGGCAGAGTATGGTACAGGGATTCAAACAGGGATTGGACGGATTCCTGAAGGATAAAGGGATCATGGGATACTGAGGGAGGAGCTGGGATGTAACACAAGTATAGAAAGCTAACCAGGTAATGAGTAGAAACCAAACCAGGTCGTGCAGGTGCAAGACCGGAGGGTTAGGACTTCGATAGGAAGACAGGACTTAAATGAGAAACCAAGGTGGCAAGGGAGCCCCTTCTGATGATACAGACAGGTCGTGACCTGTTTGGGCCGCCGCGGGAGCGGACTGCTGGGCAGGATGGACCTGTGGTCTGACCCGGCGGAGGCACTGCTTATGTTCTTATGTTCTTATGACTGTGCTAACATGCAATATATCTCTGCCAGAGATAAATGTTGCATCCTCAGAGATTTGGGCATTTTCAATTGAATGTATATCCATCCATTTCAACTATTAAGTTGTAAACTATAATCAGAATAATAAATTGATCTAGCTGTAGCTCTAACCACTATGCCATATTCTCAGGCATAGTATGATAAAAGATAGCATGGTAAACATTGTCTGACAGAGATGGCAAAACATAGTTAACAAAGCATTGCAATAAACATGGTATGTGAGAGATAACATGGTGAGCATAGTTTGGTAAAACATAGCACAGTAAGCATAGTATTACAAAGCATAGCTAATATAGTATAACACAAATAGTAGCCAAAAGTGTGAATTTATACTGAATATCCATAAGCCCCTCTCTTCAAAGTGGCTCCTGATTCCCCATTAATAGAACTGAGTGTGAGCATTCAAAGGCGTATTGTATAGTGTGATCTATTTCATCTATCACATGGGACCATAGGTGTCATAATGATAGACATTCCAAAAAAGAGTGCATAAAGATGCCAGAAGATGTTCTACATTTAACACAGATATATCTTCAACCCATAATTAATTTGCCCTTCAGTTTGGTAATATGGACTCTATGCAGAATTTTATACTTGAGTGAGGGTGTAGAGCTCTTCAAAATTCTCACATATGTCCTTACTTGGTATATCTCTGCCATTTCCCCTATTTCACCCCCAAGTAACTAGAAATCATTCCACATAGGCAGCTTTTCAGTTATCTCTTACTAATTTGTACCTTGGGTTTTGGCCAGGTACTAGTGACCTGGATTGGCCACCTTGAGAATGGGCTACTGGGCTTAATGGACCATTGGTCTGACCCAGAAAGGCTATTCTTATGCTCTTATTGTGATAGGGAGAGTCCTATCATGGTGGAAGAAATCATGCAGTGCTCTAAAACTATCCCTAAACTTGCTGGCAGGTTAGGGAAACTGCCATGAAGAATTTATCCTATGAAAAGCAGCCCAAAAGTGACCCAATTATACTTGCCTAGTTCTAGTGTAGGGAATGATAAAGGCAAAGAGCTACAAGTACCAGCAGGCACCAGGCCGGTGATAGCAAAACCCACAAAGAGATTAGCTCCTGCAATCAGCTCTGCTTTGGATAGGGCTAGTCAGCAGGGACACTAACCAGGCTCATTAGCAAAGCACCAGAGAGCCACAGGTATTCTTAGAGACAATTAGCACAGGACTAGAGAAAAGGGTGTGGTCTCTAGGCCAGAGAGGCAACCACCAACCTTCAGCCTGCCTGAACCCTTGGAAAGAGACAGACCGATGCAATCCAGGGGTCAGAAGCTAGAGACGAGCATTTCCCACAGGAAACGGGGAGAAAATCTCAGGACTGAATCTTGTAAGCAATCTTCTGAAGGTAACACTGTTTTTGATGTAGAAATAGTAACGTACTCAATCACTCCAATAGGCAAACCAGTCCTCAAGTGAAAATCAAATCCAACCAACATACAAAAGGACTATGGCAAAAGTCAATCCTTGCTGGTTATCATACCGCTCTCAGAAATCTGTGCTGTCCTCACACTGCTGTGTTAGGAACCACTCTCACAGATATAAGATATCTTTCATTGAGTCGGTATTTTATGCAAAGAACATATAGCCACGCAAGCTCATATAAAGTGCTGAGTGCAATAAATAAATGACTTTTTTCTTTTAAAAATAGGTATCAAAAAACTTATGCACTTATCTTATAGAGAGCTAACTCGTAGCCCGTGGCTGTTCAATATATGGCTGAACGCCTGTTGTTCATTTTATGGCTGAACCATAGAGTTAGCTCTCTATAAGATAAGTGCATAAGTTTTTTGATACCTATTTTTAAAAGAAAAAAGTCATTTATTTATTGCACTCAGCACTTTATATGAGCTTGCGTGGCTATATGTTCTTTGCATAAAATACCGACTCAATGAAAGATATCTTATATCTGTGAGAGTGGTTCCTAACACAGCAGTGTGAGGACAGCACAGATTTCTGAGAGCGGTATGATAACCAGCAAGGATTGACTTTTGCCATAGTCCTTTTGTATGTTGGTTGGATTTGATGTAGAAATGCCAGAAGAAATGTAAACAAGTGATTATGAAATGGAACCTGTAGAATCCTGTTTGTCTGAAGAGATGCTTATGGATTAAAGCTTGGGTAAAGTAATGCTATTTTGGATAAAGTGAAATTGCCTCACCAACCCTGTTAATAAAAGAGTGAAGAATCACTGCTTCTAATTAAATTAGGGGAACAGAAGAGTGGGAAGCACTGCTTCTGACATTGTATAAAGCACAAGAATACTGAGAGGGAACCAGGCAGAGCAGTCCCAGCTGGTTCCAGGATTGTGATACAGAAAGTTTGTTTTTTTTTCCTCCCTTTAGAATACAGACTGGCAGAGCATAGTTTGCTGCAAACACATGCTCTGATTGGGGAACTGTACAATTGTTGAAACCTAGCTGGGCTAACAGGCTGTTTAGCTACCAGGGCAAGTTCTGTGTTTTTTTTTTTCAACAAAGTATAAGCTATAAAATAGAGTAATAATAATTCACACTACACACCTTTGCTGGACATTTTTTATTTGAGGCAGACACCCCTCTAATCTCCATACCTCACTCAACCGCTAGGCCGAGGCTTGGATGACCCAGGTCAGGATTCTGGCTGATCCAGTCCAGGTCTTACCCAGTCACATTATGTACCATTGGGACAGCCTATTCATCTCATAGGGTTGTTAAAGAAAACTTTAATCCGATTCAGAGTAACAGAACTTGCTGTGGAATGCCCTGTCTAAGAAGATCTGCATGATCTAAAAGTTTAGTGGCATGCAGACGGTATAACTGAGGTCCATGAGAAAGTTAAAGAACATACATTGAAAAATAGTTTGGACTTTCCAGCTGATGGTTGAATAAGGCTGTCTAAGAAGAGGCAGTAATTGCATTCCTGAAATTAGTGGACCAGTTTTCATTAGGTACCTTCCATGTTTATGATGGCCAGAGGAGAGGAAGCATTTCTACCTCGTCAGACCCCAGGACTCTTAGCTTGCCTACTTAATGACTTCCCTGTTTCCTCTACAACTGGAAGGGGTATGGATCCACTCTAGTTGGAAAGTCCAGATTGCCTTTTAAGGGCAGAAAAGGGTTCACACACACCCAGCTTCTCTAGTATTATATTTTCCAGTGACTTCACAAATTTAACCCTTCCTATTCTTCAAAATTTTTTAAAACCTCTGCTGGCTATTATAGAGAAGATGATATATGGTACACACCAATTGTGCTATAGGTTTTCTGGTGCATACAGTATTATCATTAGACATAAAATAAACTCCCTCGCACTACAAACCAGGTTTAAAAAATGAACACTGACAATCAGGTGCACACATTGGGGATTCTCAGTAAACGGGATTTCTTCCACACCAATGTGTTGATGAAAGGTCTAGCCACGAGCTCCCTAAGCATATTCCTATAGATGCAAAGTGTCTCAATGCCATCTAGTGGATTATAGTGTCACAGCTGAAACACGGACCATTTCGGGTATAAGTGAGTTTGAAAATATTCACCAAGGTTATGCCATATGGACTGATATTTATTTATTTGAATATTCATTGTATTTAATAAATGATTTGAAACTCAACACTGCCACAGGTTGATGTGTACATTTTTCTCCCCGCTTTCTTTTATTGGAATTAACCGTGGGGTTGTTGGCTCTGTTTTTTGTGTTTACGCATACAGTGTGAATTTCTTAGATTCATTATATCAGTACAGAAACATTGTATATGCAAAGATTCTCCATTTCGACCCCTCCATTTACCCTGCTTGAACCAGCTTGAACCAATTTAGAGAAACTTGTTTTAGGTCTATTTGAGTGCCAAATAAAGGAATTGACTATGCTTTGATATAGACTCTCCTCCCTATTAACCACCCAAGAGGCATAATTTGCAGTGGGTATGATAGTTTAAAAAGGATGTAACAAAAAGAAAGAAGAAACACCTCATCTCAAAATACAAACAGTACAGCAAAAGAGGCAAGGGAGGTGTCCTATCAGCCAAAGAAAGCAGTCTTTTATTCAAGCATGTGGACTTGACAAGGATCCTAGTTTCAGCTTCTAAAAGAAGCACCTTCCTCAGGGGACACTAAATTGCCACTGAAGCTAGTATGGAACGCTGAGAAGAAGTCACTGAACAATCTGCCAGTATCGCTAGAAAAGTGACCACATGTTTGAATAAATGACTGTCTTCTTTGGCTGATAGGATGCCTCCCTAGCCTCTTTTACACTTTAGAAAGGATGACCATCTTAATTAGGCAACTTGTCCCTATCAAGTATAATCTACTTCAACACTGATCTCAGTCCCATTCCTTCACATCATGCCTTCAGTAACTTTTGATCCACTAGATCAAATGCTGATTCCAAGGCAACATGGATTCACTAGAGCCAGGTCTTGTCAGACAAATCTGATCAATTTCTTTGATTAGGTGACTAGATAGAGGAAGTGTACTAGATGTGGTGTAGTCAGATTTTAGCAAAACCTTTGATTGTGTTCCACAGAGGCATCTAATAAATAAACTAAATGCCTTCAAGATGGGCCCAAAAGTGACAGACTGGGTCAGGAACTGGTTGAGCGGAAGGCGGCAGAGGGTTGTAGGAAAGAGATGTTACCAGTGGTATACTTTAAGATTTGGTTCTTGGGCCTATTCTTTTTAACATTTTTGTAAGTGATATTGGTGAAGGGCTGTCAGGTAAGATTTTCCTCTTTGTAGATGATACCAAAATCTGCAATAGAGTAGACACCCCTGATGGTATGAATAACAGGAGGAACAACCTAACGAAGCTTGAAGAATGGTCTGAAATTTGTCAACTAAGATTTAATGCTAAGAAACACAAGGTCATGCATTTGAGTTGGAAATACCTGAAGGAACAATACAGTTTAGGAGGTGAAGAACTTTTGTTCTTGAAAGAGGAGCAGGACTTGGATGTGGTAGTATGTGATAGATCTAAAGATGCCCAAAAGTTAGAAGGATTCTTGGGTGCATAGGGAGAAGTATGGTCAGTAGAAAAAAGGAGGTATTGATGCCCTTGTAAAAGAGTCTGGTAAGACCGCATTTAGAATATTGTGTGAAATTCTGGAGACCACACCTTCAAAAGGATAAAATATGATGGAGTCAGTTCAGAGGAAGGCTACTAAAATGGTCAGTGGTCTTTATCAAAAGACATATGGGGACAGACTTAAATATATCAATATGTTTACTTTGGAGGAATGACAGGAGAAAGCAGAAATGATAGAGATGTTTAAATTCCTACATGGCATAAATGTACATGAGACAAATCTCTTTCATTTGAAATGAAACTCCAGAATGAGAGGGCATAGGATGAAGTTAAGAGGTGATAAATTCAGGAGTAATCTAAGGAAATACTTTTTACAGAATGGGTGATAGATACATGGAATAGTCTCCTGGTAGAGGTGGTGTAAACAAAGATTGTGTATGAGTTTAAGAAAGTGTAGGACAGGCAAGAGGGATCTCTTAGCAGATGCTGCGGATGGGCAGACTGGATGGACCATTTGGTCTTTATCTGCCTTCATGTTTGAGAAATCAAGCAATACCTGCATCATTACCTTATCTTTCTCTCACTAATTTAGAACTGAATTGGGATGGCCACCAATACTGATTTTGTGATGTTGCCCCATCTGAATCTTGACTCAAATGATCACATTTTTATCTATCTTATACAAAAGCTTAAATCTGAAAATTCATAATCCTATCTAACAATTTATCCATAAAAGTTTAATTTGCTATAGTTAATAGATGCATACAAAGTTGACTACTTTTTATTAGCCTAATAAGATAGGACTTTAATATGCCAGGTACTTGTCCATTAGACAGTGACAAATTAATCACTTTATTCAGTTGTAACAACATATCTGATCTCTTTTCCTTATAAAACCTTAAGAATAATAAGAAATATAATAATAAAACTATTTATATAATACGGACTATAATATGTATAATATTGACCATAATATGTATAACCATAACATGTATAACCATAATTGGAGAATAGAATGGTGACAGAATTCATCACCATTCCCGTCCATAAGGGAAAACATCCCCACGTCATTCTTTAAGGAGAGAGGGAAGAATCAGAGTATGAATGAGCACAGCCACTGACCCTCAAGCCTTGCATTAAAGAATGCTGGACTGAGGTTCAGATATATACTAAAGAATAACATGAGATGGTATCCCGTGGGGGCGGGAATGGTGATTAATTATTTCATCGTTTCATTCTCTACTGGAGAATAAAGTTCCATAAAAAAAATCTGACTAAACCAATTTCAAAAAATTAAGAAGAAACATCTTAGTGACTAATAGCAGCAGCAGCAGCATTACCTAGCTATTATATTTTAGCAAAAGCTGGAGGGTATAATGCTTTCTCAAAGATAAATAACCCTCTTAAAAACTAAATATATCACTACATATAATTTCAGAAAGGTGAAGTTGCTGCATAAGAGTCTTTCTCATTTATTTTACCTGGCAAGTTGCATAGCAGAAGAGGCAAACCTTTACTTTTTCTGGAGTCCCATTTTGCACAGGACTTGATCAAGGGCTTGGATACTGTAGTTTGAGAGTGAATCCTAAGCAGGGCCAGCTATGTGGCAGGGGTGGGACAGGGCTGACAAATAGCACTTCCAATCGAAGCAATATAGATGCTGGCCACCAGGCTTACTCAGTGAACTATAAGCATGCAGTTGAACCTGCTTGATCTTTAAAAATATGATGCCCAATTGAGTATTCTGACAGAATCATTCTGGGAATCTACAACAATGTATTAGCGTCTCACAAACTCTGTGAAGCCACAGCACACTAAATGTGGTGACCACGGCTCGAGGGCATCCATAAAGTGTGCAGGTGTCAACGCGATGACATGTGCATGTGTGACATTATCATGTTGACATCCGCGCATGCGTGAAGGCCCTCCAGATGGGGCCCTGAGCTACCAGTGTTGGGTGCTGAATGGGAAGAGGCGGGGAGAGAAGGAGAGGTGCTGGCGTCAACTAACAGCCTACTGGATGTGCCTCTCACCGCAAGAGGTACATCCTCTAGGCAGTCAGCCAGTGCTGGCACCTCTCCTCCTCTCAGGTGTCTTGCGGCACACTAGTGTGCCACAGCACACAGTTTGTGATACACTGATGTATTATGTCCTTCTTCCATTCTTACTATATTTCTTGCCATGGTAAATATGGCGAACATTATCAACTGTAAATGGTCCCTATTCTGAAACAGAATTTATACATAACACTGAATTCTATGTATGTGGTTCAAAACTGCACGTAAGTTTGGGCATATGCTCAATTTGCATGTATAATTTAATTATGTAATGAGACAATTATCACAAATAATTGGGTACTAAAAATTATTGGTGTTAATTGGTAACAATTTGGCCTTGTGTGCATATCCTGCTAAGTGCTATTATATAAAGACACATATGCAAATCACTTGCACATGCAAAATTACAACTGAAAGGGGGCATAGCCATGGGAAGGGCATGCACTAAAGATGCAAGTAGTAGTATAGGATTTGGGGGATCTGTACCTAATTTACATGTGAGGATTTACACCACATTAGAAATATAGAAACACGATGGCAGATAAAAGCCAAATGGTCCATCCAGTCTGCCCATCTACAGCATCCTCCTTTCCCTAAGAGATCCTATGTGCCTGTTCCATGCTTTCTTCAATTCAGACAGTCTTTGTCTCAACCACCTCTACTGGGAGACTACCTCTACCACCCTTTCTATACAAAAGTATTTCCTGAGATTAGGCCTGAGACCATCTCTTAACTTCATCCTATGCCCTCTCATTCCAGAGCTTTCTTTCAAAGGAAGGAGACTCGACTCATGCACATTTACACCACATAGGTATTTAAACTTCTCTATCATATCTCCCCTCTCCCGCCTTCCCTCCAAAGTATATATATTGAGATCTTTAAGTCTGTCCCCATATGCCTTATGATGAAGAGCACACTTCATTTTAATAGCCTTCCTCTGGACCAACTCTATCCTTTTTTATATTTTTTTGAAGGTCGGCCTCCAGAATTGTACACAATATTCTAAATGAGATCTCACCAGTGTCTTATACAGGGGCATCAATAACTCTTTTTTCCTAGGTTTTTTTGCAGCCCAAATGCACGGCCTTGCATTTCTTAGCATTAAATTCTAGCTGCTAAATTTCAGACCATTCTTCAAGCTTCACTAGGTCTTTCTTCATGGAATTCATACTATCTGGGGTGTCTACTCTATTGCAGATTTTGGTATCATCCAGAAAGAGGAAAATCTTACCTGAAAGCCCTTCAGCAATATTGCTTATGCTTATAAAAATGTTAAAAAAGAACAGGCCCAAGAACAGAACCTTGAAGCACACGACTGGTAACACCTTTTCCTCAGAGCGATCTCCATTGACCTCTACCCTCTGCAGCCGGAGAGGAGCAGCGGTAGCAGGAGAGAGCAGCTGGCGGGGAGAAGCCGGGAAGAGCCTGTAAGGGCAGAAAACAGCTAGCGGCGGCAGCAGAGAGGAACGGGTAGCGGTGAGAGGAAGCTCCGCCCACCCTTCCGCGTCATCAGCGTCATCGCCCCGACTCCCCCTTAACAAGAAGGGAGCCAGGGCACGAAGGCCACTGCAGCTGCGTGGTGAAGAGGAGCAGCGGTAGCAGGAGAGAGAAGCCGGCGGGGAGAAGCCGGGAAGAGCCTGTAAGGGCAGAAAACAGCTAGCGGCGGTGGCAGAGAGGAGCGGGTAGCGGCGAGATGAAGCTCCGCCCACCCCTCCGCGTCATCAGCATCATCGCCCCGACTCCCCCTTAAGAAGGGAGTCAACGGCCGCGCAGCAAAGGCAAGCGGCAAAGGCGCTCGCCTTAGCGAGAGCGCCTTTGCGAAGGGCCTGAAGAAGGGCCGGGTCGCTACACCCAGGAACCCCGAGAAAGACAGCAAGGTAAGAGAGTAACAAGAGCATAGGATAGCATACACATACAACCAGGTAAGGCAGAGGGGCAGCAGTCACAGAAGATAAGGAACAAGTAGGCCCAGGGGAGACCATACCCATACACAAACAAAGAGTAGCGACACACGAACATGGAGGCGACAGGTGAAGGCGCAGAAGAAAAGTAGCTGGGACAGAAGATAAGGAAGGGATAGGCCCAAGAGCCAAGCACAGGAGCGAGCACACAAGCTAAGAGTACCAGGACCAGAAGGCAGACAAGAATGGAGGCTGAAGGAACCCAGAGGATGAGCTTTCCAGTGTACTGCATGGACTGCCACATGTACGACTATCTCCCCTCGGGGAGGCAGTCATATGTGTGCGGGTGATGTCGGGAACTGGAGAACTTGAAGAGTGAGGTCAGTCATCTGAATCACAGGATCCAGGAGCTGAAGGGACTCTACATCTTAGAAGACCCCTTCCAGGTGGCCGAAGACCCTTTGCAAGAGAGGCACATCGAGGAACAGGTCAGGGAGCTTGAGAAGTTCATCGAGGATGCCTACAGGAGAGTGGAAGAACAAGAACACGAGCAGCACAGGGACAAGGAAGACACAGAACGGAGGACAAGATCCATCTGACACCAAGGTAGAAGGTAACCATGGAGGAATTTTGCAGAAAGAAGAGGCAAGAATCTATCAGTGCCTAGAGGAAGAAGAAACGAAGCGCACCAAGGACACGGACCTGTGACCGCAGTGGAGGCCGAAAAAGGGAAATCTGCAATCCTGGTGGGAGACTCAATCCTACGCCAAGAAGACAGTCACATAGCAGGAGGAAGAGAGGATCGTCTAGTGACCTGTCTCCCAGGAGCAAGAACCAATTGACATCGTAGACAGAATTGAAAGAATCCTGGAGGGAGCAGAGACGGAAGAGATAGTAGTGATAGTCCATGTCAGGACGAACGATGTCACCAGGAGAGACTACAGCAAGAATGCACTGACCGAACAGTTCAAGATCTTAAGAAGGAAACTGAAGATGAGGACCCAGAGGATAGCCTTTTCGGAGATCCTACCAGTGCCAAAAGCAGAACCGAAGAGGCAGACGGAGCTACAATCAATAAATGCGTGGATGAGGAGATGGTGTGAGGAGGAGGGATTTCTCTTTGTGAGAAACTGGACAACATTCTGGGGTAAGAACAAGCTCTTCAAGAAAGACGGACTACACCTGAGCACGGTGGGAACTAGACAACTTGCAAATAATGTCAGAAGCGCAATAGAGCAAGCTTTAAACTAAGTAGAAGGGGAAAGCCGACAGTTGACCTGGTGTAGACGGTTCGGAAGACAGTATCCCGATAAGATACTGGGTGGGGAAAACGCCGGGACGATGCAAATGGCAAACAACAGGAGGAATAAACAAGTGAAACAGAAGAAGCAAGAAGAGGTCAGGAGGAACATACTGCAAGGAGAAGTCAAAGTAGAACTGGACATCGGGAAGGAACAAGAGGACAACAGTAGAAGCATAACACAAGGGGAAGACAAAGGAGAGGGGGACATGAGGAACTTACTACATGGGGAAGTCAAAATGAAATTGGACAAAGAGAGGGAACACGAGGAGGACAATAGGAACATACCACAAGGGGGAGACAAAAGAGACACAAATCAAGAGTCAGCAAGTCAGGAAGGGGGCGGAAAGGAAGGAAGCATAACAAGGAAGAGAAAACACCAGGACCTGAACTGCATGTACACTAATGCAAGGAGCCTAAAAGACAAAATGGGGGAATTGGAAGTCATGGCCAAAAATGAAAGCCTGGACATCATAGGGATCATGGAAACATGGTGGAACGAGGAAAACAAATGGGACACAGTACTGCCAGGGTACAAGCTCTACCAAAGAGACAGGATGTATCAGAAAGGAGGAGGAATAGCACTATACATAAAGGACACCATTCACTCTGCCGGAGTGGATGCAACAGCAGCGACAAATGTCCAACTGGAGTCACTATGGGTTAAAATATCAGCTAGAAATGGATCTGAGATAAAGATGGGGCTGTACTACCATCCACCTAGGCAGAACGAAGCAACTGATACAGATATGGAAGCCGAGTTGAGGCGGGAATGCAAGCATACTAATACCATAGTTAAATGTACTAAGTAAACGGAGTTCCTGGAGGCTGTACAGGACTGCTTCATGGAACAACTTGTCAAGGAACCAACGAGAGGGTCAGCGATTCTGGATCTAATCCTCAACGGATTGAAGGGACCCGCAAAGGGTGTGGAGGTTGTGGGACCACTAGGAACCAGTGACCACAACATGATCTGGTTCAAGGTAGAAATGGGATTGCCCAAAGGGATGAAAACCAATGCAACAGTGTTTAACTTCAAGAAAGGGAACTATGGTGCCATGAGACAAATAGTGAGGAAGAAACTCAGAAACAGCACCAAGAAAGCTCAGACTGTGGATCAAGTCTGGTCTTTATTCAAAGACACAGTTAACGAGGTGCAAAACCTGTATATACCCAGATTTAGGAAAGGATGCAAGAAGAATCATACAAAAAATCCAGCATGGATAACCAATGAAGTAAAAAAAAAGTGATAGAAGACAAGAAAAAATCATTTCAGAAGTGGAAAAAGGACAAAACTGACGAAAACTGGAAGGAGCACAGGAAGCAGCAAAAAAAATGTCACAGGGTGGTCAGAAAGCAAAGAAAGCATACGAAGAGAGACTAGCCAAAGAAGCACAAAATTTTAAACCATTCTTCTGATATGTGAAAGGAAAGCAATCGGCGAGGGAGGAGGTGGGACCTTTGGATGAGGGAGACAGGAAGGGAGTGGTGAATGTGGAAAAAGAGGTGGCTGATAAACTAAACACATTCTTCTCGTCGGTCTTTACAAGAGAAGACACATCCAACGTGCCTGAACCGGAAAAAATCTTCAAGGGGGATCAAGAGGGAAAATTATCATACTTGGAGGTCAGCCTCGAAGATGTGCTCAAACAGATAGATAGATTAAAAACTGACAAATCTCTGGGCCCAGACGGAATCCACACAAGAATACTGAAAGAGCTCAGAGACGAAACAGCAGAGTTACTGCGACAGATTTGTAATCTATCCTTGAGAACAGGGGTAATCCCAGAGGACTGGAGGATAGCAAATGTTACGCCTATCTTCAAAAAAGGATCGAGAGGGGACCCAGGGAACTACAGACCAGTGAGATTAACCTCAGTTCAGGGGAAGATGGCTGAATCAATGATCAAGGAAAGTATCAATGAGCACATAGAAAAAAAATAATCTGTTGAGAACAAGCCAGCATGGTTTCTGTAAAGGAAGATCATGCCAAACGAACCTACTGCATTTCTTTGAGGGGATAAACAAACAACTGGACAAAGGTGACCCTATAGACATCGTATATCTGGATTTCCAAAAAGCTTTCAACAAAGTACCCCACGAGCGCCTACTAAAGAAGCTGTGGAGCCACGGGGTGGAAGGGGACGTGCACAGATGGGTCAAAAATTGGCTGGTGGACAGGAAGCAGAGGGTAGAAGTAAAGGGACACTACTCGGACTGGAAAGGGGTCACAAGTGGTGTCCCACAGGGGTCAGTGCTGAGGCCGTTGCTGTTCAATACATTCATTAATGACCTGGAAACAGGGACGAAGTGCAAAGTTATAAAATTTGCGGACGACACAAAACTCTCCAGTAGGGTCAGAACTATTGAGGAATGCAAAGATCTACAGAGTGACCTGAACAAGCTGGGTGAGTGGGCAAATAGATGGCAGATGAGCTTCAATGTAGAGAAATGTAAAGTCTTGCGCATAGGGAAAGGGAACCCCATGTACAGATATACGATAGGAGGGAGGGTATTGGGGGAAGGCACCCTTGAAAAAGACTTGGGGGTATTGGTGGATACAACGATGAAGCCAGCAGCACTATGTGCAGCGGCCTCAAAAAAGGTAAACAAAATGTTGAGTATTATCAAAAAAAGCATCACCACCAGAATGAGGGAAGTTATTCCGCCGCTGTATCGAGCGATGGTGCGCCCGCATCTGGAGTACTGCGTCCAATACTGGTCGCCACACCTTAAGAAGGATATGGTGATGCTCGAGAGGGTCCAGAGAAGAGCAACAAATATGATTAAGGGCATGGAAAACCTTGCTTATACCGAAAGGCTGGAGAGGCTGGGGCTCTTCACCCTGGAAAAACGGAGACTTAGAGGGGACATGATAGAGACCTATAAAATCATGAAAGGTAGAGATAAGGTAGAGTGGGACAGATTCTACAGGCTAGCAGGGACATCAAAAACAAGAGAGCACTCAGAAAAACTGAAAGGAGACAGATTCAGAACGAATGCTCGGAAGTACTTCTTCACTCAGAGGGTGGTGGACACCTGGAATGCGCTTCCAGGAGAGGTGATAGGACAGAGTACAATAATGGGTTTCAAAAAGGGCTTGGATGACTTCTTAAAGGAGAAAGGGATTACAGGGTACAGATAGAGGGGTATTTTACATGGTACTTCAGGATTAGGGCATAAACAATTCAGGTGGAGGGAACTTACAGGTCAAGGACCTGGAGGGCTGCCGCGGGAGCGGACTGATGAGCGTGATGGACCCCTGGTCTGACCCAGCAGAGGCAATTCTTATGTTCTCTGTCGTCTTCCACTCAATTAGTTTCTGACCCAGCCCACTTTGGAGCCCATCCCAAGGGCACACAGTTTATTTATTAGACATCTGTGTGGAACACTGTCAAAGGCTTTGTTAAAATCTAAATACACCATATGTAGCACACTCATGAACAATTGGATGAGAGATTATAAATTAAAGCTCAACTCGGACAAAACTAGATTCTTCTATGATTCCTCTTCAAATTGGATGGTAGAGAATTAACACTCAGATTAATTATCTACCCTATTGATTGAGAAATTAAAATCCTGGGAGTATATTTAGATAGAAATCTAGCTATGAAAGCCTTTACCTCAGCATTAGTCAAGAAGTGTTTTTTTTTCATTCTGTGGAAATTGTGTACTATTAAATCATATTTCGAACCTATGGCATTCTGAACTTTCATGCAGTCTTTGATACTTAGCACTTTGGACTACTGCAACTCAGTTCATATTGCCGGGCATTGTATAAATATACTGAGATTAAAAAGAATACAGAATGTAGCAGTACATTTGATCTTCGATTTGAAAAAAATCAGATCATATTATATTTTATTATAGAGAACTTCATTGGTTCACATTAGAAGCCCATGGGCTGTTCAAATTGGGGGACATATAAGAACATAAGAATAACCCTAATGGGTCAGACCAATGGTCCATCAAGCCCAGTAGCCAATTATCACGGTGGCCAATCCAGGTCATTAGTACCTGGCCAAAACCCAAGGAGTAGTAATATTCCATGCTACAAGTACAGAGCAAGCAGTGGCATCCCCCATGTCTTTCTCAATAAAAGACTATGGACTTTCACTCCAGGAACTTGTCCAAACCTTTCGTAAAACCAGCTATGCCATCTGCGCTTACCAAATCCTCTGGCAATGCGTTCAGAGCTTAAGGGGCTCATAATTGAAAGAGAAAAACATCCAAAAACTGGCCTAAGTCGGCACTTGGACGATCATAAATGAAAGACGTCCAAGCGCCGATAATAAAAATGGGTTTTGGACGTATTTATAAACAACCTAGGCCTTCATAGTGCCGCTGAACGACCATCGCTAAATGGGGAGGTTCAGGAGGAGTGTCGAGGGCAGGAGTTGGGCGGGACTTGGGCCGGCTTAGACTTAGTCGTACAGCATGTATAATCAAAAGATATACAGCCCAGGATCGACGGAACTTGGACGTTGTGGCTTAGACCATTTAAAACATGGTCTAAGTCACAAAAACCCAGTTAAAGTCACCAGATAAGCACTGCAAACACATAATACAGACCCCACACACATTACCCCAGTGATCACCGACCCCCCCACCCCATAAAAATCGTAATCACACCTTTAAAATTCAGCTTCCAGACCATCATCACCTGGCAGCCTGGTATAGGAAAGCCTAGTCATCCAGCACAGAGGCAGCTTAAGCCATCTTAGGGGTGGGTTAGGGACTCATGGAGAAGAGGACCTATGCCCATAAGCCCCTGTAATCACTGCATTGATACTTAACCAGGTGCACTCCTCTATACACCCCAAAACCCTTTTTTACTGGCCTATAAGTGGCTCCTGCAGCCATAAGGGCTATTAGGGTGGTAGATAAGTGGGTCTAGGGGATTCTGGAGATGTTTTAGGGGGCTCATCATGACCTATAAGGGAGCTGTAGTGAGGAGAAGACATGGCACCTTTTTTGTGAAGTTCACAGCAGTGCCCTGTAAGGTACCCCACTATTTAGGTGCCATGTCTGGGTGTTCAGTCCATCACTTTGCAGACCCCTCCCATGTCCAACAGGGCATGTTCTAGGCGTTTTTGACTTGGACGAAAAGTTGGACGAAAATGTGGTATTTAGCGGCTTGGACGATTTAGCGGTTTGGATGATCAGATCAGCAGGACATATAGTTAAACGATTTTCAAAACAAAAAAAATTTTAGACGTATTTTTCAAAAATGTGTCCTAGGCTGTTTTTTACTTTGGACGACTTGCGACTTGGATGAAAACAGACTTAGACATTCCTTTCGATTATGCCCCTCCACCTATTCTCTGAGTGAAAAAAAAATTCCTCCTATTGGTTATAAAAATATTTCCATGTAACTTCATTGAGTGTCCCCTAGTCTTTACCATTTTTGATGGAGTGAAAAATCGATCCACTTGCACCCATTCTACTCCACTCAGGAATTTGTAGACTTCAATCATATCTCCCCTCAGCCGTCTCTTTTCCAAGCTGAAGAGCCCTAACCATTTTAGTCTTTCCTCATACGAGAGGAGTTCCATCCCCTTTACCATCTTGGTCACTCTTCTTTGAACCTTTTCTAGTGCCACTATATCTTTCTTGAGATAAGGAGAACAGAATTGAACACAATACTCTAGATGAGGTCGCACCATGGAGTGATACAGGGGCTACAAATTTCTACATGGCCAGGCGCTTGAGTATCTATGAGAACTGTTTACCTTATTCAAAACAAATCGTCCATTACATACTACATCTCTACTTGTTTTCCCCCCAGTTCGAGGTTGTACTCATAAGAAGTTCCAACAGCACCTGCTCGCTTACCAGGCAACCAGTTGGGATAGGGAGTTATGCTCTCTATTTACAAGGTCTTGCTCTTACATATATTTCAGAAAATTATTAAAATTAACTCCATTCGTAAGATTTTTAGAGAACTAAAAGGATCAATGATTAGTTTATAGATCGCTGGGATTGTCCAGTTTCTTACTTCTTGTAAACCACATCGATCCGAGAGGTTTTGAGGTCTAGAAATGGAATGGAATGTAACTCCCTCTATCCAATTCTCTGGTCACCCAGTCAAAAAAATTGATCAGATTTGTCTGACAAGACCTACCTCTAGTGAATTCATGTTGCCTCCGGTCCACCGGATTTAAGAATCTTCTCTGTTCTAAAACCATTTCCATTAATTTGCTTACCACAAAAGTCAGACTTACTCGCCTGTAATTCCCTACTTCTTCCTTACTTCCACTTTTGTGTAGATAGGTGGCTGAAATGTAGGTCAGGGTTTTCTGGACCTACAATTTCAGTTGCCTATCTTGCCATGAATCGCAGCTAGGTAGCCACTTTTGCCCACCTAACACCACTTCCGACACTGGGCATGCCTACTTTTGTATTCCTCAACCTAAAATGGCTACCTAGCCATGATTCCAGCCACCTTTTATTTAGGTGTCGGTTGGTGCTTCAACACTGCTGATTTTTGCCAGTTCTGATAGCATTTTTTCAATTAATAGGCATCAGCAGGGTGCCTACCAAAGCCTATGTTTAGGCACTGGTTATAGAATTTCCCTGTAGGTGCCTAACTTTAGATACCTATTTTTTTCAGCACCCAATTACAGAATCTGTCCCTAAGTACTCTAGAGTTGTGGCAAAAAACCTCTACTGCAGCTTACTAAAAGGGGGGGTAAATGAGTTGTCCATCTTTTATTGAATAGCAGTTAATGCTCACCTAAACTCAGCACGGAGTATGTGGTGATCTGATCATTATGGGGACTATCCTTGATACAGCTAATAGTGAAACACAAATTCACGTTGGAGTCCCTCCCTGTTGCCTAAGATAAGTTTGCCTTGGGCAATACTAAATTACTACTGAGTTATTCACAACAATGAAATAAGTATGACCAATGAGGAGGTTGGCTATATGTACTCAAGCCTTACATGAAAGAGATGGTCTGAGTGTAGCCACTAAGGTCATTATATATTAAATTACTGAAATGATTTTTGATTATGAAAGTATCTAAAGACTAATGAAGCTGCATTGGAATTACATTACATTAGTGATTTCAATTCCGCCATTACCTTGCGGTTCAAGGCGGATTACATAAGAATTGTCATGATATTAAGAAATGCATAAGGAATAGTTTGTCAAATCATATACTTTGTTGTCTTATCAATATCACTTCAAGGGCTACCCATAGATAATGGTTTTACTTGTATGGACCTTCAGACTACCACCGGGCCAAACACTTCCTGGTAGCTGAAAACTCTTTGGCGGTCCAACCTTTATTAATTATTCATAGGAATTCATTTTCTATTTTTTCTTATTTTATTTAAAATTTTCATTTGAATTGAAGGAATATCACTTAGCTTATAGTGATCTCTTCCTATAAGCTATAAGCTAAGTGATATTCCTTCAATTCAAATGAAAATTTTAAATAAAATAAGAAAAAATAGAAAATGAATTCCTATGAATAATTAATAAAGCTTGGACCGCCGAAGAGTTTTCAGCTACCGGGAAGTATTTGGCCCGGAGGTAGTCTGAAGGTCCATACAAGTAAAACCAGTATCTATGGGTAGCCCTTGATGTGATATTGATAAGACAACAAAGTATATGATTTGATTGACTATACAACAGTAGCTACTTTCCATTTTAATAGTAATTAAGGAATAGTTTGAACATTTTCTATTAGAAGATGAAATATTTATTTATTCATTCATATTTAAACATAAGGAATGACTATAAGAGTGTAGCCTAAGGATTTGGACTCACCTAAAAACTTAACCTTTTCCTATCGTGTGTCCCGGATGATGGGACATTCCAAAAATGTCGTTGCCATCGTATGTCCCATGGCATGGGACATACAGTACATGACAGGAACACAAAATATTTGAATTTACAGACTTATGACTTATTTACATTATGTTTACAATAGCTATAAATGATAACGGTGAATAATACTAAACTTTGCTAAAATAATTATGATTGGAACCAGCGTAACGTAAAATTTATTACGATAGGAAAAGGCTAAGCATACAAAATGTACACTTACTTGCATAAGTGCTAATGTTCTTATAAATTTAAGTGCAAAAATGCAATTAGATTTAGGTGCCTAGGTATAAAATGAGGAGGTATACAATATTATTGCAATGTATGTGTATAAAAACATATTCCTATTAGTATTTGTAATGTGCATCTAAGTTTCTTCCACTTGTCAATAAGTAAGGTAAAATCAATCTTCTGAGCTTTTAGCTTCAGGATTTTATTCAACCACAACACATTAAACATGGAAAGATTAGATTATTGTCAAATACTTTTTATTAATTGTTTCATTTTGGCAAGAAATGGAATGTAGTTACTACAGCCCAAAGTCAATAAAGATAGATTGAAAATGGTAGTGTGTCTTTTCTTATTTAACCTTTTATATTTTATATCATTTACAACAAAACAGGTAAAAATCAATAGTCTAATATTATAAAGGAAAATTGATGCTGAGTCAGCATATCTGAAAAAAGGAAAATGTTATTTGTTATGGTATGTTAAAAACAGAAAATAGCATTAAATATGACATTCTAGCAGCAGGAATATTTGAGCAAAACCTGATAGAGAAAAGAAGTCATGAATAAGGATAGAAGGGAAGTAGTTACTAAAATCAATAGAGAATAAACATAAAAATATTTGTAAAAGTTATGTGTGTATGTGTGTGTGTGTGTGTGGGGAGGGGGGTGCGTATCCTACAATGTATGGAATGGCAACCTAACTTCATTGCGCCTCACACTTGAAGAAACTAGTACCTACAGTCACACTTACAATATTAGATTTTTCTGGCAGAAATCAGTGTGTGACCTATAATGGGAAATGACAGCAGTAAAACAAAATAAAATAAAATAGAGACGGAGTTTGGAGCTCAAAGTAGGGGGAAGAGGCTGAAGCAAGATCTTCTTATCCCTTTAAAGATGGCATCACCTCATGAGCTTCAAGACCTGCTGGATCCGGGATGATGAGAACAGCTAATGTCCAGAATAAGTGTAGAGCTGCTGGGTGCGGAGAACATAGGTGCAGTCGGAAAAATTTTTTTTGATACCAAGCGGATGAAGAGTAATAGCAGGCTATTGTCTATATTCTATTTTTTTTTTTTCAAGCTTGTGTTTTGAGACCTCAAGATAAGAACATAAGAATTGCCGCTGCTCGGTCAGACCAGTGGTCTATCTTGCCCAGCAGTCCGCCCCCATGGCAGCCCTTAGGTCAAAGACCAGTGCCCTAATTGAGTCTAGCCCTACCTGCATACATTCTGGTTCAGCAGGAACTTGTCTAATTTTGTCTTGAATCCCTGGAGGGTGTTTTCCCCTATAACAGCCTCCAGAAAAGCGTTTCAGATTTCTACCACTTTCTGGGTGAAGAAGAACTTCCTTACGTTTGTATGGAATCTATCCCCTTTTAACTTTAGAGAGTGTCTTCTCATTCTCTCTACCTTGGAGAGGGTAAACAACCTGTCTTTATCTACTAACCCCCTCTTTTAATCAGAAGCGAAAGTTTGATTGTACCATGCTCCTGAGGATTGTGCTGACAAGTTTAAGTAGTCGCTGCCACCCTGCCAGGATATTGTTCTTTTGGCAATTTATTGCACTAGCACTTTAATCTCTGCTCCTGATGAAGGTGTCGAAACGGAGCTCTGTCAAGTGGTGATATGAACTATTGTGTTGCAGCATAAACTTTGAACAAGATTCAGCTAAGTACTCATTAGTGAAAAACATTTTTGCATGAATTTTTCTATGAATCGAGTGGCGATATGAACTGTTATGTGGCGGCATGAATTTTCTATAGGATTCAGCCAATTTTTCATTAGCGAAAACATTTTTTCATGAATTTATCTATGGATTTTTATTTCAAATACCAACTTTTCTATGAACTTTTTTAGTATTCTAATGCACTTTGAAAACCAACTGTCGAGCGATATTATGAAATTCTTTTTTTTTTAAATATTTTTATTAAAGGATCATTGCACAAGAGAGAAAACAAAACACCACCAAGAGAGAAAACATCAAAACACAAAATACAAAGGCTCAGACAAGATACAGCAATAAAATAGTCAAACCATCAGCAAAGCAGCTCCCATGCAAAATCCACTTTTGAATAGAAAAGCAAACAAACCTCCCCCCTCCCTCCCCGTGCATCCCAGGACTCCGACCCACACTCTAATGAGACACAGTTTAGCACAGCACTTTTCATTGAACAACCTTAGTATGAATTTTTATGTGAGCACTTTGCACTTTCATAATTTTGACACATATTGATGATTTGGGGAGTTTATTAAGTTTTTATTTTTCTTTTCCCTACTGCAAATGTTTGTTGATGACTTACATAGTATCATGACTAAATTAATTGCACTAAACTGGACTAAATGATGTATGGTGCAGTCCTTATTTAGACTTATGGTCTGATGCTGGTCATCTATGAGTTACTGCCCGAGCCCACAGTCCCTCGTTTGCATGTAATGGGCCCATACTGATATCCATTATATCAAGTTTTCTTTAACAGTTAACACTTAAGTCCAAACATTCTCCCCAAGGGATCAAGAGTGTTAGCCAATTATAGATTGGATTCCTCAAGTTGGACATCTGGGAAATGTCTCATCAGGCCTGTAGTATCATAGGTCTATCTGGGGTTGGAAAGTATCTTTTGACTTTTTCTGTGGTGGACTACGTAATGTCTATCTCAGCCTGCTACAGGAAAGCTAGATAGGTGCTATGATAGGAGTGTCAGGCCAATGGCTATAGCAGTGGGTTGTGATCCAGGAATGTCAGGTTTAATTTCCACAGTGGTTCCTTGGGACCTTGGAAAGGCATTTCACTCTTATACCATCTGCTGCAATTTGGGATGGTCAGCCTACAGTTAATAGTGAGCTAATCCATAGTACCAAATCAATTCTAAATCCATGTTGAAATATGCTTCTAGGAAGCATGTTGAAGCATGTAGTCAATTCTGTTATGTGCAATAAACTCAGGTTTGTCTGTTTCTTATATTCCTCTGTCATTTTAATATTGTCAGGACTATATGTTGCTGGAAGAGCAATGTCCACATTTGACTAATATCATATGGCTATATAGAAACCATGCTGGCTGTTGAGTTATTATAACACAAAGAAGAAACAACGGTTTAGTTGTCAAAAGATATTAAAAATATATACCGTATATTTATTCATGGACATGTTATTTATTTATTTAAGTTATTTTTATACCACCTATCAGTGGTTGTCTAAGTGGTTTACATTCTATTACAAAACATAAATCCCTCCACTTGTATATGATGTGTCCTTTCACATCAGCCCCCCCCCCCCCCTTTACACATAATTCCCTTTACTATAGAAACAATCCCTACCACACAATGGGCTATTGGTGCCACTGGGGGAGCCAAATAGTTTGCTGGAGCTGGATCTAAGGGTACTGAAGCTCGGTAATGGTTTCTCCCTGTCCAACCTTCTCAAGCAGGCCTTCAGTGCCTCAATCCACATCTGGATAGAAAATCTGACAGTAATGTTCTCATTATACAGCCCCCTTCTCATGTGTTTATACCTGAACTGCCTAGGATGCAGTTTTCTGTAGATTTGCTTTTGTTGCATTTGTAGTTTTCTGTCGAGTATGAGTTGCATTTGTTTTGGTTTTTTTTTTTTAAATTACAGGTCCCTAGTTGCTTCTATGATTGGCTATAATATGGACTAGTTGTGGTGAAAGGCATTCCTGGGCATGCACCTAAAATGTCAGAGCTGTATGGCACATGATGTCTTCTCTATAAGGTATGCACCTTGGCACTTGGTTGTGGGACAGCTGCTTGTGTGGGCATAGTGCACATGTAGTATGTTGCATGATATTACACTCCCCCCTCCATATTCGCAGGGATTAGAGGCAAAACTGGCCAGCGAATAAGAAAAATTTGCAAACAACTTTAGGACCAATTCTGACTTACCCCTCTTTCCCTCCTGCCTCCTGGAACTCTCCACAACTTAAGTATTAAAGCCTGGTTGTCTAGCGGTGAAGCAGAGCAAGAGCAATCTTCCTATACCCCTGCTCCATGCAGGGCTACAAACAAAAATGGATGTCGTGAGTTCCTGCTGTAGTTTCGCAAGTCCACAGAAAGTGTGGAGACAATGAGCTGGTCATCCGTAGAAGTGCAATTTGTTCTTGTAGGAAATACTCCAATGATTCTGGCTCAGTATATGTTGTGGTACAGTTGATATAAGTTTATTCTGAAGTGTGCAAGGGAGAGAAGGCCAAAGATCTTAAATGAGGACGTAAAGCCAGGAATCTACATTATTTTGTCACCTTAGTTGTGGAGGTGCATAATCAAAAAATATGTCTAAGTCCGTTTTGGGCCTAAGTTGCTAGTTGCCCAAAGTCGGCACCATTTAAAGTCCATTCTCGAAAGATACATCCAATTTCTTATTTTTTTTCGAAAATTGTCTACTTGTACATCCAGCTGTTTGATCATCCATACCGCTAATTTGTCTATCTTTATACCCCATTCTTGTCCAAAAAATTGTTCAAGTCAAAAACACCTAGAACAAGACCTTTTGGACGTAGAAGAGGTCATCAAAATGATAACATGGCAACAGAGTAGTGGGGGCACCTTACAGGGCACTGCTGTGAACGTCACAAAAAGGGTGCCACATAAACATTTCACCAAAACTCCCATATAGATCATGGTGAGCTCCCCAAAACACCTTTAAAACCTACTATATCCACCTGTCTACCACCCCAATAGCCCTTATGGCTGCAGGTGCCACCTACATGGCAGTACAATAGGGTTTGGGGGATGCACATGTTTCACTATGAATGCAGTGGTTAGAGTGGATTATGGGCCTGGGTCCTCCTCTCTATGGTTACTATCCCACCATTACTAAGAAAGGGAAAGGGGTTTGAACTTGATTTATTACCTTTCAGTGGATACAAAGTGATTTACATATCATATTTAGGAACTTATTTATATGTTAATGGAGGGTTAAATGTCTTGCTCAGAGTCACAAGGAGCTGCAGTGGGAATTGATCCCAGTTCCCCAGGTTTTCAAGCCATCGCACTGACCATTAGGTTACTCCTCTACTAAACATTACAAAGCAAGTCTGTTCCATTTTTCTCCTTCAATGTTATGACAGGGATCCAAGGCCCACTTTAGCCCCACCCCTACCCCCCAATAGCTGCTATGACTTCCTTTTCCCATTCCTGCATAATATAAGTGTTTTCAACCCTTGAGCACCACTTCTCCCACATCAAAACCAGAGGCCCTTGGGTTCCCCAAAGATTAACATATCCTATACACTTATGCAGAAGAGGGTCATTGGAGCAGTATTGATACTCATTTTATTTTACTTTCCTGGTTTCAAGGATGAAAATGACACTAGCTGACCTGATGTCCTCCTTTGCCCCCAAAAAAGATGGCTACTGCCTTGATATTTAAGTTCATGTCTACTGATTTCAAGAGACCAAAAATTTCAAATGCATTTTCAGATTAGCATTCTTATATAATATAATGAATGATGCTAATGTCTGACTGTCACTTTTCAGATTTTACTTTTCATGTTGTCTCCTAAGACAACTAAAGATCTACAAAATTACTCATCATGAAAGCAGTATCAAAAATTATTCTATTCATCTCATCTTAATATTCTGAAAGGAGCCCTCTGATATGACAGAAGTGATAAAATCATTAGCTGTGATCTTCTGATTACCATGTTGGCACCTGGTTTCCCTATTCTGGAATACAAGTTAAAAAATAAACCCACCCCCTTTTTACTAAGACATGGTAGAGGTTTCTACCACAGCCCAGAGCGCTAAATGTTCCAACGCTGCTCCGATGCTCATAGAATTCCTATAAGTGTCAGAGCATTTAAAGTTCTGGTCCACGGTAGAAATCTCTACAGCAGCTTAGTAGAAGGGGACCAAAATGGTTTTATCCCTTCCAAGTCAATTATTGCATATTAATAATAATAAATGTCTGGCTGTGCAGTAACACAGATCTTACTAAACTTTGGAAATAGCTTAAGAGCATGCAGTAAACTCATTTCCCATCCCACCCACAGTCTCACAGCGTTTGTTTGTATTCATGAAGGAAAAACGAAGGAGAAAATGAAGAAAGGGAACACTGTCAATTAAAAATAATGTGAATTGTATGATTGCTTTGCTGATGGCAGTTTTGGCAAAGAAAACTAATGATCAGTTGTCAAATATTAGCATGCTCTCATGTACGTGGAACGGATAGGTACTGCTGCTCTTTCCACTGCAAATGAATCGGGGAAATTAAGCATACATAATTAGGCAATGTCAAGTGAAACAGATGCTCCTCTAAAAAAGCACAACCCAGAGGACAAGCATTGTGCCTTACACTGCTTTGGATTAGATTAATACTAGTTCCACTGCTTATGAGGGGCTGATGAAAAGTTCTCAGCCCAACCAACAAAGTTGGGGCAGTCTCCATTGAGGGCTGTTCACTTAATTCAGTGATTTTCTACTTTTTTTGTTCTGTCGGAAAAATACGGAACAAAAAAAAGCTGAAAATCACTGGACTAAGTGAATAGTCTTTAATGGAGACTGCTCCATCTTGGATGGTTGGACTGAGAACTTTTCAGCAGCTATAGAGTGATGTTATTTTAAGGTAGCTGCTTCAACAAGTAAAATACCTAAAAATGGATACTGCAACCAGGTTCAGGAAGTGTAACAACTGAAATAGAACAAAGATATAAATAACTGTAGATAGGGATAGCGAGGAGATGGGTAACAACCATAATGTCAAGAATGTTGGCCCAATCATTAGGCAAAGACTAGGTAGTTGCCTAGGGCAGCAGCTGATCTGGAGTTCCACCAGGCCACTCCATGAACCTGATTGCTACTTTAATAGGACTGGTCATAATATATGGCACTGTCATATAGGCAGTTATGCCCTGTTTCATTCACATCTTTTGGGGATGGTTTGGGGTCATGCTTAAATCCCTCCAGTGATCATCTGGTCAGTTTGTACACCTTTTTTGGCAATTATTCATTGCTAAAATAGGTCTAGCTCCAGACATCAGAATTGTGCCTTAGATGTATTCATAAAAGGTCAATTATTGTAAAAAAAATATCATAAGACCACCCTAGTCCATACAGAGCACCTCTCCAACGCACCCCCTTGAGATTTAGATGCACTAAAGATAAGTACCATAGAAATCCATCTAGAAAACAGTCAGTCACTGCTGATTTCACTATGTAACATTTTTTTGTTGTTGTTCCTAGGTAATAAGGAGCAAATTCTATAAATGGCGTCCTGATTTTAGGTGGCCTACCACTGTCTAAAATCCAATCAGGATGCACGTTTTTGAGAGAAAAAACTCCCAAGGCAGGCTGCCTATATTGTAGGCACCTCTAGGAACCTAGTGAGGCACGAAAGGCCGCCTAACCTCATCTAAGGCTAGGCGTGGGTGAAGTTTCCACCGGAAGTGACTTTAGGTGAGATTAGGCAGCCCTAGGCGACCTAGGTGCCTCCCTAGGCCCTTGGAAGGCACTTGAAATGTAGGCCAGCATTTTTGCTGGCCTACATTTAAGATGCCTTCAAGTAAACACGGCTGCTGAACTGATCAGCAAGGGAACCTCCCTGCCACAATCAGTTTAGCGGTTACAGGAGGAACCTGTCCCCTTTGTGAAGACTACCAGCAGGAAGGATGCCCAGTCCCTCCTGCCGGTACCCCCGAAGCTGCCCCCATCCCCTGAATGTCCCTGGCAGGAGGAGTGCCCAATTCCTTTTGCCTCCACCCTGCCGCCACTTCCCCCAGCAGGAAGGATGCCCAGTGCCTCCTGCCAGACATCCCCCACACCCCGAGAAGGTAGGCTGCTCCACTCCCCAGCCTAGCCAGATCCCCCAGCCCAGCTGGAACCCCCTCTACCTTTAGTAGTTGCACGGCCGGCCCGCCCTCATCTGAATGGTGGGCCTGCCCCTTCCCGGTGCATTGTGGGATGCTCCAGGGAGAGGCCTAAGACATATTTGTGATTATGCCCCTCTATGGTTTTACTAAAGGTAAATTGTACCAAATGAATTTGAATTCTTTGACTGGGCAACCAGAGAATTGAATCGAGGATGTGTGCTAGATATAATTTACTTATATTTCAGCAGTCATTGACATGGTTCCTCATAGGAGGCTCTTGAATAAACTTGACAGGCTGAGGTTAGGACCCAAAGTGGTGAATTGAATTAGAAACTGGTTGAACAGATGCCAGATGGTGATGGTTATTGGAATTCACTTGGAAGAAGGAAAAGTGAGTGGTGGACTGCCTCAAAGATTGATACTGGAGCCAATTCTGTTCAATATGTTTGTAAGCACCATTGCTGAAGGGTTAGAAGGTAAAGTTTGCCTTTTTACAGATGATACTAAGATTTCTAACAGAATGGACACCTTGGTGGGGGTGGAAAACCATGAAAAAAGATCTGCAAAAGTTGGACGAATTGTCTGTCTGGCAACTAAAATTAAATGCAAAGAAGTGCCAAGTGATGCATTTGGGGAGTGGAAATTCAAGGGAGCCATATGTGCTAGGATGTGAGAGGCTGATATGCATGGACAAGTAGAGGGATCTCCCTGCCCATATCTGAGGATTTGAAGGCGATGAACACAGAGGATCTCTAATTGGAAAATGAATGATATAAATTGAAGAACTAAGGCTAACACTGGCAACCTTGTATGGTCTGTGTCCTATATATAGCAATTTGGTTTAGGATAAGCTGGAAAGGGCTTTGATAGGAACTCCAGTAATTTGGAACATGAGGACAATGCTGGACAGACCTTTACCGTCTATATCTCACAAATGATGAGATGGTTCAGATAGGCTGGAGTAAGCTTAATTGGCAACTACTATAGTTGGAATCTAAGGACAGCACTAGGCAGACTTCTATTGTCTTATGGCCAGAACTATGAAAGAAAGAAAATTTAATATCAAATGGCCCAGAAACATCAAAGAAAAAATACAATTTAACTTTATTATGAATTTATAATGTGTGTAATTATTGGGAAGACTAGATGGACCATTCAGGTCTTTATCTGCTGCCATTTATTATGTTATTATATAATAGTGCTAAGCATGGTTTTTATCAACAGCTATGTTTTCGGCATCATATACGAGAGGCCGCTGAAAAGTTCTCAACCTATCCAAGAAGAGAATGAAGTGGAGACATGAAATTTACAAGTTATTTCACACTTTTGACACTTTTCAGTGATATTGTGATGTCATAATGCCTCATTCCACCAATGCCTAAGAGCCAACTTCATTGGTGATGTCACAATGGCTTGGTTTCCTTATAATTTTGCCCATAAACTAGATACATTTGCCTCATTGAAACTAAAAGTGTCACAGAAAGTGTGGAATAACTTGTAAGTTTCATGGCTCTATGTCATTCTCTTCTTGGTTGGGCTGAGAACTTTTCAACGGCTCCTCATATAGAATTTGGGCTTTTGAGAATAGTGTGCACTCTTTCAAAACAGTGTTATTTCAGAAGAACAAAGATTATAGACGGCACACAAAATGCTATCTTTTCTGCTCTTTTTGTTTTCCAACAATATAAACAAGATGTGAAATGTAGTTAATATTTCCTTTGTTTCAAATGAATGCACATCCCCAAACTATGCCATACCACTGATTTTTTTTTCTCATTATGTAATGTAATGTAATGTAATTTATTTGTAATTTATTTCTTATATACCGCTACATCCGTTAGGTTCTAAGCGGTTTACAGAAAATATACATTAAGATTAGAAATAAATTATCTAGTCTATAGTGTGCTTTATCACCATTTCAGCAGCAAAAGTTAGTTTTAGAAAGATTATATACTATTAGGCTGACAAGAAATGGCAACTAAGACAATTCTGTAGTGTTAGAAGGAATTTGGAGAAATTCTACTTGAAATTATACCATTGCTTGAAAAAGTGAGGAAATTATTTTCCATGCTAAGAATAAACTTATGGTACAGAAGAACATTTCTCACAGAGCAATACACATTTGCCAGTGACAAAGCTGAAAGTGGAAAGGGTTTAGTGTGTCTTGAATTTGTAAAATGATTTCTTGTAACTGTGATTTGATGCAGAGAACAGGTGCAATATATTTCTCTTGATTTAAATCTTCAGCTTTGAAGAGGATGCATAGACATTATTAGGTGCAGTCCTCTAAAATACTCTCGATATGAATATGAGCTTAAATGCAGTATTTTTTTTTCCCCTGAAATGTGAAGATGAGTAGATTTTATCTTCAAAAGCAGAAATGGAATCATTTTAAATGGGAAGCAGACTTTTAGTTTATGATTTTAATAGAATGTGTCTCTCATTTTTTTGAAGCAGTGGATATCTTAAAATGACACCCCCCAAAAACCTCCAGTCCATCTCTGGAAAACATCCAAATCATGGTTTTTGAAAGGCAAAATTTGAATTTTTTTACACTGTAGTTCATTCAAATAGTAAGGGGGCAAGTTGGAGGCATGTTTTTGGGTAGGATTAGGGAGGGCTCAAGATTGGGATGTCTTTCAGTGGTCATGAAATGGGAAGAAAGTCCAAGACAAAAAACAAAACTTAAAAAAAAAAAATCTAGATCTACTTCAATCATGTACATAGTACAAATAGGTGCTCTGATTGACAACTGGAGGAATGAAGGAATTGACTCTCCTTAATCTTCCAGTTGATCAACCTCCCACCCAAAGTGTCAGTGGATATGTGGGTCTGTGACATCTTTGGGTATTATGGCCATTCCTAATAGAGCAGGAAGCAATTGTACGGAGTAGCCTAGTGGTCAATGCAGTGGAGTTTGAACAATGGGACCCAGCTGTAACTCCCACTTTAACTCTTATTTCTGTAGAAATATATGAGACCTCCTGAAACATAGAATTGTACTCTACCTGAATTTATAAGACACCTGCAAGCAATATGGTTGCAGTAGTAGTAGTAGTAGTACACCTTCAGGTACAGTAGATTTGCATCTGTTCCTGGAAAGCTCACAATAACAAAACTAAGGTGAGATTTGTATCTGGGTCACATTGTATAAAGTCCACTATACTGACCACTAAGCTACTCCTTACATCTGTGTGACCATTTTTGTAGAAATTATGCCAGTCAGATGATTTTGTACCTTTTTTTTTTTGGCATGCATATTTTACAAGGGGCTGCTGCCCAACCAACAATGTTGGGGCAGTTTCTATCAAGGGCTGTACACTTAGTACAGTGATTTTCTACTTTTTTCAGTACATTGGAAAAATGTAGAATGAATAAAGTGGAAAATCTCTGGACTAAGGACCTGATTCTGTATAGGATACCAGGTCTCAGCAGCCACCTCAGCAGTTTTTGAGAATTGCACATGGGTATCCTATATAGAATCGTGTCTGTCCATTATAGAATGGCATCTGTCCTAATGGACAGACACCTAACCCTACCTAACTACCCCAATTCTCTAACTGGCGTCCATGTTACAGATGCAGTTTAGAGAATTGCATTGATGCTGAGCTGATCATGGCAAGGGTTATATCCCTGCTGTGATCAGCTGAGTAGCAGTGGCAGGGAACACCCCCCTCCCAATGGGAGTGGCCTTAGGGATGTGGCCAATCAGAGTCTTAGATCACTCCCAGTGCATCCCAGAATGCACTGGGAAGGAGGCCTAAGACTCACATGGTTATATATCAGGGGCTACTGAAAAGTTCTCAATTATTCCACATTCTTCATGGCACTTTTCATTTTGTTTCATATCATTGAAATGAAAAGTGTCAAGAAAAGTATGGAATAACTTGTAAGTTTCATGGCTCCATATCATTCTCTTCTTGATTGGGCTGAGAACTTTTCAGTGGCCTCTCATAGTATGCACAATAATAATAATAAAAGATTAATAAAGGCCCCACTCTATGAAGCTGCATTAGGCTTTTTATCGCCGGCCATGCCGGTATTAGCTCTGATATTCATAGGAATTCTATGAGTGTCAGAGCAGCATCAGAACATTTGGCACTCTGGGCCATGGCAGAAACCTCTACCGCAGCTTAGTAAAAGTGGGGGAGGTATATCGAAGGGAAAAGATTCCGTACAAATGTAAGGAAGTTCTTATTTACCCAGAGAGTGGTGGAGGTCTGGAATGCTCTCCCGGAGGCTGTTATAGGGGAAAGCACCCTTTAGGGATTCAAGACAAGGTTGGATAAGTTTCTACTGGAACAGAACATACGCAAGTAAGGCTAGACTCAAAATAGGGCACTGAGCGTGAGCGGATTTCAGAGCACGATGGATCACTGGTCTGACCCAGCAGCGGCAAATCTTGTGTTCTTATGAGACTGCTTCAACTTTGTTGGTTATGCTGAGAACTTTTCATCAGCCTCTCGTACAGGCCCTCTTTTTTTCTAAATGGCATATTTTCAAAGTTCTATCACTGTCTTTGGTATTCATGTAGCTCTGGTTTGATCCTTTTACTATTTAATCTGATTACTAATTTTCTGTTCTTTCTTATTGCCTTCACCCTTTTTCACATATTGCTACAAAGCAGATGTTGACCTCCTGCAGTACAGAATCACCTGGACTGCAGCAGCTGTTATGTTACCTACCTCCTGCCCTTCTATACCTTTGTTGTATCCTCATTCCCTGATTAACTGTCAGAATAACTTTCTGAAGGTTATAGACAAAGTTAGGGAAGCTATTTGTAAAACAGAATAATAAGAAAGGCAATTACATCTCTGTTGTCAAATACAGTATAATCCTTATTTAAAAGCCAACTGTAGCAGCTTGGAAAAGAGATGGCTGAGGCGAGATATGATTGAAGTCTATAAAAGCCTGAGTGGAGTGGAATGGGTACAAGTGGATTGGTTTTTCACTCCATCAAAAATTACAAAGACTAGGGGACACTCAATGAAATTACAGGGAAATATTTTTAAATCCAATAGGAGGAAATATTTTTTTCAATCAGAACATTTAAGCTCTGGAATGTGTTGCCAGAGGTTGTGGTAAGAGTGGATAGCGTAGTTGGTTTTAAGAAAGGTTTGGACAATTTCCTACTCTTTGGGTTTTGGCCAGGTACTAGTGACCTGGATTGGCCACTGTGAGAATGGGCTACCGGGCTTTATGGACCATTGGTCTGACCCAGTATGGCTGTTCTTATATACTGAGTAGTAAATTTAAAATAAATTGACAAAATATTTCTTCACTCAACATGTAATTAAACTCTGGAATTCATTGACATAAGACATTCTTAACATGAAATTTGGAAAATGGACTGCCTTATTTATAGGATTCTGTATCTCATTCAGTGCTCACTCGAAGAACTATTATAGAATTTTATTTCTAGGATAATCAGAATAAGAACATAAGAGCTGACATAATGGGATAGACCGCAGGTCCATCGAGCCCAGTATCCTATTTCCAACAGTGGCCAACCCAGGTTACAAGTACCTGACAAGAGAAAACCAGATTTTATGCTGCTTATCCTAGAAATAGGATAGTAGATTTTCCCAAGTAGTTCATCTCAATAATGACCTATGGAGTTCTGTGTTAGGAAATTATCCAAACCTTTCTTAAACCCTGGTAAACTAACTGCAATGTACCAAATAAAGGTATACTGCTATGTCATCCTCTGATTACTCATCAATCTCTGTTTCCTACTCCCTACCCATTCCTACCTTTCCCCATTAAGCTGTGATTGGAATGATTTTACTGTATGTTTCCCATATATTCTGATATAAGTCATAATTTGCTCATTTCTGAATTTCTTATCTGAAGAAGGGTACCTTTCAAAGCTCATCACAAAATGTATTTAGTCCAATAAAAAAGTATCATTTTATTTTGTTTTATTTTATTTCTATTTATTGCTCTTTTGTAGCAAAACTACTGAAGACATTTCAGGCCTGATTCTGCAACCAGCTCTGGTATTGGCCAGCGCCTCCACAACTGGTGCTAGTTATATGTCAGTGAAGCACCAGTACTGGTTGCAGAATTGCGGCTAAGTCAAACATAGGCAGCGGAAATATAGACCAGGATTTTGAAGGCTTACATTTATGCCACCTATGTTTGATGTGAATCGCGTCTATGGAAGCAGGTACTGGTAGGCATCTCTGTAGATGAGATTCCGGCACCGGAAATATAGGCATCTAACACTTTACCAAAGGAAAACTATTTGAAATATTGTTGGAAGCTTTTAGCTTGCAGATCAATGATAAGTTTAGCTTATTAGCTGATTTTAAAAAATGAAAACACTGTGATTTAATATAAAAATGCAGCTTAGCTATTAGCTGGACAGTTTGTGATGTGTAAAAGTAACACTTCTGCAACACCATCTGGTAGCTCTTAATTAAATATAACAACCTTCAACTAACAACTTAAGCTCACTTTCAACATCCAGTAGTCATTTATATATCTATTATTTGTTTACCTAGTTATACATTCATTCATTTTTATATTACTACAAAGAAATAGCATTACTTAACAGGAGTTTAAATATTTAAGTTTTCTACTTATAATTGAACATGTAGATTTTCAAGGTCAGATTTCCAAATATATTTAAGAGAAACAGATGTTTTATATTACTTTATGAACCTGCTCAACTCTTTGTTTAATTATATGCCATTTATTTTAGTGTTCAATTACAATATCAATACTGATTTAATAAGAGTCAAGACTTTTTAGCATTGTATTTGATTCATTCTTATGTAAGTCATAGAAAAATTTATAGCCAAACAATATTTATGGCCTTAGGTAAACCCAATAAATCTAAATCTAATCTAAATCTTGGGCTTAAATACTGAGTCATCCCTGAAAAACAAGGCTCAACTCGGTTAACAATAGTTATAGTTAAGAAGAAAAAAAATTGACATCATTGAAACTTATCTGCTAGAAAACACTGAAACAAAGCAATTTTCAAGATTTTTTGAAAAACTTGAGGTGATAGATCTTATTTGAGAAGGTAGGTCGTTCCAAATTGTAGTTAATAGGAAAGGGAAGGAATGAACAATTTTACTGATAGGTACCTTTTTCGGTGGGAAAAGAATGTTTAAATAAATGGATGGTTCTACAACTTGAAGATCTAGAGGAATTTAAAGATAGAGTGATCAGGGTATCAAAGAGACCATGTAGAATTTTGAAAACTATACAGGCACATTTAAACTGAATCTTGTGCTTCGTAAAATATGAATAATTCCATATGGCAAAATTTAGGCCTATCCTTAACTTCTTTTCCAAAACATATGAGAATCAACATTTTTTTTCTGCAGTTTTTCTATCTATAGACTCATGTATAAAGGACAGTGTTCATAGTATCTGCTTAGGTGACAATATCAATTTGATCAAATGGGTAAGAAGATGTAGAAACATGAATTTCAGTCACTCTTCCAGTTTAATTAAATTTCTTCTGAAAAACATGTACCATAGCCACATAGCAAATACTAGGGTAAAGTGGTATTATTATTTACTTATTCATTTTGATTTCTATCCCTTGTCCCCAAAGAGCTTAGAATGGGTTACAGGTTAAACATATGTGTAGTATATAGTTAACCGGTTACAATTTATGCTAGATTTGTCATAATTTCAGTTCAAGTTTTTTCCTAGCTAGACACATATTAAGGGTCTAATACTAATATACAATTTACCATTTATAATTTACCTTGGGGGGAAAACAAGATGGCGGCAGCATGAAAGCATTCTGTGCCAGAGCTCTATCTTACCTTGTATTTCCTTGTTTGTTCTCTGCGGAAAACATTACTTTCGGAGATTATGCCCCATAGCAAGCACAAGAGTGTTCTCCGGGCGGACCTCTCCTCACCAAGGCAAACATAGATAGACTGGTATCTGACAAGCTCACCAGTTACTATGGGAGGGGGAATTCCCGCTGTTGCTCCGTTGGAAGGAGACATCGGAGCCTTGGGCCTCGAAATATCTCTGTCCTCCTCTGCAGCTCGTTCACTACCTAATCCGGCACAGGAAGGTGAGGAAAGTGAGATGGCCGAAGCCCAGATGAGTCCAACGCCATCATGCGGAGAAGGGAACCATGCTATCCAGGATGCTGAATCAATAGCCTATCGAGGAGTGGAGGGACCTGACTCAACAGCGGTGACTTTAGATAGTATATGGAAAGTGCTCCAGAGACTCGAAGCTGCTTCTACTAAATCAGTGAATGATATATCCAAGGTATAATTTACCCTGGTTATTCTCACAGTGCATGTTTATCAGTATAAGTTTTATCCTAATTGACACACAGACAGTTTACAGGCTGGATTTGCCATAGTTATTATACAAGATTTTGCCTTATAAGCTTTCCTTATGTGACACATGTACATTTATTTGTAGAACATTGGTCAAGGGCAGGGGGTTAGGTGAAGAGTTATGTTTTCATTGCTTTACTAAAGTTGAGGAGTCCTTCTCAAAGAAAACTATAATTATGATCAAAGGATGACCACAATGTCCTAGAAAGATGCAAAGTATTTTGACCTGCAGTGATACCTTAATGTATCCAGTGGTCATCTGGTCAGTTTGAGTCCCTTTGTGGCATTTAGACACTTCTAAAACAGGTCTAGCTCTGAACATCTAAGTTTCATCCATACCATCTTGGGAAAGGGACATCCAAATTAGAGGTCTGCATGGGAACGGGGGTCGCGGGAATCCCATAGGTTCCGTGGGGTTCCCACGGGAATCCCCCCCCCCTAACCCACGGGACTCCCATGAGAATCCCCATCTAGCCAACGGGACTCCCATGGGGATGGAAGGCTTTGGAAGCAGGGTTCGTCCATATAATATAATGGACATGTCAGCCTTAGTAAAAGAGGGGGTTTATAAGTTAATTACCTGAACAGAAAACAAAAAAAGGGTTCCACCAAAGAGATTCCACAAGGAAAACAGCAGCGCAAACACAAAAGAAACTGTGGAATTGATGATCCTGTCAGAAGTAATTGCTGCTTTTTATGGGGATGGGTGGGGATGGAGGTAATTCCTTGCGGAGATGGGTGGAGACGGAGAGGATCCTGACAGGGACGGGTGGGGACGGAGAGGATCCTGGCGGGGACGGAGAGGATCCTGGCGGGGATGGGTGGGATTTCTGTCCCCGTGCAACTCTCTAATCCAAATTAGGTGTGCCCAAAGCCCGCCTATAACATGCTCCTTAGAACTCTGGATGCACAGTATAATGTGTGTGTGTGTGTGGGGGGGGGAAAGTCCTGCTAGATGTACTGGAAAATGACTTTAATTAAAGGCAGTTGGACATCCCAGTGATTAGGGCATACAAGTGACTACTTAGGCATACAGTGTATAATGATTGTGAACATGCATACTTAAAACAACAAGAAAAACATAAATATCTTATTTACATATGAGATACTTCAAATGGTTACATTTGAAATTCATTCAGTACCAGACAGAGCATAATTTATCAGAAATGGAAAATCTTTGCTTCCTTTCTTCACTCTATATAGCTTCTAAGAGTAAATAATTAGGGAAGTCAGGATAGCAAAATCATAAGCTAAAAAAAAGAGGACAAAAGTGATAAATTTCTAAAGGATGACAAGGTATTAAAATGCAAAAATATCTTAAGATAACTACTAAAAGACCTTGGCGGTGCTGCTGTGTGTATTTAGTTTTAACACACAGACCAATAGCCTTAAGGCTCACTGAACATAAATCAAGGATTAATACGGCTAATCTTGATGCCCCGCTTGTACAACATTGGCAAGATAAAAAACATCAAATTTCATATCTAAAATGGAGGATCATTGATCAGATTAAAGTTGGGTGGGAGGGTGGAAACTACAAAGAAATGCTTAATTTTAAAAAACGAAAAATGGATTTATACTCTAAATTCTGCGAAACCAGAGATTGAGTGGATGACATTAATTTAAATGCCCAATCCACATCATTAAAGGGATTTTCCCTTAGTATTAGGTATGTAAGTGTGACATCGTGATGTTCTTTAAATCCTCTACAAAAAGCCGTAGCCATATTTTCTGTTTAAATGTTGAGATGAGGGAAACACAGAACTGACAAACCTAAGGTAAGATCTTAATAATTTAAAGTGGTTAATTAGAAACTGCCTTACTAAACATTAACAATGCCTTAAATGAGAAAAATAAAAGATGACTCACTAGTTTATTGTACTTCATAGGGGAATTACTTTGAAAAAGCCTTTCACGAAACATACTTCTATGTCGGTCAAGATCCCCTGGCCACACTTCAAATAAGATGAGTACTTAAGCTGTTTAAAGTTGAATTATTTAAAGTGAAATGCTTTAAGATGAAAGTAAATTTAAAACATTTTTGAAGTTTTTTAAGAAGTTGAGACCAATAACGATTTTGGTGCTATTGGTCTGTGTATTAAAACTAAACCCATACAGCAGAACCGCCGAGGTCTGTTAGTAGTTATCTTAAGGCATTTTTGTGTGATGAGTAATACTGCTACTATCTTAAGAAAGCTATTTGATAAAATCGTTGCCTAGAATATAAAGGTATTAAAACAGAAATGTAGGTCTAAATATGAAAAAAAACCTCATATTTTAGAAATTGCTCAGTGAACATGAAGTGGTAGATATTCAGCTGGCAGTGATAAGCATTTTATTAACCTCCACCAGAGTTTTTTTTTTTTGTTTTTTTATGGACATTCAATGCTAGCTCATCTTTAGGCACCAGGATTCATATCCATGTTTATGTGATCATCTATCTCTTGTTTGGTTAAGTGCAATATTCAGTATTTAACCATCTAAGTGACTGCATATAGATAAAACTGTATTTTATATGGTTCAATTTAACTGCTAATTTTAGAATATGAGTTGCTAAATTGGGACAAACCAAAGGTTCATAAAATCCTGTATCCTGATTCCAGTACTGGCCAACCCATGTCACAAGTACCTGGCAAAATCCCAAAGAGTAACACAGATTTCATAAGGGGTTGCTGAAAAGTTCTCAAGTCCAAGCAAGAAGAGAATGACGGATATGATCGGAAACAATGTCAAAACATAAAATTTTGTTTCTGCAAATTGGCACTTAGGGATCCTTTTACTAAGGTGCGCTAGTGTTTTTAGCGCACGCAGGATATTACTGTGCGCTACATGGCTAGAACTAATGCCAGTTCAATGCTGGCATTAAGGTCTAGCGCGCGGGGCAATTCAGCAAGCGCTATTCCGCGCGTTAATGCCCTAACGCAGCTTAGTAAAAGGAGCCCTTAATGAAATAATATAACAATATTTTCAGCTACAGTGGCAAAATAACACTCAGAATGTAGGAAGTTGGTTGGTTGGGCTGATAAATTTTCAGCACCCCTCATATGCTGCTTATCCTAGAAAAAAGTAGTGGATGTTCTCAAGTCCATCTTAATAATGGCTAACACGAGCATAAGAACATAAGAATTGCTGCTGCTGGGTCAGACCAGTGGTCCATCGTGCCCAGCAGTCCGCTCACACGGTGGCCCTTAGGTCAAAGACCAGTGCCCTATTGGAGTCTAGCCTTACTTGCGTATGTTCTGTTCCAGTAGGAACTTATCCAACCTTGTCTTGAATCCCTGAAGGGTGTTTTCCCCTATAACAGCCTCCGAAAGAGCATTCCAGGTTTCTACCACTCTCTGGGTGAAGAAAAACGTCCTTACGCCTATGGACTTTTATTTTAGAAAATTATCCAAATATTTTTAAAACCCTGCCGAACTAACTGCTTTCACCACATTCTTGGGCCACAAATTTCAGAGTTAAAGGCAGTTAAGGGCTGTATATCAATGGAGATCTGATTAAGAAGTTAAATTCTGAAACTTACCCCCCCCCCCCCCTCTTTTACAAAACTGCGATAGCAGTTTCTAGCGTGGGGAGCTGTGCTGAATGGCAACTCAATGAGCATCGGGAACAGCGCGGGCCATTCAGCACGGCTCCTTGCGCTAGAAACTGCTATTGCAGTTTTGTAAAAGAGAGAGTTAATGTTTTGGTATGTTCAGGAAGTTTTGAGCATCAAAGTGGCAAGCCCCAGTTAAAACAAAAAGTTATGTGATTAATCAGGGGTAAATTCCCAGGAGGAATATTTCCTGGATATACATGTTTTATCCTGATCATACCTTTATGAAATCATTATATGCTGTGGTATACACATATAGGTAGCATTACATTATATTAGTGACTTTTATTCTGCCTTAAACTTGCAGTTCTAGGTGGATTACAAAAGAGGTAAGCTGGATATTTCCAGGAGAATTACAGGATCAGGTACTAATTACAGGCTTAATCAGAAATTTACAAGATTAGGGATAGTTAAGCAATGGCAATTAGTTTGTCTTGACAAATTTCCTGATTAGCAGGGTTTTTATTTCCCTTCAGAGGGTTTGCTAATCAGGCATTGTTATCCGTAATGTAATATACAGTAGGTAACATATTTTCTAAAATCCTCTTTGGATTTTATTAAAGCAGATAAGAATACTTATCTGTATCTATGTGAGAATAATAGTGGTAAGGCATAATCTGTATTTGCTTTCTCTGAGAGCTCTCTTGAACCCTTTTTGTACAACCTCACAAGTTGCACTACTCTATTTAGTGGTTAGAGATCTTGAAGTAAGACTAGATTCAGGGCTCCTTTTACTAAGCTGCGATAGCGATTTTAGTGCACGCTTACTGCCCACTAAATTGCCGTGCACGCTAGATGCTAATGCCAGCTTTGAGCTGGCGTTACTCTAGCCACGTAGCGTGAGTTTAGCGCATGCTAAAATTCTACACCCGCTAAAAACGCTATCGCAGCTTAGTAAAAGGAGCCCTCAATGTTTACTTTCAAAGTTCACATTCATTTGGCGGTATAGTAACATAGTAAATTATGGCAGATAAAGACCAATAGAAAGAGAACAAGTGGGGAGTGGGATAGAACACATCAACCTTATTGAGAAAGGATCCTTTCACAATAAGGACATCACTTTTATAGGACTTTTTATTCATGTGTTTCTACATGTATTTTGTTTTAAATTTATAGAAATTTTAATGTATAGAAATTCAAGGTTGACGTGTTCTATCCCACTCCCCACATGTTCTCTTTCTGTTGGATTTTACGTGGGGTTTCTGTTCCTTTTCCTTTGTTCTACATTGGCAAAGACCTGCATGGTCCATTCAATCTGCCCAGCAGTCTCATTTGTTATTAAGACAATGTTGAACCAATAATCCAGTATATTACAGTAATGTCTCCGTATCCACAGGTAATACAAAATTCTTCTTCTTGCCTTCAAAGTTCAATCTAGTCACATTCCCTCATTTGATTCCATATGAATCTCGGCGATCACTCTGTTCTTCTCAACAATATCTTCTTGCAGTCCCTGCAGTCCCTTCAGTCCCTTCAGTTGTTCTATGATACAACACACAAGACTATTTACTGGATAGTTTCCCCCACATTATGGAATTCCCTCCCTTTGGCCCTGAGACAGGAAACTAACCTCAACCACTTTAAATCTAGTCTTAAAACCTTTCTCTTCAAAGATGCTTATGAAATCTATTCCTAGGGCTAAATTGCTCACAAGGCTCAGATAATACCCACACATTAAAGACTGCCTTTCACTTTTGTTTTTCCCTCAAATCGTGCACTCAGCACTTGTTGCTCACCCATGAAGGTAGGACCAGGTACAAAACGACACCCAGACAATTTCAACTCAAAGTGGAATTTATTAGGCCGCAGCCATAAGTGCAATATAACATTACTTATCTGCAACTGATGAACATAACATAAAAGCATAACATAACAACATAACATAACAACAGCCGCACAGCATATGCCTATCTCCCGGCGCGATGTAGGGGTCCGTACAAGCTTCCCCGGCTCGCCGGACCCTTCCCGTTCAAGGAGGTGTCCTCTCATCAGCGTTAGGTTGCAGTGAAGCTCATGGCCTGGCCTCCCTGCCGTCCAAGCAAGGTGACATGCCCTATTTCTTAACACTGCCCAGATGTATGCCTTTTAGACATATGCTGTGCTTACCTTCCAGGCGAATGGCTGCGACGATAGTCGAGGGTGGGTGGGAGGGATGCTGCCTCCTTCTCTAATCTCTTGCGTCGCTGAAAAGGGGTGCGTCCTCCCTCCCACTCCTCTTTTATCTACCGTTCCTCCCCCCCCCCCCCCCCCCCCCCCCCGGCGACTAGTGGCAACGGCTTCCGGCCGATTTGCCATCGCTCCTCCCTATGGGGATCGGAGCTGATTCTCAAATCATGCACTCAGCACTTGTTGCTCACCCATGAAGGTAGGACCAGGTACAAAACGACACCCAGACAATTTCAACTCAAAGTGGAATTTATTAGGCCGCAGCCATAAGTGCAATATAACATTACTTATCTGCAACTGATGAACATAACATAAAAGCATAACATAACAACATAACATAACAACAGCCGCACAGCATATGCCTATCTCCCGGCGCGATGTAGGGGGCCGTACAAGCTTCCCCGGCTCGCCGGACCCTTCCCGTTCAAGGAGGTGTCCTCTCATCAGCGTTAGGTTGCAGTGAAGCTCATGGCCTGGCCTCCCTGCCGTCCAAGCAAGGTGACATGCCCTATTTCTTAACACTGCCCAGATGTATGCCTTTTAGACATATGCTGTGCTTACCTTCCACTACCCGTGCCTAGCGAAACCTCGCTTAGCGCGGGTTCCCCCCAAAGTGTCATGGCTGCGGCCCGGGACGTATCAGTAGCGCTTCTATGACATCCTGTAGGGTACTGAGGAATATGTCTAGCCCGATATCGGATAGGTGTACCCCATCCGGTCGATACAAGCCCGGACAGCCGTCCTCTAGTAGGTCATGTATTATGTAAAGTCCTCTGATGGTAGGCATGAATTTGCACATCCATTTATTTAGTTTTTTTCTTGTTCTCTCTACTGCTGAATGGGATCTAGCCCCTTTCCAAACTAACCGTGGTATTATTTGCGACCACATTAACGTGGTATGGGGCAGCATGGCGGCTAAAGACAAACAGTCGTGCTGCATTCTCTTCACTAGCAGGACGCTGTTCGTGGATGTGATATCGTTCCCTCCAAGGTGTAGAATGATTGTGTGAGGACTGCAGTGGGACCGTAGCGCCCATTGAATGGATGGCATGAGCTGATCCCATAGCATTCCCCTTGTCCCCATCCAAGTGACCACTGCTTCGGACATCGGGAAGCCGAGATTATTACCCCCAGGTCTCACCTGAGTTCTTCTCTTGGCCCAATGAACGAAGGAGTGGCCGCAGATCCAGATGTGTTTCAGAGAACCTGCAACCGGGAAGGGAGATGTGAGAAGAGTTAGTAATGTAGTGGGCAAATGCACAACAGACGAAGATTCAGTGCCCGACAACATGATGTATGACCTACTCCTACTGGAGCGATGGTCTAGGACATGGCAACTCAACTTCAATGCCAAAAAATGCAAAGTTATGCACATGGGCAGCCAGAATCCATGCAAGTCTTATACCCTTAATGGCGAGATCCTAGCAAAAACGGTAGCAGAACGAGACTTGGGGGTAATCGTCAGTGAGGACATGAAGTCTGCCAATCAAGTGGAGCAGGCTTCGTCCAAGGCAAGACAAATCATGGGCTGCATACGAAGGGGTTTCTTCAGTCGTAAGGCGGAAGTCATTATGCCATTGTATAGATCCATGGTGAGGCCCCACCTGGAATACTGTGTGCAATTCTGGAGGCCGCATTATCGCAAGGATGTGCTGAGACTGGAGTCGTTGCAAAGAATGGCCACCCGGATGATCTCGGGACTCAAGGATCTACCATACGAAAAACGGCTTGACAAATTACAGCTATACTCGCTCGAGGAGCGCAGAGAGAGGGGGGACATGATCGAGACGTTCAAGTATCTTACGGGTCGCATCGAGGCGGAGGAAGATATCTTCTTTTTCAAGGGTCCCACGACAACAAGAGGGCATCCGTTGAAAATCAGGGGCGGGAAACTACGAGGTGACACCAGGAAATTCTTTTTCACTGAAAGAGTGGTTGATCGCTGGAATAGTCTTCCACTACAGGTGATTGAGGCCAGCAGCGTGCCTGATTTTAAGGCCAAATGGGATAGGCACATGGGATCTATTCACAGAGCAAAGGTAGGGGAGGGACATTAAGGTGGGCAGACTAGATGGGCCGTGGGCCCTTATCTGCCGTCTATTTCTATGTTTCTATGTTTAATATCGATTAGTGAGCCATGGGTAGACGGATGTATTTTCGGAAAGCCGCAGACTTCCATCTCCCCAAGACTTTTATTTGATTGTCTGAGAGACCCTGGTCTGCAGCGGTGGTTGCTGCTCCTATGCGAAAGGAGTGCGTGCGGAAATGTTTGTCTTGTAAACCTAGCTGAATCATGGAGAGTTGCAAAATTCTTGCAAATTGAAAACGGGACAGCGGCGAACCGTCGTAATGTAACAAGAGAAGGCCGGGTGCAATGGGCCTGAGGGCCATATAACGTAGAAAATTGTGTATCGGGCAAGCCCGTAGATCGGTGGAGGGGTGTAATGATAGCCAGGCACCTCTGGCTAGTTGGTCGGTTTTAGATCTAGGTATCTTGATAGATAAGGAGGTCTCTGTGAAATGGACGTTGGCTAGTAACATGCCTCCTAACGCTCCCGGACGTTTGGAGTTTGGGACCAGTTCGCTAACGCGTAGGGCGCCATGAAACGCCAGGCAATAGGCACACCGGAACAGCGTCACCTCGTAAGCGTCGCGGCATACTTTTGGCAGCACCTGTAGAATCAGAACTAAGTAATCGAGGGAAATAGGGAGGCGGCGGTCAGGGAGGGAAGCCTGTTCACGCTCCCATCCTCTCATCATGCGGCGTACCACCGCTGCCTTCGTGGGGTTTGGGGCGCCCATCGCATCGGTGAAGAAACTTAAGCTGGAGAATGTGGCCGCTATCTTAGTTCTTCGTATGCCCGACTGTTTGGAGTGTAATATAAAGTGGACGAGAGAGGGCAGTGTGCAGTCTATCCCTGCAGATGTGTATTCAGTGAACAGCTGAATATATCTTCGCCGTGTAGATGGGGATAGCGAGTTGAGCATCAACTTCCAAACCTCGGGGGTCCAAAGCGCCATACCTCGTCTGGAATCGACGTTGGGTGCTGTTCTGCTGCCGGGGCCAATGCCCGGAATGTTGCCATCTTAAAGCGAGATAAAGCATCAGCAATGGCATTTTGAGAGCCGGGTATATGCTGGGACTTGACAGTAATGTTGTAGCGTAAGCATAGCAGTACAATGTGTCTTAACAAGTTAATAATGGGTAAGGATTTGGAGGTTAACCTATTAATGGCTTCGACTACGGCAGAGTTGTCAGACCGAAAAACTATGGACCTATGAGTTAACAATCTACCCCATAGGTGTAGGGAGACCATGATAGGGAACAGCTCCAGAAATGTAATGTTCTTGAGGATGCCTGAGCTAACCCAGCAACTAGGCCACTTTGCAGAAGACCATGCCCCCTGAAAGTATATACCGAATCCCTGGCTGCCTGCTGCATCAGTATAGAGCTGTAGGGCGTCGGCATTTTCGGTAGACGATTGCCAGAACACGCGTCCATTAAAATTGGTCAGGAATGAGTCCCATAGTCTGAGGTCGTCCCTGATAGTTCCGGTAATTCTAATGTGGTGGTGGGGCTTATCTGCTCCCACTGTAGCTCTAGCTAGTCGTCTGGCGAAAATTCTGCCTATGGGAATTACCCTGGTGGCAAACCCCAGTAAGCCCAGAAGTTCTTGGAATTGGCGTAATGTAGCCTTTTTCCTTGTACACATGTGCTGTATTGCCGAATGAAGTTTATCGCGTTTGTCTGCTGGAAGGCGTGAAACTTGATTAATCACGTCCAGCTCAATACCTAGGAAGGTGAGTACGCTTGACGGGCCTACTGTTTTTTCTTGGGCTAGTGGGATGCCAAAATGTTTGGCCAGTCGATGGAATGACGACATTAAATGTTCACAGTCATTCTGACTCTGAGCGATGAACAGAAAGTCATCTAAATAGTGGACGGCTAAACCCCGTGACGTTGTCTGACCAAATACCCAGTTGACAAATGTACTGAACTGCTCGAAGTAAGCACAAGAAACTGAACAGCCCATGGGCATACATTTATCAAAATAGAATTGCCCGTTCCAGTGAAAACCCAGTAAGGGAAAAGATTGGGGGTGTACCGGCAAAAGTCTAAAAGCAGATTCTATGTCCACTTTAGCCAACATAGTGCTAGGGCCAGATGCTTTTATGAATGAAATGGCTTGGTCTAGTGAGGTGTACTGTACGGAGCATAACGCTGGGTCGATGAAGTCATTAACTGCTGCCCCAGCAGGGTGGGAAAGATTATGGATGAGGCGGAACTTTCCAGGCTCTTTTTTTGGAATTACTCCAATGGGAGAAATAAGGAATGCGGGAAAAGGTGGCGTGGTGAAGGGGCCTGCTATCCGACCGAGTTGTAATTCCTTGTCGATCTTATCTTGGACTATGCGTTTGTGGGCATGGCATGATATGGAGTTTTTCGGGAGTATATGCTGCTGATTGAGTGGGCCAGTGTAAGGTATCGAGAAGCCGTCTAAGAAGCCTCTCGTGATGGCTTGTGCGTCCTCCCTCATCGGGTAGAAGCGCAACCATGGGAGCAAAGTGCTAGCCTTGATGGGGGAGGGGGCCAGGTGCATCGGTGTGTGTTGGGGCAGGTTGAGTAAACATTCTGCGGTCTTTTGCATTCCTGCACTGGCTGGCAGGGTGCGTACCTCCGCAGGAGTGGCAGGCATGTCTGTATTTACAGTTGGTCCACGTGCAATGGCCTCTGTTGAATAGCCTACAGATCTGCTTTCCTGACATGTGGCCTCCTTGTCGATGAAATTGGGGAGGCGGCAATGGTCTGCCTCCGAACCCTTGGGGCCCCCACCCTTGGGGCCCGCTAGTTGATCTGTCTGGGAACCTATCGGGCAGAAATGGCCGCATAGCGCACATTTCGTCCATCCATAGGTCAAATACTCTGTGCTTCCATGTTATTGTTTTGTTTTCTGCCATACTTTTCCGGAATTTGATATCGTAGTTGAGCCAGGCCCATCCCCCGTATTTTTTGTGCGCCCGGATAATTGTGTCCGAATATCTGATTAGATAGGGGGATATCTCTGGCTCTCTTTCTACTACTACACTCATGTATATGTGGAAGGCGGATATCCAGTTAGATAAGGATTTATAGATCTTTGGTTTCCTCTCCCTGTCTAACTGGATGTGTATCCTATCTGTCTCTATGTAGTTGTCCTCCTCCGTTTCTCTCTGTAATAAGGAAAACATGTCTACATAGTCTCTCTTCCATATTTTTTCTTTCACTGCTCTAGGGACTCCCGAAGCAAGAGTGGTTACACCACATGTGATGTCGTCCCCTCCTCTGCTAACTATGGGGTCTGTTTGAACTAACGGCCCTGCGTTAATAGGCTCAGAAGGGGGGATAGCCCTAGACTGTTCGAAGATCAACAGTGCCTCACGTATAGTACGTGCTAGAGTAAGCTGATCCTCCGCCTGCCCACTAGCCAACCTGAGAGATGAGGGCGTAATGTGTGAAGAGAGAGCGTCCCGTGTAGCGGACGCAATATCAGGTGCTAGAGGTGGGTATGTTGGTGGTGGTGTCTCACCTGGGACCAACAGCGGCTGTGCTGGTAACATCGGCTGTGCTGGAGGTAGGTATGTCGGTGATGGTAACATCGGCTGTGCTGGAGGTGGGTAGGTCGGTGTTGGTGCAGCTTGTGGTGGCTCTACGGGGACCCGTGTTGACTGGCCAGCAAGAAGTCGTTGGCGCACAGTTTGAACCCCTTGCTGGAGTATCTGCCTCTGGAACTCAGCCATTAAGTCAATCAGATCTTGATGAGATTGTGCTGCCGTAGAAGATGCCGCTGCAGTTGAGGCCGTGGAAGCCTCTGCTGTTAGAGCCTCTGATGTTGTATATTGCTGAGCAAGTGCTGCCGTAGAAGCTGCCGCTGCAGTTGAGGCCGTGGAAGTCTCGGCTATTAGAGCCATTGCCGCCGCTGCCGTAGAAGCTGACGCTGCAGTTGAGGCCGTGGAAGCCTCTGCTGTTTGAGCCGCTGCTGTTGTGGCCCGCGTAGTCTTAGTTGTTGTGGCACGCGTAGTCCTAGTCCTTTGACTAGTAGCCGAGGGCTTTTTCTGCGCTGCTGGTTTTGATCGTGGCTTATGTTGAGCCGGCATGGCTATACTAAGTACTAAAAGAATAGAGACAGTGAGACTGGCCCTATAACAAGCATAAGATGCAAAAGGACTAAAGCCGTCAGAAACAAAAGCCATCCGAGAACTCCAGCTGGAGACAAGCGCATTGGTGCGAAGTTGTTGTATAGCATATACAAATAGCCATCAATAGCATATAATGGCCAATCGCATATCCTAGCATGTAAGACTTTAAATAGCATACAATAGCCAGCCATAGCATATAATGGCCAATCGCATATAATAGCATAAAATAGCATGTAAAAAGCATACAATAGCCAGCAATAGCATATAATGGCCAATCGCATATAATAGCATAAAATAGCATGTAAAGAGCATACAATAGCCAGCAATAGCATATAATGGCCAATCGCATATAATAGCATGAAATAGCATTTAAATAGCATACCATATAGCGTATACTGGCCTCAGACTAGCATAGAATGGCCTTTCAGCATATAGTATATAGTATTACATTACATTTAATAGCATGGGATAATAGCACAGCAGGTAATAAAATCTTACCTTAGTCGGGCCACGGCACAGCCTAGAGAGGGGCCACGTGGGTGGTCAACCCTCTCTCCCTCGGGCTCCATAGAGCTGTGGAAGCTCCGGCACAGCCTAGAGTGGGGCCACTTGGGTGGTCAACCCTCTCTCCCTCGGGCTCCATAGGGCTGTGGAAGCTCCGGCACAGCCTAGAGAGGGGCCACGTGGGTGGTCAACCCTCTCTCCATCGGGCTCCCTAGAGCAGTGGAAGTTCCGGCACCGCCTAGAAAGGGGCCACGTGGGTGGTCAATACTATCTCTCTCGGGCTCCTTAAGCAGGGATCGCTGGGACTGCTCCCTGCCCTAGTGGCTACAGTCCCGTTGGGCGAGGGGGGGGAAGGTGGAGCGACACGTGAGAGTGAGCAGTGGACCTCCTCCACCGGATCAGATAGTTACTCGCGCTGCAGAACGCCGGCTTAAGTTTGTTTTTTGTTTTTTTTGTATTAGCCGGCAGGAAGCAGAGCAGATGCTCCCAGGCAGGCGGACCAGCATGAACGCGTGGGGCGGCCCGCCCTCCCCCGGCCCCCCCCCCTTTGCCTGGGCAGCGGCTCGCCATCCGCGTGCGAGGGAGCGAACGAAAAGTAACGTCGGACATCGCGTGCGAGGGAGGGGATGAAGGACAAACGTGAGGGCAGCAGACCCCAGCAGGGGCGACGCGCCCCCCTCTCCCCTCCCGCCGCGGCAGTCGGACCGAGGAGTCACACGTTGCGAAAAGAAGGGCGGCCATAGTACGGCGCGGCGGATCGCAGGGCTGCAGAAGATCAGGCCTGTGTTGGCACCCGTGGGCCCGCAGCGGTGAGGCCCGGGAGGCAAATTGAGGGCCGCTGCCACGTGGCCGCTGCAAGCAGAAGAGTCTTACCTGGAACTAGGACGGTTAGTGTTATTTATATATCTCTGTTGTTGTCGGTTGTTATAATAGTGTTTTTTATTTTTTATTTTTTTTTTGTGGTTAAAATTGAGGATTGCTAAACAAGCAGAAGGGTGGCGATGGAGATATAAGGAGGTGGAAATGCTGCCTCCTTCTCTAATCTCTTGCTGCCTCCTTCTCTAATCTCTTGCGTCGCTGAAAAGGGGTGCGTCCTCCCTCCCACTCCTCTTTTATCTACCGTTCCTCCCCCCCCCCCCCCCCCCCCCCCCGGCAACTAGTGGCAACGGCTTCCGGCCGATTTGCCATCACTCCTCCCTATGGGGATCGGAGCTGATTCTTTTCCCTTTCTTTTTAGTTTTATGTAATGTATCCTACCCATTTTCCTTATGTAGCATGTTTTATCTGTAATGTTCATGTAGTTCAGTCTTTCTCATTTTTTAAATTTTAAATCATTTTATAAAATTTTGTACAAATGTAAACTGCTTTGGTAATTAAAGTAAGATATCAAGACTAAACTTGAAACTTAAAGAGTTTCAAGACCTACCGTGGATACATGAAACTATAGATAATAGTGAACACTATTATCTGTAGTCTACAGTGGCTTTGGCACCGAGAGCTTCCCACACACTCTTATTCCACCATGCCCACAGACCTTCAGTATACCTCCTCAAATTTTCACTGGCAGCAAGCAGCTTCTCCTACCTGCTACTCACACCAGCCTGAGCACCCTCCTTCTGAGGTCACATCCCATGGAACCTCTCCTGTCTCTAAATATCTATTAAATAAATAAATCCTAAGCTCCCTCGGTATCCAGGTATGCATCCCATCTGATCCCATAGCTTTGTCCACGTTCAAATTTTCTAATTGTTTATAAACAATTTATTCTATTAACGGTGCAATATTCACTCCATTCTCAGATACAGTATATCCTTGGCAGTCAACTGATTCTTCTCCAAGATTTTCTTCTTTGATCACTGAAGGGAAGTATAAGGTTTATAATAGAAACAGAAATGGTTATGGTTGGAGGTAGGCATGATGTGGGCTGACCTAGACTTAATCATCCTGCAGCGATAATCGAAAGTTCAACGAGACTTCCTAGATGGAACTTATACGTTGTGACTTAAGTGATTTAAAAACAGATATAAGTGACCAGAAGGTATCAAACATTTCCAGATAACCATTGCAGGGACAAAGTAAAGACCCACACACACTTCCTCAGTGATCACTGACCCCCCACCACCATAAAAATCAGAATAAAAAAGTTCATACCTGCCTCCAGAACATTATCACCTGGCATAGGAAAGCCTAGTAGAGCTGCACAGACGTGGCTTAACTAGTCAGTGGGGTGGGCTAGTGAACCATAGAGAAGAGGCCATTCTAACCACTTAATTCATGGTGATACATGTGCACCCATCAAAATCCCCAAACTCTACTGTATTGCCATATAGGTGCCACCTGCAGCCATAAAGGCTATTGGGATGGTAGAAAGGTGGGTATAGTAGGTTTTAGGGGTGTTTTGGGGGGCTCACCATGACCTATAAGGGAGTTGTGGTAAGAAGTTTATGTGGCACCCTTTTTGTGAAGTTCATAGCAGTGCCCTATAAGATGCCCTACTACTGTGTTGCCATGTCTGGGTGTCCAGTCCATTACTTTTCTGGTCCCTCCCATGTTTAAAAGATCTTGGACAATTTTTTGGACGAGAATGGGGTATAAAGATAGACAACTTAGCAGTTTGGACAATGAAACAGCTGGATGTACAAGTAGACGATTCTCGAGAACAAAATATTTTCAATGTATTTTTCGAGTGGACTTTGGATGTTTCTGACTTTGGGTGACTAGTGATTTAGGGGGGGTTTCCCTGCTGAAGCCACTAAACTGATTGCGGCAGGGAGATTCCCTTGTCACAATCAGCTTAGCAGCTATGACTATTTGAAATGTAGACCAGCATTGTGTTGGGCTACATTTCAGGCACCTATTATGGCCCTAGGGAGACACCTAGCACTGCCTAAGGTCACCTAAGGCTACTCCTGGGTGAAACCATGCCTATCCTAGCCTTGGGCAAGCTCAGGTGGCCCTATATTCCTCCCTAGGCTCACAAAAACACCTACTATGTAGGCAACCCTCCTCGGGGTGTGTTTACTATGTAGGCAACCCTCCTCGGTGTGTGTGTTTTTTTTTTTTTAAATGAGTCCCAATTGGCTGGTTAGACAGTGGTAGGATGCATACTGCTGCCTACAATCGGGACACCATTTATAGAATTTGCCTCCAAGTTTTCCAATTTCCTAAGTTCTTCCTGCAATTTTTTTACAATCTGCATGCATTTAAACAACTTTGAACAGTTGACTGTCATCTGCAAATTTAATCACATCACTCGTCATTCCAATTTTCAAATCATTTATAAATAAGTTAAATAGTACCGGTTCCAGTAAAGATCCCTGTGGCACTCACTGTTTACTCTTTTCCATTGAAAAAATGAATATTTAAACCTACCCTCTGTTTTCTATCCGATAACCAATTCTTAATCCACAACTGAACTTTGCTACCTATCTCATGACTCTTATTTTCTCAGGTGCTTCTCATAAAGAACTTTATCAAAAGCTTTTTGAAAATCTAGATACACTACATCTAGATACACTACATCTAGATACACTACATCTAGATCTACATCTGGCTAACCTTTATCCACATGTTTATTCACACCTTCAAAGGAGTCAAGCAAATTGGTGAGGCAAAATCTCCCTTGGCTGAACCCATGCTGACTCTGTCCCATTAAATCATGTTTGTCTACATATTCCACAATTTTATTTTTTTATAATTGTTTCCACCATCTTGCCAGGCACTGAAGTTAGGCTTATCAGTTTGTAGTTTCCCAAATATCCCCTGGATCCTTTTTTTAATTGATGTAACATTGACCATCCTCCAGTCTTCAGGTACTACAGAAGATTTTAGTGACAGGTTACAGATCACTAATACCAGGATAGCAATTTCATGTTTGAGTTCTTTAAATACCCTGGGTTGTATATCATCCAGCCCAGGTGATTTATCACTTTTTAACTTGTTGGTTTGGCTTAGTACATTTTCCAGATTCACTGAGATTTCTTTCAGTTCCTCCTCATCACCCTTGAAAACAATTTCTGGTTCAGGTAGATCTCTTACATCTTCTTCCGTGAAGACCAAAGCAAAAAAATTATTCAGTCTCTCCATGATGGCCATATCCTCCCCGAGTGCCCCTTTTGTTCTTTGATCATCCAACAGTCCCATGGATTCCCTGACAGCTTTTTTGCTTCTAATGTACCTAAAAAAATTTGTTATGAGTTTTTACCTCTTTGACAAGTTTCTCTTCATATTCTTTCATAGCTTTCTTTATCAGTGCTTTGCATAAAACTTGCATCTAACTTATTTTCTTCATTTGGATCATTTTTTTACATTCTTTAAAGGATGTTTTTTTGGCTCTAATAGCCTCTTTCACTTCACCTTACAACCATGCCAGCTCTCATTTCCTCTTCTTTCTACCTTTGTTAATACATGGAATACATCTGGTCTGGACTTCCATGATGGTATTTTTAAATAACATCCACACCTGGTTTACAGTCCTAACCTTTTCAACTGATCCTTTTAGCTTCTTTTTAACCATTTTCCTCATTTTATCACAGTCGCCCTTTCAAAAATTAAATGCCTCTACAGCAGATTTATTTTGCAACGTCAGGTATCAGCTCAAATTTGATCATGCTGTGATCAATGTTTCCCAGCGGACCCAACACAGTTAACTCCTGTACTATGCTTTGCATTCTACTAAGGACTATATCTTATTGGTTCCTGGACCAATTGTTCCAAGAAGCAGTCATTTTATGAAGTCTAGGAGTTTTACTTCCCTAGCACTCCCTGATATACCCAGTCAATATTGGGGCAAATGCACAGCACTTCCCTGGTTGATTATTATAAATTGGAGATCATTCCTAGGGGGGTACAGATGATGCAAGCCCCATGATTGTTTGAGGATGATGCCAGTTTTATAGACTAGTGGAGTAAAATCTTAAATCACTGCTCGCTTGATTTAATGCTTTTATTGATACAGACAGCTCAAGGTAAAATACAAGGTGAGCAGCAGATGCGTACTGAAGCACTGGAAGCATTGAAAGAGGTTGAGTCTTATGAGATCAAAGTTAATGATTTAAAAGTTAAGATATACAAATTCAGGAGTGAGTTGGGTGAACAAAAGATCAAGAAGTTTAAGAGTGACCAGACAGATTATATGCCTGGGTTTGTTTATGTGTGGATGAAGTGTGACAGAGTCATTAAGAATAGGGGGCAGAAAAAGTCTACACAGTTTCAGTTTTCATTAGGGGTTCAAGTGGTAGTGAGGATACTTCTCAGAAAGGTGACACGGATAGGGAGTAGAGGCATGGAGGGGGGCAGCAAGAGGGGCTGGGGGAAGAAACATCAGATCTGGTCACAGTCCTGTGCAGCTCAGTTGTGGTGAATATATACAATTATTCATTGTCAACAGCAGAGGAGTTTTCACTTTCTAAGGGGCTGCCATTTGTTCCAACAGAAAAATATCAGCCCTTTCAGTTTCAGGCTGATTTTGAAAATTTTATTAGGAAATTACAGCTTATATTTTATTTTGAACAAACTGAGGGTGGTGTTAGGAACCGTTCAGTAGTTAGGAATAAATAAAATTGGAAACACCCCTTACCCCACCCCACCCTCCCTTTACGGTCCACTTAACCCAGTTCTGGCTTCCTTTCATCTTGCAGTGTTGAAAGATGTAGAAATTTTGGAGATAGAGGATGTTTCATCATAATTTGACCTATCCAGAGAGAGAGGCTTTAACTAATATGAGGGCAGAGAGATTGATTGTAATTAGAAGGGTGGATAAGGAGGGTGCCATTGTGATTTGGGGCTGTGAACAATATCTGAGAGAAGTTTGGGCCCAATTACTGAATGAGAGTCATTGTCTTTCCCCAGAGAGTGATCCGTCTGATGGTATCTTTGACCTGGTTGTGAATATGGCTAGTAAAGAACATAAGAATTGTCGCTGCTGGGTTAGACCAGTGGCCCATCGTTCCCAGCAGTCTGCTCCCATGGCAGCCCCTAGGTCAAAGACCAGTGCCCTAACTGAATCTAGCCTTACCTGCATATGTTCTGGTTTAGCAGGAAGTTGTCTAACTTTGGCTTGAATCCTTGGAGGGTGTTTTCCCCTATAACAGCCTCCGGAAGAGCATTTCAGTTTTTTACCACTCTCTGAGTGAAGAAGAACTTCTTTACATTTGTACGGAATCTGTCCCCTTTTAACTTTAGAAAGTGCCCTCTCATTCTCCCTACCTTGGAGAGGGTGAACAACCTGTCTTTATCTACTAAGTCTAATCCCTTCATTATCTTGAATGTTTCGATCATGTCCCCTCTCAGTCTCCTCTTTTCAAGGGAGAAGAGGCCCAGTTTCTCTAATCTCTCGCTGTACAACAACTCCTCCTGCCTTATAACCATTTAAGGGTAGGAAGGCTGTGTTTTGACTCAAGCTGAATTTAATTGTTTGACATATAAACAGTTTAAGGTCCAGCCTTCTACCTATTACATAAAATTCATAAGAATTTGTTGAGTCCAATAGGAAAACCAATAGTTTTGGGGAGAGATTCCCTATCAGAGAGACTTTGCAAATTTATTGATATTCATTTACAGCCATGCTTAAAGAATGAGAAATCATTGTTAAAAGATACCACCTATTTCCTGAAGCTGCTTCTACAGGCATGGGAAGTTTCATTGATGGATGTCACATATTTGGTGACTTTTGATGTTGCGGCACTTTACACTTCCATCCCCCAGGAGAAAGCTCTTCAAGTTGTGGGTGATTTTCTGCAGCAATAGCCCTGTCCCCAGCTAGTGCTGACTGAATTTCCTGTTGAACTAAGTTCCCTAGTTATGAAGAATAAATGTTTTATCTTTGAGGAACAATTTTTTACCGCAGTTGGATGTAGCTTTGGGACAATGTTTGCCCCCACAGTTGCCAAATTCTTTATGGAGCATTTTGAGGAGTGTTGTATTTTTCCATTTTGATTTGTCAAAGATATGACAAATCAAAATGGAAAAATACAACACTCCTCAAAATGGGGTGGATTAGATTTATTGACAATGTTTTATGTTTATGGTGGGGTTCCCTGGAGGATTTAACATACTTCAGTGAATAAATCAATACCTACCATCTCTCTTTAAAGTTTGACATAACATATCATCCGGATACTATCTCTTTTCTGGATGTTAAGGTTCAAGTAGTAGACAGGCAATTTTTAACTATTATACACATTAAAAAAAACCAGATTATAACTCCTTACTGGATTTTAGGAGCATGCATCCTTATCCCATGAAATCAAGCAATCATTATGCTTAGTTTTTGCGCTGCTTGTTAGTAATAATCAAGAATATGAGAGGCAGTCTTTGGGACTAAAATATAAATTTGTACAATATGGTTATCCAGTTCCCCTTGTATCCAAGGCAGTGAAGAGGACATTTTTAACCACATGGAAACTCTTTTAGAGTATCAGGGCATTCATCAGCAAGAGGACATATTTTTCTTTGTGTCTAAGTATAATAACATGTCTTAGAAGGTTCAGAAACTGATACATAGACATGTTAGTCTGCTACAAGTTCATCCCTGTTTTGCAAATTTATGGGTCCTTTCTCATATGGATGTAATAATAACCTGTGTGATATGCTAAGCCCAAGTATGTTAAGAACTGACAGCACTGAACATACACATGGTGAGATGAGGGAACACATCAAATGTGGTGGATGTGTAGTATGTCTCTTGATAATGGAGATCCAGGATTTTGTGCACCCAGTATCTGGACAGTTATTCAAATTGATGAGTCTTACTTCATGTGTCTGAAGTGGCACTCTAGGGGGTGCTATGGAATGGATAATGAACAATATGTGTTTGTGGAGTTTTTCTACAAAAGCGCCTGCTTTTCGTATGATTCTGGGTAACTCTAGTTAGATATAAGCATATGTATTAGTTAAGGCCACGCCTAATAGAAGCGTACGAAAAGTTGGTGAATAAAAATCTGAATATGGATGTAGCCAAGGCCAGAAAAACACACTATAGATTAATATTAAGGAAAAGCATAATAATATTCTTTTTATGTACTTTGCTATTAAGCTAGATCATAGAGGAAATCAGGATATACATGAACTCCATCTTGAGGTAGTGACTTCATTTTGTTCTCTGTTTTTCTGTGTCTTCTGCTTGGCTTTACTCCATTTTGTGTTCAGCCTATGTCCTTAGTCTTTGTTCAGGTTTTTGCCCGCCTTGAGCTTCCCTCGTGGTCTAATTGATACCAGATGGGCTTGAGCTGGGTATACTGGGCATAATAGAGAAAGTTTTCTTGCATTATATATGAATGAAATACATGGTATGGATGTTAATGAAAGGGGCCCCGACCGAACAGACGAATGAATGGATATATGAAAGATATATGAAAGAATTTGTACTTAAAGTGAAATGTTTTATATAAGGAACACTAAGGAAATATATAAGCAACATCTGGAAATATATAAGTTAGAATCAGAGACCTGTATCAGTCTCTAGCATAGGAAGGGGGGCATTGAGAGCCCACACTTAGGAATGTGTCACTGTAACTTGAAACTGTCAGTTTCTGTAAAGCTCAGAGCAGGAGGGGGAGAACAGCCCCTCCTTTCTATGGTACTAACAGGGCTATGAAGTTTTCAGCACTTCAAATGCAGTTTCTCCTGAAACAGATAAGTAGGTTTAGATTTAAAGTTTTTGGCTATGTTATAATATGTTTATGTATATTCAGAAATGAATGTAAACAAAAAATATGATTTTCTGGAACTTTTATTCCATGTTAAAGAGAAGTTTTTTGTCCAAATTTAAGGACAGCATCTGTTAATGGATTGGCTGACAGCCAATTATGTCATGCAGGACAAAAGGTATATATTAGAGAGCAACGAATTATCGAGTTGAGATCTTTATCAGAAGGCCAGCATTTTGGCACTGTAAAGAGCTCCCGATGACGCAACTAATCTTTTGAGTTCCATGATGGAAATAAAGGCAATAATTATTTTATTTTAATATAAAAAAATCTTACGTCGAGTCATTTTCCATGTATTTTTTTTATTTTACACACCTTGAGTGAAAGCTAGCAGTTCAATTGCCAACTGCTGCTTAAAGAGTGCGCTGACATCCACTTACCCATGCTCAGTCATAGAAGGGGTGATTTATGTCATTGTCTGTCCCTGTCCATTGATCTATGTGGAGCAAACTTCCCACTGTTTTAAAAAACGTTTATTAGAGCATAAATCCTGTCTAGTGACTAGACAACTTGAAGAATCCTTGGTATCACACTGTCTTAAGTTGATGCATGATTTTGGATCACTACACTGTGCTGTTTTAGAACACTGCCCTTATTACATTTGTTGAGACAGAAGGAACAGAGATGGATTTTTTTTTTACTACAATCAGTTCAACCTATGGGCTTGAATGCCCACACTGAGTGGGCAGCATTTTTTGAATGAAGAAGTGTTTCTATTGGACTCTCAATAGGAAGGGGAGGAGTATGTGGAAATAACGGTTGCATCAACTGTTCTATCCCAACGCCATTTGTTCCAGTTATTGGGAGTGCTTTTGAGTAACCTACACGAGAACTGGGATCTGTGAATTGGATTTGTGGTAGTAGGAATCCACCCCTGATGCAGCTTTGCAAAATGGTGATTTCACCGTCGGGTGTTTGTCTGTAGCACTCTGGGTTTGCAGATTTCAGCATTGGTATTGCTCTGGAGCTTCGGTGTAAGATGACTGCAGCTAAGTGTGATTTTTTTTCTACATCTTTACATTTCCCTGGGACTTGATACAGTTTCAATGAGAGTATGGACTCTGTACTTATTATTGGTGTGCTGATTTTTCATCTAAGAAATGGTTTCCCTCCGGGCTTCAAGAGTACTTCATTTTTGCTTTAGTGGCACTGTGGATATAATTTGAAACCTTGATTTGAATGAAGCCATACTATGAGAAGTGGAGTTTTTGTTTTGTTTTGTTTTTACCAATGAAGCCAAACTGAGGGTATTTTCTCCACTTCTCTAAGATTGCCTTCCTCTTTAAGTAAGCTGTGTGAGTGTATCTAGTGGGGCCATGCAGTGTCAGTTAGTCCCCTTTATTTTCCATATAGGGCATTTTTGATGTGGTTTGAGTAATTGAAATCACCCATTATTATACTGTTGCCCAATTCTCTAGTTTTCCTAATCTCTGAAAACAATTCTTCATCTGTCTGCTCAATCTGTCCTGGGGACATTAGTATAACCCTACCTTATATTCCTTCCCTTCACACATGGAATTTATATCCATATGGATTCCACACTGCTATCTATGTCATGCAAAATGTTTATTTTATTCAATTCCCTCTATAACATATAGCAACCCCCCCCCCCCCCAATTTGATCTACTCTATCCTTGCAATATAATTGCAAGGATATATAATTGTCCTCCTTCCACCATGTCTCTGAGATGCCTATTTTATCTACCTCATCATTCAGTTCTATATATTCTAACTCTCCTATTTTATTTTTAGGCTTCTAGCATTTGTATACAGGCACTTCAAATTGTGTTTTTTCCTTGTATCTACAAGCTGCTGAGAAGATGACAAGGATAATTTGACATATTTACTCCACTTCCCTCTTAAGCACTCTTGGCTTTCTTTCTTTCAGCATTTTTGAAACCTCTCTATTAGAACTCCCTAAAAGTTCTGATTCAACAGTATTCTTCAAGGATACTTTACACTGAACCATCTGCTCCTGTTTGACTTTTGACTCCTCCCGTCTTAGTTTAAAAGCTGCTCTATCTCCTTTTAACTCTTAGCATTAGCAGCCTGGTTCCATCTTGCAGTTTCAAAAATGGACATTTTCTCTATTGGATTTTTGGATGTCTTTCCCAAAATGTCCAACTCAGATTTAGACATCCTATCAAAAATACCTCTCTAGTTCTCTTGTTTTTGTTTCCTTCCTTTTACAAAGATCTGTTGCCATATTAATAGGAGCTTTCGGCTTAGACCAATGCTCTTCTACTTCTCCTTTGCCTATCCATGCCATCAGCTCCTTCTTCGGGCATTTTCCTATTTTACCCAAATCAACATGTCTGAAATCTAGAGTTTTGCCAATCTGCACTCCACTTTTGCTCTTTTATCAAACCATATAGTATGATGTTCACTATTGCCTAGGTGTAAACCCATCTGAACATTGAAAATACTTCCTCCATTCATGAGAACAAGATCCCCCTTCCCTCATGGGCTCCATCACCATTTGTCTGAGTAAAGGACTTTGACGGATATTCACAGTCTCTTTGCTTCTTTCTGATTCTGCACATGAGATGTTTCAACCCACATCAGTCATAAAATGTGTTTTTCAAGACAAGATCTCATCTTGAATATTGTATGCAACTGTGTTCATAACATCTAAAAAAAAAAAAAAAAAAAGTTGTAGCTGAATGACTCTCCAAGGAGCAAAAGCTGAAGAGGCTAAAGCTGTTCATTTTGGAGGCAACTGAAAGGGACATTTGATGTAAGTAAATGGAATCCTTAGTGTAGTGGAATAGGTTAACACACATTTATTGTTTTCTAAATAATAGAGGACATGCCATTAGGTTATTAAGTAGTGCATTCAAAACAAGTATGGTTTACTTTGTATGATATACCACCTTTCCTTAAATACAGTACAATAAAAACATCCAATATCAGTTATATCAGAAAGGAATGCCAGTTGTTTTGACAGGAAAGGCAAAAAAGACTGGTTTGCAGCTGGTTGATGGCCACACACTGGGGGTTTTCTAGTTTCCACAAAATCCCACTCCTTATGTCCATTCTCACCTGTCTCCTGTCAATATTCAACTTCAGAAAAAGATAAGCTGAATATTGAGAGGAGACCAGTAAGAATGGATATAAGGAGAGGGTGTCTGTAGAAACCAGTAAATCCCCAGCGTGCAGTCATAATCTAACAGCAAGCCAAAGGTCTTTTAAAACAGGTAAGTTATCAGTACTTTTCTAAATTTTGGAGAAGCCAATTCAAATCTGAATGATTGGGGAAAAGATTTCCAGAATGAAAGTTCAATACAAAAATAATTATATTTCTAGCGGAGTCATAATGAACCTTGTGCACAGCTGAAATTTGAAAACAGCTGTCATTAATGGACAGCAGCATTCTAGAAGAAGGATAGGGAGGGATGAGGCAGGAGAGGTATCAATGCTTTATGGGGGATAGTGAGAATTTTAAACTGGAAATTAGGAGTAATGGGTAGCCCGTGATGACAAATAAATAACAGTGTAATAAGGTCAAATCTATTTGCATGAGAGAAAACGGCAGTGTTTTGGATTGTTTGAAGATGAAAAATTTGATGCTGTGAGAGCCCAGAGAACATTATGTTTCAATAGTCTAAATGGGAAATAAAGAGTATAGAGGGTGGGCTTCTGAGAGGAATCATTAAGGAAAGTGCAGACTATTCTGAGCTCATGGAGTGAAAAGAAACAAGTTTTAGCAAGAGTTCAGAGATGTTGACTGAATGAGCATTCTTAATCAAGTGTGACACCTAGATATTTAAAATGAGAGACACAAAACAAGATTGCCATGAAGTGTCAGAGAGATTAAAGGAAAAGAGTGATTGCCTGTTATTCAACAGGCTGTAGTCTTGGGTAGGTTGAGGATGAGCTAGTTCTTGTGAAGCCAGGTGGAAATTTCTATTAAAGCAGAGTTTAATTTAGGCAGGTTTGGCGGAAGTAGGCTAGTATGATAAATAAGAAGAATGTCATCTATATAATAGAATGTCTGCAAGCCAAGGTTCTGTATAAGAATAGCAAGTGGACATAGGAAGACATTAAAAAGGAGGGGGAGCAGTATAAACCCCTGAGGGACACCACAGGGAACTGTAATTTTTGAATATGAAGATAAATAAAGAACATAAAGGGCCTGATTCTATAAAAGATGCCCACGGTTAGGCATCTAGATCGACATGCCTAGCATATCCAGGTGCCTAACTTGATTTTTTTTTTTAATTGGTTTGATTGGCACTGTTCAGTGTCAGGTCATTTCATTTGCTTATCTGCTCAAGGGTATAACATCCACACAAGTGGTTACAATAAACATTAAAATGATAGAAAAGAACACCATAAAATAATAGAAAGGAAAAGAACATAAGTGTGAGTCTCAGAATAATTTAAAAAAGCAATTAAAAATAATTTTGAGATAGGTGCCATGTAGGTTTCTACACTATCAGCACCTACAGATGCCTATCCAGAGAGTAGGCATGGTTAGGAGGCAGAGAATGGGCATGTAATGAGTTAGATGCCACTATTTTAGGTCAAAAAAACCCTGGCCTAATATACTGGTGGCTAAATTAGAGATGCCTGCTGGTGGGTGATATGCAGCAGGAATCACCCCCCAGGGAATAAAGAATGCCCCTGTATGTCCAAACTTAGGTCCAGGCTACATGAGGAAGGGGAAAATGTCAGCATGGTGGAATTTTAAATGGCTTATAAAGGGCTTCTCCAGGACATGGCCACTGACCTGATTAGGTGGTATATCAAACTTTTAATAAACTTGGAAACTTGGAGGAGAAGACAGGCCCACATCTTAGTAAAATAGGGGGCAAATATACATGATCTTTCTTCCTTTCTAGTAATGGGAAGCACCATGAAAAGTTTAACATGCCAACCCAAAAACATCTCCAGAAAATAATTTCCAAACTTCGTACAACAATGTCACTTGCAGATCCCATCCCTTCGGGTGTTCTCAAAAAATCCCTCTTACCTTTACTTCCATTTGTACATTCAATGGTAACAACGAGTTTACAGACTGGCAATTTTCCATAGCAATGGAAAACAACATATTTAAAACCAAATCTGAAAAATAGATCACAGGCAACTTCGGATCCTAGTAACGACCATCCTATTACCAACATTCTGTTCTTAGCAAAAATAGTGGAAGTAGCCGTACACAAGATTTTGTGTATAATACCAATGCCCTTCTTCCCCATCAGACAGCTTTTCATAATCATCATAATACTGAGACAGCACTACTTGGGTTAACAACATATATTCATAAAGCATTGAACCACTTTAACATAAGAACATAATAACATAAGAATTGTCGCTGCTGGGTCAAACCCGTTGTCCGTTGTGCCCAGCAGTCCGGTCCCACTTCGGCCCTTAGGTGAAAGACCAGTGCTCTAATTGAGTCTATCCTTACCTGCATATGATCTGGTTCAGCAATAAGTTGTCTAACTTTGTCTTGAATCTCTGGAGGGTGTTTCCCCCTATAACAGCCTCCGAAAGAGCATTCCAGATTTCTACCACTCTCTGGGTGAAGAACAACTTCTTTGCATTTGTATATAATCTATCCCCTTTTAGCTTTAGAGAGTGCCCTCTCATTCTCTATACCTTGGCGAGGGTAAACAACCTGTCTTTATCTACTAAGTCTATTCCCTTCATTATCTTGAATGTTTCAATCATGTCCCCTCTCAGTCCCCTCTTAAAAAATGCATTGATGATTTCACTAGATCTTTCCTCTGCATTTGATGTCATACTCTTTTACTTGCACAGTTAATGGGAAATAGGTATTACTGATATAGCTTTAGAACATAAGAATAGCCTTACTGGGTCAGACCAATGGTCCATCAGGCCCAGTAGCCCGTTCTCATGATGGCCAATCCAGGTCACTAGTATCTGGCCAAAACCCAAGAAGTAGCAATATTCCATGCTACCGATACAGGGCAAGCAGTGGCTTCCCCTATGTCTTTCTCAATAACAGACTATGGACTTTTCCTCCAGGAACTTGTCCAAAACTTTCTTAAAACCAGCCATGCTATCTGCTCTTACCACATCCGCTGGCAAAGTGTTCCAGAGCTTAACTATTCTCTGAATGAAAAAAAAAAATTCCTCCTATTGGTTTTAAAAGTATTTCCCTGTAACTTCATCAAGTGTCCCCCTAGTCTTTGTAATTTTTGATGGAGTGAAAAATCGATCCACTTGGTTTAAATCAGGTGTGACCAACTTGTGGCCCAAGGGCCGCATGCAGCCCCGTGAAGTATTTTGTGCAGCCTCGGTCGAGGGCGATGCAGTGTTTTCCTCTGCTGCCCCCGGATGTTTACCGTCTTGCTGGCTCCCTCCTCTGTCTTGCTGCAGAGTTTGCACATTTGTGCAGCCCCAGAAAAAAAATTTTTGGCCAATGTGGCCCAGGGAAGCCAAAAGCTTGGACACCCCTGGTTTAAATCATATTTTCAAGATAGAAGCAATATTGTAAAGATGGGCGATTCAGAATCAAATTATTTAAAAACAGGAGTGTGTCTATCACAAGGATCAATTTTGTCACCATTTCTGTTTAATATATATTTAGCTCCACTCTTGACACTTGGACAGTCGATTGGACTGACCATGTTTGTATATGTGGATGACATTCAGTTACAGTATACCTTTTGAATCTGGTTCATCACAAGAAATTTCACTTCTAAATGAGAACTTAGATCATATCACAAACTGGTTACAGACCCAGAAATTAAAACTCAATATAGAAAAATCATTAATGTCGATAATATTTAACCACTCCAAAATATCCATGGGTAATTGAAAGAAATGATTTCAAAAATAGAAACCCTCTTAGTAGAACTTCGTAATGATGGACAGTCAAAAAATTCTTCAAGGATAAAGTGAAAATAGTAGCAGCTAAAGATGATAGTTCACACACAAATTTGTGCCCAAAATAAAGCTAATAATAAATCTAATAAACTATATAGTGATGGGGGGGAGTCCTCAGTATACTGTACAGTACACAACTGTACAGTAACCAGGAGAACGTCAATTGTCACTCATGATACTCATATAGGGTTAAAGAGGTGTTACATCCCTGGTCTCACCCCTGTAGTGAATTTGAAGTGCACAAAAGTGCCTCTATGTAAATAAAGTGTGAATCTAATAAAACACAATCGTGATTAGCTGCTGCTGTAAACACAGTTTGGCATACATAATACAAATCAAGCCATGGGTGAAAGAGTCCAAAGAACTGGGATGTATAGTAGAAAATCTCTCTGTACTTATCTTTTTATATAGCTGTAATAAATGAAACAATCATCAACCGCGTGCTGGTAGTAAATTCAATGGTGTCCGTTTCGGGGGAAATTCCCCCTTCCTCAGGAATGTGAGCACTGCTTTGTGTGAACAGCACAATACTCCAGTCCAATTCTCCACAGTCACCAGGCAGGAAAGAAAAATGGCGCTGAAAGGAGAGGAATGCCATCAAAGTTTAAATTGCAGGGGGGTTAATAATGTGATGACATCATTACTTAATGTGGAGAAGACTAAAGCCATCGAAGGGATACAATGTGGAAAAATATTTTTTATAAATTATAGGTACAACGTAGAACAAAGGGGTGCGAGGATGACATACTTTCAGGAATTTACTTTCAGCTTTTGTAACTGATCCTTGCGACCAAGCGGTGTCCACTAAATGGGCAATGGATCAACAATATAGCAAATCTCTATGTATCTAGATTTGCAGAAAGTTATTTGTACCAGTCTCACTGGTTTCGATACATCAAGGTCCGGTTAAGGTTCATTGATGATGTATTTTGCATCTGGTCTGGATCTGAGGAACATCTCACTCAGTTCTTATACTGGTTGAATTCGAGAGATAAACACTTAGGGCTCCTTTTACAAAGCCACACTAGCAGTTTTAATGCACACACCGGATTAGTGCGCGCTAGCCAGAAATCTACCGCCTGCTCCAAAGGAGGCGGTAGTGGCTAGCGCGAACGGCAATTTAGCGCATACTAGTCCGCGCGTTAAGGCCCTAGTGCGGCTTTGTCAAAGGAGCTCTTAAAATTTTCAACCATGAACCAATGCCAGTTACCTTTTCTAGATGTCATGGTCCAAAAATAAATTCCGGGACTAGTTACCACCATATGCAAAAAAAACAGTAGACACTAACAACTATCTAAAATACATCAGTTGCCATCCAACTCACCTCAAACAATCATTACCCATCAGCCAGTTCTTAAGGCTATGCAGATTGTCAGATCATGAAGGATTATAAAACTCAAGCTCCCAGTCTTTTTGAACGGTTTTTGCAACATGGATATCCCCATGCAGTAGTTCATAAGTAGTTCTTGAGGGGATTATATGCTAATCGACAATTACTTTTACATTCTTCCAATGATGTGGAAGAGAAAAACAGTGTGTGTGTTAACCTTTTCAGATCAAGCATCCAAAGTGGCTCAGAGCATTTGCCATCACTGTAACATTCTCCAGCTCCATGAGACTTTTCAGGATCCCCACCCCCCCCCCGCATTGCTCATTCTCGCCCCAGAAATATTGGGGATAGCTTAGTTCATTCAAAATTTTCTTCCACAACTGACAGGAGTAAGACTCAGTGTGATTTCTGTCTTGTTAACATCACTGGGAGTACTTGGGCGCATCCAACAACTAAAAAATTCTATACTTTAAAATCTGTTATGAATTGCCATTCCAAGTGGGTTATTTATACTATCATTTGCCCTTGCTCTCTAATATATGTAGGACGGACCCAGCAACAAGTGCAGACCCGACTGATTGAACAAAGAAGTAGGTTAAATACATGATCTTTAACCTCTCCTATGGTTCAACGCTGTTTAGAATTTCATCATACTTTTGAAGATCTATGTTGGGGCATTATCAAACAAATCCCAGATGACTACAGGGGAGACAAATTGGATCGTTTACAACTGCGGGAGCAGTTTTGGATGTTTCAATTACAAACAGTTCAACCTTTAGGTTTAAACAAATTTATTGAGTGGAATTACACTATTTGACAGTCATTTTACGTCATTCATTTTTTTTTTTTTTTTACACATCCATGGGGAGTGGGGGGTTGGAGGGAGGGGAATAAATATTGATGGTGACATTTGGGTAACTTTATTCTTCATTTATACTATATATTATGTTATTGTTATATGTAGGAAAACTGAAAATCTTGAATGATATGTATGTTACCTGTACAGATATTAGTGTAATGTATGTAATACCTACTGTTTGTTCATTTGTATGACACTGTTTTAGATTTAAAATCAATAAAGATTTAAAAAAAAAATTACATGTCATTCTGAATTTCATCTCTAGGTGACATTAGTCTTCTCCATGTTGAGTAATAATGTCATCACGTTATTGACGCCCTGCAGTTTAAATTTTGATGGTGGTCCTCTCCTTTCAGCGCCATTTTTCTTTCCTGCCTGGTGACTGGGGAGTATTGGACTGGAGTAGTGTGCTGTTCACACAAAGCAGTGCTCACATTCCCAAGGAAGGGAGAATTTACCCCGAAACTGATTCTGTTGAATTTACTACCAGCACGCAGTTGATAATTGCTTCATTTATTATAGCTATATAAAAAGATAAGTACAGAGAGAATTTCTACTATCAATCCCAGTTCTTTAATGTTTGGACTCTTTCACCCATGGCTTGATTTGAATTATATATGCTGAACTGTATTTATAGCAGTAGCTAATCACGATTGTGTTTTATTAGCTTCACACTTTATTTACATTGAGGCACTTTTGTGCACTTCAAATTCACTATGGGGGGTGAGACTAGGGATATAATACCTCTTTAACCTTATATGGGTATCATAAATGACAGCTGACGTTCTTCTGGTTACTGTGCAGTTGTGTATACTAAGGACTCCCCCCCATCACTAATTTAGTTTATTTAATTTATTATTAGCCTTATTTTGGGCACAAATTTGTGTGTGAGCAATCGTCTTTAGCTGCTACTATTTTCACTTTATCCTTAAAGAATTTTTTGACTGTCCACCGATAATATTTAGCCAGCATGATCTAGTAGTTTTACCATTACAAATAAAATTAGGAAGTACACAGATTCTATTTGTAACCAGTGCAAAAATATTTGGGGTAATGGTAGATGCCTGAAATGTCCTTCAATGGGAGGGTGTGAAGACAAAAATGGCAGGAATCCCCCCAGCCCAGCTGGACCAACCCCCCCCCCTCCCCCCTTCCCGTAGCCCACCTGATCCCCCCTCTCTACCTTTAGTAGTTGGCTGGATGGACAGTGCTTCCTCCATCTGGCTGATAGGCCTGCCACAATTTTTCTCAGATAGAGTGGTTCATTATTGTTGAATGAGAACAATACTGGATTTTTAGCAGAAGATGCTGTGCATACACTTCGTATTTACCACACAGGCTTTGCTGTTATTATATTCTAGTTTATCTTCCTAACAAGCGTTAAGTGCAAACACTTACTATACTTTAGTAAGCATGCTTCTAAACTTGTACTTTAGTCAATGGAGGGTTAAATGATGAGATTGCAGGGAAATACTTTTAAACCAGTAGGATGATTTTTTTTTTTTTCACATAGCTAGTTTTAAGAAATGTTTGGACACATTCCTGGAGAAAAAGTCTGTTATTAAAATATGGGGGAAGCCTCTGCTTGCCCTGGATCAGTAGCATGGAATGTTGCCACTCTTTGGGTTTTGGCCAGGTACTGGTGATCTGAATTGCCCACCGTGAGGACAGGCTTCTGAGCTTGGTGGACCATTGGTTTGACCCAGTAAGGCTATTCTTATGTTCTTATGCTCTTATGACTTGACCAAGGTCATAAAAGTATCAGTGGGATTGGGACTGTTGCTTCCCTGGTTCTCAGTCTGCCGATCATACCATTAGGCTTTTACCTTCCGATCACTTCTTTTCAGAGATCTCATGCATTCTCCTGTGCAACCCCAGGCAGTGAACTGTTATAAAGCTATTGACAAGCTACCCAGCATGTCTCAAAATATATGGTATAACGATGGGCAATGTATTTCAAAGGAAAATAAGCATATTTGTTCAAATTGCCTTCTGAGCACTGTATACAGTGTAATGTTTTTGTTATTCATATGAGCTATGCTCTAACTCACTTTTATTTCCAAAATGCCAGTAACGTATAATGGTGCTCATCCAAAAAGGCAAGGGAAAAAAACCCTAAGCCCAAAATATCCAGGGCACTGAGATGAACCAAATTACCCAAATTATAAATGCACACTAATAATTAGTCTATCATACATATCCAGTTGGGAAAATTAATCTTACATTAAGCAGCAAGGCAAATAAGGCATATACTGTTACAAAATAGTTTGGAAGTTTTGAAAAGTTAGCACTAATGAGTTGCAGCAAAAATGCAATCCATTTCTCTGCTTGAAATAACATATTTCCAGTGATGGTGGAAAAAATAGAATCCTATTGGTAGAATGACAATGCAAATACCCTTTTGCAGTTCTAAATGATATATACACCAGAGATGTAATATATCAAACAGTACATATTTGAATTGCTGTGCTGGTTTTATATTAGTTCCACTTGAAGCTCAAGTGCCAGCTATACATACCATTATGTAGCTGTAGCAATTCCTAATTTTTTCTTTCCTCCCATAGAGCATTGCTTTCATTAGTACCATCTGTCTATTATAGTATTCTTGTTTTCAAAATATTTTGCTTTTCATAGATACCAAGAATTAAATACATCTTTTCAGTCATAGGGTTAGAAAGGTTTATTGTTTTTCCAACATTTAGGTCCTTCTTTACAAAGCCATGCTAGCATCTTTAGTGCTGGCCAAGGCTGTAAGAACTTGATGCTCATAGGAATTCTATGAGTGTCGGAGTTCTTACCGCCGTGGCCGGCGCTAAAAGCGCTAGTATGTTTTTGTAAAGGAGGAGGTTTATGTTGTAAACATTGCAGCAAAAAAGTTTCATAACCTGACAAAAATTGGCATTGTTTGTTAGCAAATTGAAATTAAGTGACCAAATTAGGGCCTGACATGGATAACCTGGATATACAGATGATTCAACTGGACATACTGGCCTCACTTGTGTATGCTGGACACTACAGACCTATATTTTCCCATAGCCAGGCCCAGCCTGTACCTTGCTGTCTGTAAACACTTGCAGCCTTTGCAATGCTAACCCAGCTGACCTCTACTACAACGTTTTTTGTCTCTATTCCCTGCTGGGAGGATATTTCTCCAAGGTTCTGCTGAACTGTTATCAGTGCTGTATGACTTCATATGCCAGGCACCCTGGAAAGCCATAAAACTTTTATAATGAGCAAGGATCCCTGCAGGAGGATGTGGGTGTAGCGAGATGAGAGAACTTGGTACCAAAACATTTGCTCCCTGTCTCTGAACCAAGTTATGGGAACCAAGCAGCTGGATTGTCGAAAGGTCACCTTTGCCAACTTTCAGCATACAAGGACACCATCCCGAAGATGCACAGAATTGTAAAACCACTAATTAGCATCTACAGATCTCAGCGCTGGAGAAAGAAAGTTCATCAAGAGTTCTCTGTTTCTGCAAGCCCCCCCCCCCCTACTGGGGAGGGGGGGTGGAGGTGAGAGAGGCGTGGACTGAGAGAAAGAGTTAGGTAAACATTATTTTATGTACCAATAGGGAATTACATAACCAGAATTCGGGGATGTACTTTTTGGAACAAAGGAAGAATTTCTCTGTATAAAAAACACGTGCATTCTAGGTAAAGCCAGAGAGATTCACTTACTTATGTTACGGGGATCTGCTAGCCCCCTGCTAAGCATATGGGTGCAAGTTCTTCTCTCCATTGCATATTCTGAACTGACAATACATTTTTTCTGATATGTCTCTGCTGCTGTAATACTATAAGTTTTTATACTAACAATAATCGAATATTGTCTGTTTTGGAAGATACAATGCCGTCCTGTAGTTATTCCAATGAGGTAAACAAAACAGCCTTTACTTCAGGCCTTAAGAAGTTTCATGCTTGGACATTTCTGTTTGCCCTATTTAGCTATAGCCTGATATTTACAGCCACTACAGTTAATTCATTTCATTTTGTATTTTAAAAATATTTCAGAAATCAATCTTGCAAACATATAAGGCACATTCAGTAACTTATTTGTAGTAAATACAGATTAAGGGGTGAGTTTACAAAGCTACCATAAAATATGGCATTGTCCCATAGCTTACCCCTGTTTTACTAAGGTGCGCCAAGCATTTTAGCGTACACTAAATATACGTGCACGCTAACCTCTAATGCATCCATAGACTAACATGCACGCATTAGCATTTAGCGTGTGGTTAGTGCGTGCTAAAATGCTTAGCGCACCTTTGTAAAAGGAGCCCTAGTTTCTCCTGGGAGTTTCTAACCTCCACTAATACACTACCACATTGTATTGGCTTCTGTCGTAAAGGAATAATGTGCCTTGGGTCCAACCTTGCAAGTTGCATTATTCTGCTTCCAGTTGAGCTTAAGGCCATTAATATGAGGTCAATTCTCCCAGGAAGTCTGTCTTAAAGGAGCATTGTGCCCTCTTATGGCAGTTGAACCCCAGTCTAATGCTGGCAGGGGCAAGAACAATTAGTGGTCATTCCTTTTCTGTTACTCATGGACCACCATTGATTATTTCAAGTAGGCCTGATGGGGCATAGGTACTAATGAGTTTTCTTAGGGTGGTCAAGGGGGGTGAGCAATGTGGGTGGAGTGGGGAGGGCATAAATCCTTCAAAATTAACATATCTGAGTGAGATGGATGTCTTGGGGGTGGGGGGAAGGACTTTGAGACTGTGTATATTTTCAGATAGCTCTCAGAAACATTTGGTGTTATAATACTAGAATGATTTTCAAAGAATTGTGAGGGAGGAGCTAGCTAAATTAATGGCGGATAAAGCAATAAGACTGTATGGCATACACTTGAGAGTACTGAAGGAACTTAGTAAAGGTCAGGCTGCTCCACTAGCTAAAGGGCTGTCTAGGAAGGTTTGCCTCTTTGCAGATGATATCAAAATCTACAATAAGGTAAAAGGAATGGGACTTGTATGCTACTTTTTTTGTGTGGTTTACACATTTTAGACAGGTACTTATTTTGTACCTAGGGCAATAAAGTGCAAAGTGACTTGCCTAGAGTCACAAAGAGCTGCGATGGGAATTGAACTCACAACTTCACGGTGCCAAGTCAGCTGCTTTAAATACTAGGCCACTCCTCTACTCCTGATGGTATGGATAATTTAAGGAAGGACCTAGCAAAGTTTGAGGCATGGTCTGAAATTTGGCAGCTAAGATTAATGTAAAAAAATACAGGGTTCTGCATTTGATCTGCAAAACCCAAGGGAATGGTACAATTTAGGGGGTGAACTTTTTTGAATGAAAGAGGAATGGGACTTGAGTATGATCATATGTGATGATCTCAAGGTGGCCAAACAGGTAGAAAATGTGACAGCAAAAGATAGAAGGACCATCGGGTGCATAGATAGAGGAATGGACACTAGGAAAAAGGATTCTGGTGATACCTCCTTTATAATAATATTGTACAATTCTAGAGACTGTACCTTCAAAAAGATATAAACAGGATGGAGTCAGTCCAGAGGGTAATCACTAAAATGGCCAGTAGTCTTCAATATAAAGCATGTGGAGATAGACTTAAATATTTCAAACTGTATAGTGAAAGGCAGGAGAGATAATATATGATAGAGATTTTTAAATAGCTACAAGTGGCTGCTGAAAAGTTCTCAGCCTAACCAACAAACGTGGAGGCAGTTTCCTTCAAGGGCTATACACATGAAGGAGCATAATAAAAAGAAGCGTTTAAATTTGATTTGGAAGTAGGGTGCTAGTCGCCCAAAGTTGGCAGTGGCAAAATGTCCATTCTCGAAAAGTATGACCAAATTTTTTTTCCCCAAAAAAATCATCTATCTGTAAGTCCAGGCATTTGATCGTCCAGACCATCAGTTTGTCTATGTTTATACCATATTCTCAACCAAAAATTTGTCCAAGTTTGAAACATCCAGAACAAGATCTTTTAGATGTGGGAGGGGCCAGCATTGTGATGGACTGGCCACCCAGACATAGCAACAGAGCAGTGGGGCACCTTACAGGGCACTTCTGTGAACTTCACAAAAAGGGTGCCAGAAAAACATCTCACCAGAACTCCCTTACAGGTTATGATGAGCCCTCCCCCAAAAAACCCACCTCCCAAATATACTATACCCACCTGTCTACAATCCCAATAGCAGGTGGCACCTATATGGCAGTAGAGTAGGGTGTGTGTGTTTTTTTTTTTTGGAGAGGGTAGGCTAACCCTTTCTACCATTGATGTAGTGGTTAGAGTGGCTTATGGGCCTGGTTCCTCCTCTCTATGGCTCACTAGCTCACCCCCCAGACTACTTAAGCTACCTGTATGCAGCTTTACTAGGATTTCCTATAGTAGGTGTTGATGTTCTGATATTTGTGGCAGTATGATGGGGTCAGTGAACACTAAGGGAAGTATGTGGGGGTCTTTATGTTGTCCCTGCAGTGGTTATCTGGTCACTTTGAATACCTTATGGGCACTTATAAGTGTCTTTATATTGTCTAAGTCACAACATATAAGCTCTGTCTAGACAGTCTCATCAAATCTTTGATTATCCCTGCAGGATGACTAAGTCTAGGTTGACCCACATCTCGCCTACATACCACCCTAACCACTCCTCCACAAATGCCCCTTTCAGCTCTGGGCACACAGCAGCATTCAGAAGCCTAAAAAGTCCCTGGATATGTCTAAAAAACCTTTCTGATTATCAGCAATTGGATGACCTGACTTTTAGATTGTCCAAGTGCCGATTTGGACGGGTTTTTAAGTTCAATCATCTTTATTAGCATTTTAGAATATACATACAACCAAAGGCATGAATGACAGTATCCATGACAGTGATAACAAAATGCATATGGGTTAACATCCATGCCTCAGTGCATAATCATAGTAGTAATGATGCAACAGGAACAAACAACAAAACCAGAACTAATAGAACTGGTCAGACGTGATAATGAATTAAACAATATAAATCAAAATATAATGTGAAATATCGAAGCTTAGAGGCTAGCTCAGTGAATAAAATCATCATATCAGCAAAACTATCATAGCATCACAGTAGCTATATCTATTGTATCGTTTATAACGATGTAATCACTAGTGTCTTAGCATAGGTAAAAACAGTAGGTCCACAGGGGCCACATGTATTTCAGTTTTGATTATGCGACCCTTAGTCCATTGATTTTCTCCTATTTTTGTTTTGTCAGAAAAATATGGAATGAAAAAGTTTAAAACTTGCTGGACTAAGGGCTCCTTTTACAAAGGTGTGTTAAGCGTTTTAGCGCACGCTAAATATTATCACGCGCTAACCATGCGCTAAACGCTAACATGTATATGTTAGTCTATGGATGCGTTAGTGGTTACCGCACACCTATATTTAGCACGCGCTAAAATGCATAGCGTACCTTGGTAAAACAGGGGGTAAGTGAATTGCTGGACTAAGTGAATAGCCCTTGATAGAGACTGCCCCATCTTTGCTGATTTGGCTGAGAACTTTCAGTAGCCCCTCATATATGGAATAAATGCACAGGTAACAATTCTCAGTTGAAAGGAAGCTCTGGAATGAGGGGGCATTAAATGAAGGTGCAAGGAGGTAGACTTAGAAGTAACCTGAAGAAATACTTCTTCATGGAAAGGATGGTAAATCCATGGAATGGCCTTCCAGTAGAAGTGGTAGAGATAAAGGGTCCAATATTCAGTGCTATTTATCTGGTTATCTGCCAATATTCAGTGGGAGATTAACAGCAAACTCTCACTAAATATCCCATTCGGCAGAAAGCTTGATGACCAGCTAAGTTGTACAACATAACCAGTTACCACCAATATTCAGCGACTCGCAGGCTAAGTTTAGCAGCCAGACAGAGCTGGCTGCTTAGACTTAGCCAGCTACAGCAATGTATCAGATGGCCAAATTAAAACTGGAAATTCAGCATCGGTTGCTGGATATGGCATTGGTATTGAATTTCCAGTTTTGCCACGGGAAATAAATGGCTATCTCTCATATTCTGAATTTTGGGCAGGAATACTGTATCTGAATTTAAGAAAACTTGGAACAAGTATATAGGATCTTTAAGGGAATGAAAGGGAGAGTAGATGGCATGAATTGTCAGACTGGAAAGGTCATATTGTCTTTATCTGCCTTCTTTTTTCTGTTTCTCTGTTAGCAACTTGTTACTGGGCAGGAAATTACCAATTTTTAATTGGCATTATCTTTCCTGGAATATTGGAGCTTGCACAGTTCAATGCAAACTGTGTTCAATTTACATAATAATGAGGTTATTTGCATGCATTTCTATGATTTGCATCTCATTGTTATATAGCCTGCAGTAACTTTAAACTAATGTGTTAAAGCAAAACAATGCACAATTTTGCCACTTAACCTATGTTGAGAGGAACAATTTATGTATGATACCCTTATACATATGCATTGCCAATTTAGAAAATTTTTTACCAAAATGTCTCGACATATATTACAAATGCAGAACTGAATGTTTAAGCTTGTAAAATCGGCCCTTGACCAAAACATCTCAAAGGCCTTCAAAAGCATAGAGCACATCAAAAGAGTTGTCTCAAAGTTTGTGAATGTGAAACATATAAATAAACAAATGTATCCAGGTGTGGTAAAAAGAGAATTTTCCCTGCAGTTTAATTTACCATGTGAGTTACCAACCTGTGATATTTCATCATTATCCTGGGAGCATTGGGCTACCAAGCAAGATCTGATGCTTCCAGGAACTCAAAGGGCAACAAAATAGGGCAGATCAGCATAATGAAGTTAAATAAATGTATTCAATGCAAGCAGATACAAGAATGAATAAATAAATAAAACAGTTTCTAAAAGCCATCCCAAACAGTTTCCCTCAACCCTAAAGGCTCACACTAGTGGGGGACTTCCCACCTGCAACAATCCTCTTCAACTCAATACCCATCCAAACAGTATACCCTGCTTCAGGTCTTCTTCTGGGCATACCTTACTGGAAATCCCTGGTTTCTATTGGGGAAGGCACTCTTGCCCACACTACCATTAAGCGTCATACTTCTGTATAAGGGCCAACCAGAATCTTAGATTGGCCCATGTGCCTAAGGCCCTGCCCATAGGTGGCATAGGCATCTCTCCTGCCGCAATGTGGCCTGATTCGCTACTGCTGCCCCTGATGTCAGAGAGGAGGGAGGTTTAAAAAGAGGAGCAAAAAATATCGCGGCCATCTTTGTCACAAAATTGTCAGTGATCGGGATGTTGTGGAGCTAAAGTAGAAGGGGCAATTATTTAGCTACTAAAAGGTTTGTCAGTTGGGAGGGACCCCTTTCTTTAAAGATGTTTTTAGAGAAATTTGTAATAGCAGAAAGGCTTTTTTTTACTAAATTGATATTTTATACTGAGTTTAATGAATATATTTTATTGCAGGGGACTTTTTTCTTGATACAGCCTTTGGGCGAAACATGTCAGAATGACAGGTCCCTTTCCGATAATTACTGACAAAGGGAAAACTCAGAAAAAGAAAAAAAAGATAAGTTGAAAGATTAATTATTTATTTACTGAAGAACTGAAGCACTAAAGCACTTTCTATAAAACACAACGGTCTGATGAGGAGGCTAGTGCCACATAGTATTTGGCCACTCAGATCAATTGGCTAATACTGGCACTTCTGAAGACCAATAAATAAGTAAAAAAGCTATAAGTAAACATGCTGTGAAGTACTGTTTCTGGAGAACACGAGTGATAGTGTAACAGTACAAAGGATTGCTGCACACATAGTATTAAGGCAGCTTGTCACAATGGTAGTGAAATGTGCTGCATGGTGTTTTTGAGGCTTTTTCTCAAAAACCACATACCAAATACTCCTCAGTGATCTCCCACTTTTGGCATTGTAACTTTCAGAATAAATTTGTAATAGAATTACAGTTACTATACAGTAATCATTGGAAACAATGTCCCTATTATTACACACATATCTGTGCAAATGTAAGTGTATCTTTTGAGTCTGCCTCAAAGTAGTTTACTGCTGCATTCGCTATTATCACTAATATAAGGAATCCTATCTACCACATTCATCATTCTTACAAATGAGGCCTTGTAATCCACCTACAGACTCCTCCCAGCACTCCCCAAGGTAACCCTCTGGCTCTCCCTAATCAAACTCACCCCAGGTGTCATTCCCTCTTTTAGCTTATGGCTCCATTACACCTTCTTCTCTTGATACTAACCTTACCCAACCTCATCTTCCATCCCAAACTTCTGCATTCCTCAAGTCTACATGGCTCACTTTTTGAATTCACCACCTCACCATCCCTTTTATTGCCCACCTTCTTCACAGCTCAAATGCTTCAACAGTTACTTCCTCTCATTCAACCTTCCCCAACCTGTCTGATCATATGTAGTCTACATCACCGGCACTGTGTCTCTCCTAATTTTCTACATACTCTTTTTGTCCTCCTGTTGCTCTCTGTTGGGGACATCAGTGTCAATCCTGGTCCTCCTAATCAAGTTTCACCCTACTCACATGGATCACACCACAACATCTCCAATCTTATTTCCATTCCTCTCCTCTCTACCTTTCTCATGTGCCCTGTGGAATGCATGGTCTATCTCCATTGCTTACATCCATGACCTCTTTATCTCTCATTCCTTTCATCTGCTTGCATTGTGACCTGGCTCTGTCCTGAAGACTCTGTTTCATTCACTGTCCTATTTCATAGAGGTTACCTTTTCTCCCATACATCTTGCCCAGTTGATCGCAGAGGAGGGGTTGGGCTGTTTCTCATCCTCCTGTAGATTTCAATCTTTTTACCTACTTCAGTCTCACTATTCCTCCTTTGAAGTCCATTCCACCCATCCATTCACTCCTCTATCTCTCTGAATAGTGTTCATATATTGACCCCTTTACAAATCCCTATCTTCCTTTCTCACTGACCTTGCCTCTGGCTCTCCATTTTTCTCCAACCTTTGTCTCCTTTCCTCATTCTTAGTGACTAACATTCATGCTAATGACCCCTCTGACTTCTATGCATCAAAGTTTCTTGCTCTAATATCCTTATTCAATCTTCAGCTGTGCTCCACTATCTGCACACATCGGCGATTACAATTGGTGCAAAATGCGGCAGTCAGGCTGATCTTTGGACTGAAGAAATTTGATCATGTCACATCTTCTTATCGACTTCTGCATTGGCTGCCGAAGGAGGCGCATGTGAAATTTAAGTTTGGCTGTTTCTGTTTTAAGGTTTTATTTGGGTTAGCTCCTAAATATATAACTGACCTTTTTTCTTTTTCAACCAATAGACACTTGAACTTTGTCTCCCCACCGGTTAGAGGATGCAAACTTAAAAAATATCATCAACATCTTTTTTCGTATCAGGCAGCATTATGGGGTAAAGATTTGGAAAAATTGCTTTAGCTTATTAATACTTATGAGGAATTTAGGAGACACCTAAAAACATATTTGTTCCTGAAGCACTTAGGTATCTGATTTCAAAATTTTATACAATGATTGATCTTTAAGGTTTTAGTTATAAGCTTTTTAGCTTTGTAAGTTTATTCAATCTGTAGCATTTTAATTATTGTAAATTAGAACATAGAACTTTACGGTCCTGCGGTATATAAACTTTTTATTATTAGAATTGCTTCTATTTTGATCTTGTCCTCTTTTCCAACTGCTCAATTTCTAACTTCTCCAACTCAGTTTTTCCCCTCTCTGACTATCATCTCATAACCTTCACAACTTATCACCCTCCAACCCCAGACATGACTGATCCTCACCAATACTTTCAGGAATCTTCAGGCTCTTGACCCGTGCACTCTCTCCACCATTCTCTCTCTCTCCCTTCCTCTCAAAAAAAATCTGTCAATGAGGCAATCCCCTCATATAATACTATCTTTCTATGCTCTTGATGCCCTCGTTCCTCCCATGTTCCTCAGGGGCTGGCAAACCATGAGGGAAACTGCAGGAATACCAAAGCACAAGGGAAACAAAGAGAGAGGACAAAAAACTGGGTCTTAAACTGCCTATACACAAATGCTAGGAGCCTGAGGGCCAAAATGGGAGAACTGGAAATCACAGCCAGCAATAAGGACCTAGACATAATTGGAGTCACAGAAACGTGGTGGACCGAGGACAATCAATGGGATGTGGCCATACCAGGGTACAAACTATACAGGAGAGACAGGACACATAAAAAGGGTGGAGGAATAGCGCTGTACATAAAAGACTCCATACCATCAGCCAGGATGGAAACAACAGTACGGGCGGATGGCCTGGAATCACTATGGGTTAAGCTACAGGGAGGAGCAGGAGCAGACATTAAACTGGGTCTGTACTACCGCCCACCTGGACAACCGGAAGAAATCGACCAGGAGATGGAGGCTGAACTGAAACAGGTATGCAGAAGCGGAAATGTGGTGGTGATGGGGGACTTCAACCATCCTGGGATAGACTGGAGTATTGGGCACTCAAACTGCGCAAGAGAGACAAAATTCATAGAAGTCACGAGGGACTGTTTCATGGAGCAGCTGGTCACGGAACCAACACGGGGCGATGCCACTCTTGACCTAATCTTTAACGGACTAGGGGGGCCAGCAAAGGAGGTGGCGGTATTACCCCCACTAGGTAACAGCGATCACAACATGATCCAGTGCAAGCTTGAAATTGGATCATCAAAGGGGAAAAGAACCACAACGACGGCACTCAACTTCAAAAAAGGAAATTATGATGCCATGAGAAAAATGGTGGGAAAGAAGCTCAAAGGCAACATAGGGAAGACGGAATCCGTAGAAAAAGCCTGGACCTTACTCAAGGAGACTGTGCACGAAGCACAAAGCATATGCATCCCCAAGTTCAGAAAAGGGTGCAAAAAAAATAGAACAAAAAACCCAGTGTGGATAACAAGTGCAGTGAAGAAGGCGATAAGCGACAAGAAAGCATCGTTCAGAAAATGGAAAAAAGACCAAACAGAAGAGAACCAAAAAAGGCACAAAGAACACCAGAAAGAGTGTCACCGAGTGATTAGAAAAGCAAAAAGAGAATACGAAGAGAGACTGGCAAAGGAAGCAACAAACTTCAAGTCGTTCTTCAGATACGTGAAGGGGAAGCAACCGGCGAGAGAAGAAGTGGGACCATTGGACGATGGAGACCGAAAGGGAGTTGTAAAAGAAGAGAAAGAGATAGCTGACAGGTTAAATGAGTTCTTCACGTCAGTCTTCACGATGGAGAATATAACCAACATTCCAGAACCCGAGGAGATCGTAATAGGAGACCAAGAAGATAAGCTGGTCGATTTAGAGGTAAGCCAAGAGGATGTACTCAAGCAGATTGACAGACTAAAGAGCGACAAATCGCCGGGTCCGGATGGCATTCACCCAAGGGTACTCAAGGAACTAAAAGACGTAATAGCGGAGCCACTTCGACAGATATGCAACCTATCCTTAAAAACCGGAGAGATCCCGGAGGATTGGAAAATAGCAAATGTCACGCCCATCTTCAAAAAGGGCACAAGGGGGGACCCGGGAAACTACAGGCCGGTGAGCCTGACCTCAGTCCCGGGAAAGATGATGGAGGCACTGATTAAAGACGGCATCTGTGAGCACATCGAAAAAAATGGGCAGCTAAAACCAAGTCAACATGGCTTCTGTAAGGGTAGGTCATGCCTCACAAACTTATTGTACTTCTTTGAGGGAGTGAACAGCCAGGTGGATAAAGGGGAATCTATAGACATCATTTACCTTGACTTCCAAAAAGCCTTCGACAAGGTGCCACACGAGAGACTGCTTAAAAAGATATGGAACCACGGGGTACAAGGGGAGGTCCACCGATGGATCAAAAACTGGCTGTCAAACAGGAAGCAGAGGGTTGGCGTAAAGGGCCACTACTCAGACTGGAAAGGGGTCACGAGCGGAGTTCCGCAGGGGTCGGTGCTGGGACCGCTCTTGTTCAATATCTACATAAATGACCTAGAGGCGGGAACTAAGTGTGAAGTCATTAAATTTGCAGATGACACCAAACTATACAGCAGGGCTCAAACCAAGGAAGACTGCGAGGATCTCCAAAAGGAAAAGTGGGCCGAAAAATGGCAGATGAGCTTCAACGTGGGGAAATGCAAGGTCATGCACGTGGGGAAAAAGAACCCGATGTTCACATACAAAATGGGGGGAACACCACTAGGGGTTAGTAACCTGGAGAGAGACCTGGGAGTGATGGTAGACGCAACACTGAAGGCATCGGCGCAATGCGCCACAGCCTCTAGGAAAGCAAACAGAATGCTGGGTATCATTAAGAAGGGTATTACAACCAGGACGAAGGAAGTTATCATGCCGCTGTATCGTGCAATGGTACGGCCGCATCTGGAGTACTGTGTCCAGTACTGGTCGCCGTACCTCAAGAAAGACATGGCGGTACTTGAGGGAGTACAAAGAAGAGCAACCAAACTGATAAGGGGAATGGAAAATCTCCCATATACCGACAGATTGAAGCAGTTGGGACTTTTCTCCCTGGAGAAGCGAAGACTTAGAGGAGACATGATAGAAACCTTCAAGATCCTGAAGGGCATAGAAAAAGTAGACAGGGACAGATTTTTCAAACTAAGGGGCACCACAAGCACAAGGGGGCATTGGGGGAAATTGAAAGGGGACAGGTTTAGAACAAACGCTAGGAAGTACTTTTTCACTCAGAGGGTGGTAGATACATGGAACGTGCTCCCAGAGGCTGTTGTAGACAAGAAAACACTAAATGGTTTCAAAGAAGGTTTGGATAGATTCCTAGAAGAAAAAGGGATTGGGGGGTATAGATAGGTATAGACCATTGCTCAGTCAATGGGCCTGATGGGCCGCCGCGGGAGCGTACCGCTGAGCAGGATGGACCTATGGTCTGCCTCAGCGGAGGCAACTTCTTATGTTCTTATGTTCTTATGTTCTTATGTCATGTTCTGTAAGAAATGCCAAACTCCAGACCTTGCTGATCTCTATGACTTGCTACTTAGGTTCCTATGCCTGATCTGTGGAACATCTCTGACTGAAACCCAACATTCATGTTGACTGTGTGTTTCAAATTCCTACTGACCTCCTTCCAGTCCACCCAATCACTTGTGAAACAAGACTACTATATTTGCTTGGCTAATTATCTTGAATCTAACGTTCATCATCTCTTTGCTACACTCAACTCTCTATTCAAAGTGCCCTTGCCTCTAATCCTTCCTTTGCTGTCTCCCCTGACTATGGCTGAGTACTTCCACAACAAAGTTCTCAAGATTAACCTTGAGTTCTCAACCAACCCTCCATAACCCTGGCTACCTTTTCTTCCTTCACTGAAACCACAGAAGAGGAAATTGCACATTTTATTTCCTCCACCATGCTCACTACTTGTTCCTCTGATCCCATCCACACTAATCTGATCACCATCTTTCCTACTGTCACCCCATCTATCTGTCATATATTCAACCTATCGCTCTCCACTGCAACTGTGTCCAATGCCTTCAAGCATGCCATAGTTACCACTCCTCAAAAAAAAAAACTTGCTGGACCTACCTGCCCTTTAAACTATTGCCCCCATCTCCTTCCTCCCTTTCTTATCCAAGCTACTTGAACATGTTTTTAATCACCATCGTCTTGATTTTATTTTATCTTAAGCTATCTTTGACCCACTTCAATTCAGGCTTGTGCCCTCTGCATTCTACAGTTCTTCCTTACTAGAGTCTTCAATGACCTATTCCTGGCCAAATCCAAAGACTTCTCTATTCTTATCCTCCTTGATATATCTGCAGCCTTTCATACATTAGATCACTGCTTAATTATCAATATGTTGTCCTTGCTTGGGTTTCAAGGCTCTGTTATCTCATGATTTTTTTCTTATCTTTCCCATCACACTTTTTCAGCGTAAGTGCTGAAGGATCCTCTTTTGCCGCTATTCCATTATCAGTAGGTGTACCTCAGGGCTTTCTCCTGGGACATCTTTTCTTTATCTTCTTTTCGCCTTAGTGCTCTAATCTCCTCCTAAGGCTTCTAGTATCACCTCTATGCTGATTACACGCAGATCTACCTCTCTGCACCTGAAATTTCTATGGGAAGGCCCAAGCCTCAGCCTGTCTGTCTGACATTGCTAACTGGATGTCCTGCCACCAATACTAAACTCTATCTTTCCTCCTAAAATCACCTCTTCCCTGCTTCCATTCTCTATATCTGTAGATAACACACTCATCTTCTCTGTCTCATTGGCTCGCAACCTCGGAGTCATCTTTGACTCATCTCTTTCCTTCTCTTCGCATATTCAACAGACCCTCAAAATCTACCATTACAGCATCACTAAAATCTAGCCTGTCCTTTCTGAGTACACTACTAAGACCCACGCTCTCCTCACTTCTCGCCCGGACTACTGCAACTTGCTTCTCACAGGTCTTCCACTAAACCATCTCTTTCCCTTCAATCCGTTCAGAATGCTGCTGCATGCCTCATATTTCACCTGGGTCATTATACTCACATTATCCCTCTCCTCAAATCACTTTACTGGTTCTCTGTCCATTTTCGCATATAGTTCAAACTCCTCTTATTGACCTACAAGTGTATTCACTCTGCAGCTCCCCGATACCTCTCCTCTCTTATCTCTCCCTATACTCCTACCTGGGTACTCCATTCATCGGCTAAGTCTCTTGTCTGTATCCTTCTCCTCTACTGCCGACTCCAAACTCTGTCCCTTCTACTTTGCTGTGCCATATGCCTGGAACAAATTGCCTGATTCAGTATGTCAGGCTCTGTCTCTGGCGGCATTCATATCCATGCTGAAAGCCCACTTTTTTGAAGCTGTGTTTAAGTCCTAATCCCAATCCACTTGTAAAGCAACCATTCTGTTTTCATCCCCTCTATATTCCCTTATCCTTTCTCCTCATCACTCTTTTTGTAATGTCCTACCTTAATAGCATGTACAGATTCATCCTTGTCCTGTTTGTCTGCCATAACTAGGTTGTAAGCTCTTTTGAGAAGAGACTGTCTCTTGTCTGTTTAATGTGCAGCACTGCGAGCATCTGGTAGCACTATAGAAATAATAAATTATAGTAGTCTATAAATGCCTGCACTTAAATTCTGGGATCTATTTTATAATGGTACATGGGCACCTATGTTGCCTATATATAATAAGTGGAACATGTGCTCCTAGGTAAATACCTTCATGGCTCAAGTGCCTTGTTATAGATTTAGGGCTCCTTTTACAAAGCCACGCTAGCAGTTTTATCGCACGTACCGGATTAGCGCGCGCTATAGCGTGCGCTAATCGGAAATCTACCGCCTTCTCAAAAGGAGGCGGTAGCGGCTAGTGCATGCAGCAATTTAGTGCGCATTAAGGCCTTAGCGCAGCTTTATAAAAGGAGCCCTTAATATCCACATGTTGGATGTATATGAAAATATGTAAGGAATATGACAATATGAGGAGAGTTATCAAGATGTACTACTATTAAGATTAATTATTTTACCACAAATCATGCTATTTTAGCATAGGGTCCCAATTTAGGGGTAGGTCAATGTGGGCTACTATTATGACAAGTTATTTTGTCACAAGCTTCTCATACCTCCGCCATAGTTTGAGATAATCAAAGGGATAATGAAAATATACAAATATATTTTCATGTTGGAATTCATGGTACTCGACCCTTACTGAAACATTTCAAAATATACATGGTAGGAGTACATGTCACTAAACAGAAAAGGATGGATCTCCAGCCTAGTTCATAGTTCTTTACATTTAAGAATCCTGTGCCTGCCCACTGCTTTTCTTTCTTTCTGTTGTTTTTTGGTGTGGGGTTTTTTTTGCTCTTACTGTTTTAGCATCCAAAAGGAAGAAGGGACTACCATCCTTTCTGTTACAAAATATTTTTATATGTTACTCTTGAGATTTCACCTTTCATTTTACCCCCTTATCTATTCTTCTAGAACTTTCTTTCTTTTTTTTTTTTAACTATCGTGTTTATTGAGACAAGAGACAACTGGACAACAAGAGCCCACCACAAAATGGCAAGGCCTACAGGGTATCATACAGCATCAGAATAATACAAAGCAGTAATACAGACAAAAAATATACATAAAATACCACAAAGCAATGGCATGGAAAAAGGGTGGACAGCTTGCACCACAGTGCCCCCCATCCAATATATTATATAAGATCATCCAGAATCCCCAAACGATTCTCACAAATCACAATCACACTAGACACACACAAACCAACCAATCCCATCCCTACAGAGCAAAATGCAAGCAGACACACACGCATACAGAGACCCTTACATACAATCACACACTCAATCTCACACTCTCACACTCTCTGCTGGAAGAAGGCGATAGGGCAAGCAGTATATAATGGAAAGTCAGGAGACCGCACATGTTAGTACATAAAAGTGACAATAGCACCTAAACATCCAGATCCAAAATCTGAAGCCATAGGGAACAATAAGTCCTCCAGTGATCCTGTGGGTGAGAAGCATAAGTGTCCAGCTCAAATCGAGCTTGTTGTTTCATCATAGTGGCCCACAAGGAGTAGGGTGGTGCCTCATCGGAAATCCAATATTGCAAGATAAGCTTTTTCCCCACAAGTATCGCATGGAGAACAAATTTCTGAGAGGGAAAATCCAAGCCATGGTCTTGCATTTCATGGACGTCCCCCCAACAATAGAGCATATGTATTCCAGGGCATGACACAGCACAGGAGAGCATTCAGACAACTCTTCACTGAATCGCAAAAGGTCAGTTCCAAACAATCAAAGAATGAATGTATAAAATTACCCCTGTGGGACTTACATTTAAGACATTTATCATCGGGCCAGAGCCCCATAACATGCCCCCGGGCTCATGTGAGATAAGAGCAATGCAGAATTTTATATTGGGTCTCCTGTAGGGTTGCCGCTTTCACATGGAGGAATAACGTCTGGAAGAGGAGTCGTATATCATGGATGGAAACATCCAGCGCAAGTTCGGCGGTCCATTCACCGACCAGAACACGGAGACAACTCTCCCCAAGGCTATCCCTCCCTGCCCTATACCAAGTGGAGATTGTATTAGACGCAGTGGGAGTGGATAAAAAAAATCGTGTCTAATGGGCCATAACCACATCCCTCCCCGTGGGAGCGCACCAGAGAATGATAGTAGTGATGAATTTGAAGGTATGTGTAAATATGGGCAGGGGGTAAAGACCACGAGGCCTGCATTTGAGCAAAGGAAGGAAACAATCCCCCACCCATAGCCAGAGCAGAATCCAAGGTCGTGTCATGCTCTGGTCGACCCCACAAGCCCGCCAGACCCCCCACCCTGGGAACAAAAGTAGGGTTATGAAGCAGAGAAAGAAAAGGGGAAACAGCGGGCAACTTACCTTGTTGCAAGCGCCACCAATGCCAAGCTTTGCGAAAAGGAAGGAGAAATGGGAAAGCCGGAGTACCAGACCCCCCGCCCCCTGCCCCATGAAGGAAGGAGGAGAACGACCATGGCAAGCAGCAGTCAGCAAGTAGGGCTGCGGGAGAATAACGACGTGAGGAGACCAGTTGTTCATGAATCCAGCATAGAAGCGCTGCGACGTTATAGACACGAAGAGCGGGTAGGCGGGTAAACCCCCCCTGTCACGGCTCTGGGACAACTTGAGAGCATTGATGCGAGCCACCCTCCCCCTCCAAACAAAAGAACGAACAATAGCTTGGTAGGAGCGCTCATCCGTGCGTGATATCCAGTCGGGAATGGTTTGCAATGTATAGAGCAATTTAGGAAATAACACCATTTTCACTAGCGCTACTCGACCGAGCAAGGAAAGGGGGAGCGAGTGCCACTTTAGACAAAGGGCTTTGATCCGTCCGATAGTAGCAGTGATATTTGCCTCATACAGCTTATGGGGATCACGATAAAGCATGATACCGAAATATTTCAATTTCCCGGGGGCTATGCCAACGCCCAGTCCCTGGCACCAAGGTTCCCCAGCCGCGGTTCCCAACAAAAGAGCCTCCGTCTTATCGAAATTAATTTTGAGGCCCGAAAAAACGCCAAAATAACGAATAATGGACATTAAGACGGGCATAGTCTGATCAGCATGATTAACATAGAGAAGCATATCATCAGCAAACATGCTAATGCGGAATTCCCGACTACTCACCCAAAGTCCCTCCAGCTGGGGGTCCTGACGAATCCGAGTGGCCAAAGGCTCTAAGAAGAGAAGAAAGAGGAGCGGCGAGAGGGGACAACCCTGTCGTGTACCCCTCCCAAGAGGGAAGGGGTCCGACACACCACCATTCACTAATAGCTGGGAGTGAGGATTATGGTACTACGCGGACAGCCAAGCAATGAAGTCGCCTCTGAAACCAAAGCGCTCAATGTCCCAAAAAGATGGGGCCAAGAAACCATGTCAAACGCCTTCTCAACATCCAAGCTAGTAATGAGCGCCCTATCAGTGGGGACATGGGAGGATTGCAACACCGCGAGGACTTTCAAAAAGTTCATGGATGCATGCCTGCCTGGTACAAATCCCACCTGGTCTTCATGAATGAGAAAAGGCAAAAACTCATTGAGTCGCGCCGCAAGAATACTGGCCAAAATTTTTATATCCTGATTTAGAAGGGATATAGGCCTATATGACCCCAAGGCATCAAGCGGTCACCCAGGCTTGGGAAGAATGATGATGTGGGCCCTGTTATGGGAGTCCCCTGGAGGAGTAGTAGTACGAAGTCCCATAAAATAATTCCCTAAAGAAAATAAAGCCGACGGATCCAGGAGCTTATAAAACTCAGGGCCAAGTCCATCGGGTCCCGGAGTTTTGGCTAGTGTAAGTTTTTTAATGGCCATCTGCAACTCTTCACCGGTAATAGGGCCATTAAGAGATGCACTTTAATCAGCAGACAGCGAAGGAAGAGAGATGCCCTGGAAAAACCGCTCACTAGCATTGGAATCAAAAGTTTGAGCGGTGTAAAGGTCGGAATAGAATTGCACAAATTGTTGCGTAATAGCCGAATGGGTGACATGGGTTGCTCCCTGTCTGTCTTTGATAGAAGTAATAGTATGCCGCGCTTTGTGAGGGCGCACCAAATTAGCCAACAACCGACCCGTTTTATCTCCCCACCGATGTAATTTATATTTATAACAGTAAATATTTCGACTGGTGCGTTGGTCCAACAGGAGGTTAATTTTTGCTTTAAGGATACTCATGGCCTGTTTCGAAGCAACATCGAGGCGAGAAATATGAATAGTCCGATAAGCAGCGAGATCTCTTGACAAAGCAAGGAGTTCCGCATCACGCCGTTTTTTCAAGGAAGCAGAATAAGCAAGAATGTGCCCCTGCATGACCGTAGAACTTTCTTTCTATTGAAAAATGCTTGCCCAGAATGCTGATATCATGATACCATTCATCATCAAATCAAAATGCCCAGAGGAACAGAACTCATAGATTTGGCATTGTTATAGTAAGATTTAACTTAATTTTGCCATCTAATGTAGCTTTTCTAAATTTCAGACAGTTGTGAAATATTTAGAAGTTGAAATCAACTGTCATAGTATCCACCTAAGAGATGAATGCATTTACGTTTCTAAAGTGCTGTAAATGTAAACAGTTTTTGCTATACTACCTTGATTTACCATAAGTCCTATTTAAAATATTCTCTGAATAGATTACTGAAAGCAAACTCTCAGATGTAAAATTATACTGTGTCAGTTCTAAATGCATCCACATTGGTCCTGGTCTTCTAAATTATCTTTAGTGTTAAAAACCCCATTTAGGATTCTGCACACTAAGGGCTCTTTTTACTAAGGTGTGCTAGCATTTTTAGCGCACGCTAACCTCGCACTATGCAGCTAGAACTAATGCCAGCTCAATGCTGGCATTAGCGTCTAGCACACACGGCATTGTAGCGCCCGCTTTTCCATGCATTAATGCCCTAACGCAGCTTAGTAAAAGGAGCCCCAAAATTTACCCCCCCTCCCTTTTACAAATTTTTCAGCAGATATACACGCAAAAATGTAATCCCCCCCTTTATAAAACCGTAGCGTGTTTTTTAGTGCCAGCCATGGTGGTAACAGCTCCGACGCTCATAGAATTCTTATAAGCATCAGAGCTATTACTACCGTGCCTGGCACTAAAAACTGTGCTACGGTTTTAAAATGGGGGTAGGGGATTCCATTTTTTTGTGTGTATATGTGCTGAAAAATTTGTAAGACTATAACCCCAAAATTTTACATTGGTAACATGAGTTTAAGGGCTCCTTTTATCAAGGTGCGCTACGGGGGTTAGCCGTCGGAAATTTCATCACGCGCTAACCCCCGCGGCACACCAAAAAACTAACGCCTCGTCAATGGAGGCATTAGCGACTAGCGCTGCAGGCAGTTGAATGCGCGATATTCCGTGCGTTAACCGCCTTCCGCAGCTTGATAAAAGCAGCCTTTTCTTCATCTTGATATTCCTTACAGGGAGAGTCTACTTTATATGTTGATAACCTCTCGGCTAGACGATTGGAATATAATCTACACAGGTTTACTGAATTATGTGATTCATCATTTGCAGACGGTACAAAACACTGCCATTCGACTTCTTACGAACGCTCTTCACAGGGACCACGCTATTCCATTATTCCATAATTATTGACTCTCAATTCATTTCCATATTCAGTTTAAGATATTAACTATGGCTAATAAGGTGCTTTGTCATACTGAACATACTTATCTTGATTCTAAATTATCATTCTATGTTCCAGCTGGAGCCCTCAGATCATTACACGATGGCTGACTAAACTATTCTTATGTTCTTATGACTTGGGCATTTTGAATCCGCAGGCTTTGGGCTCCTTTTACTAAGCTGCAATTGCATTTTTAGCGTGTGTAGAATTGCCGCTCATGCTAAACCCGTGCTACATGACTAGAACTAACGCCAGCTCAATGCTGGCGTTAGCATCTAGCGCGCGGTGACAATTTAGCGCACGCTAAAACCGCTATCACAGCTTAGTAAAAGGAGCCCTTTGTGCTTTTTGTGTAGTGCCTACTTTATGGAATTTATTGCCGTATTCCCTTTGCACTGAGCTTTCCTTTCCTAGGCTTAGAGTAGCTCTTAAATGTATTTGTTTTCAATTAGCTTTCCAGAATCAAAATACCTAACCCCCTCACCCCTTTGATCACACTCCACTTGAGGTTTCCTTAGTGCAGGCCAGAGAGGTAAGTGCCCCGATGCTCATGGAAATTCTTTGAGCATCAGAGCATTTACCATGCCAGCGTGCACTAAAACCCTCTAGCACAGCTTGATAAAAGGGGCCCTAAATAAAGAGACTTCCGGTGCACCTTTTGGATGATGACATGGTGATCTACTGGAATTTTTATGTTTCTTTGTCTTTACTATCTTTTAATTTACAATGGAGTTCCTGTTTCTCTCATTTGATTGTCTGCAGTGTTTCCGTAATATCTAGTACAGTAAACCACATTGAAATGTTTACATGAAATGGCAGTATATTATTAACATTGGCATTCACATTACTTTCAATGCTCATACCCAGAAGTAGCCTCAAGAAAATAACACTTAACAAACTTCTTAGAGTGGATAAATGAATTCTGGCTGCAGCTTTATTTAGCAAACAATGCAATAACATTAAAACCATGAATGTAAATATATGCAACTTTCCCAAAGCGGTCTTCACAAAAACCCAAACCCATGTCAGCTAGTCAGTAATGACCTAGATGACAGCCCCCACAAATTCATACTGTGTTTTCTCTTAACATTGATTCAACCCTTGTCTCCCTCCCCCATGAGATCTGTGGTGCTGCCCAGCCTCACCAATACCTGTGGAGGTATCATACACAAGTAGCTGCCCTTCCATCATTTCCTGTATCAATACCATAAACAAATCATTGACCGCCTAGAAGAAACCAATTTCTGCCCTAAACTGTGACAACTCCCCCAAACAATGCTGCACCAATTCAAGAGCATACCAACAACCTACTCATGAAACCAGCCAACCTTCCCTAAACGCAAACCCACCACCCCTGGCGGGACAGGGTGGGTGGGCAAAAATACTAATTTTTTTCTTTACTCACGTCCCTCTCACTTCAATACTCACTCACCAGCACCCTAACTATCCTTTCCTCCCCTGAATCCCAACTACTAAAATCTAACCCTCACACAGTCCCAAAACTCCCACTCAGCACCTAGCCAATCCAAAGCCACATCTATTCTACCAATCATTAACAGATTCTTTCCCTAACAAACAACCATCCATTCCTCAACCATCCAACCACATTACACAGAACCTCACCTATCTTCTCCCCCCCCCACCTCCCACCCTGTAACACATCCTGTCATACATTTGCTCTTCAGTTCAGCCAGTTACTGGCCCACTGTTTAATTTATGGGCCTCTTAAATCCTGCTTTAATGCAAAAAAAAAAAAAAAGACTAAAAATACACTCTTGGAATGTGTACACCTTTTTTATGTAGGTGGTTTGCAAGCATTCTCAGTGGCATTGTCTGGCAGAGAAGAGGCAAAGCTCTCATATATTTTATTAAATATCTCAGTACATATTGAGAACAGGCACACATTACACCAGCTACAGAGCAGGTGTACATATACATCTTAGCATTTATGCTCTAATACAATAGATCTGGAAGCTTACTTTATAAAGGTAAATAGGATAGAAATTTTCATAATGGACTAATGTTAATGTGGGCTATGTAACAGTTGGAGTGGGGTTTGGGTTTTTGGGCCTGGAAACACAAAGCCAGACACGACCAGCAATAGTGCAGCAATGTTCTTTATTGACTTTAAATAAAACACTCCCTGAATCCTTTTGCTTCACTGGATCGGGTACTTAGAAAAACAGTCTCTTGATTTGACAGACAAAAGTCCTGAGCTGAGCCTGGAACTGGTACTTTCATGCCCAGCAGACTCCAAAAGGTCTTTTTCCAAACAGGTAGCAAGGTCTGGTCCTAGCCACACCTTAGAATAGGGCTCACACATAGCTAGTACAAAGAATTGGCTTACCCCAGCCAAGCAGAGTGGCTGGATGTTTAAGTCAAGGAGTATGCTGGGGCCATATCTTCCTCCTACTCCCCTGGACCTATCTAACTTAGTTCTGGTCCTACTTTATATACTTCCTTGCAACTGCTTTCATGACTTCTGCCCATGTCACATCCTCCTAAGGAGGAGCTACCTATGTTAAGATGGTTCTGACAATGTGAGGGAGTATCCAGCATAGGAAGTGGTAGTGTCCTATAGACTCCATCACAGGTATTTTATAAGAAATTGGCTTATTTTAGCATGGGGTTTCATTGCATAAAATGGAGCCCTATGTTAAAATAATTTCTCTTGGAGTAAAATACCTCAATTTAACAGTAACCAATTACCAACCCTATGATTCCCTTTTCATTTCAGAGTCAGTCAGCACTCCCACTTGTTTTACCATCCTTTGCAGAAGAATACTTTTACCATTTAGATAGAAAGTTATCAATAAAAGTTGGGTTATTTTCCTGCAATAAGGACCTCTTTTATCAAGCCAAATTAGGGTTCTATATTGCATAAGAACATAAGAACTGCCATCTCCGGATCAGACCTGTGGTCCATCGAGTCCGGTGATCCGCACACGCGGAGGCCCAGTCAGGTGTACACCTGATGTAGTTTCAGTCACCTATATTCCTCTATGCCTCTCGTAAGGAGATGTGCATCTAATTTGCTTTTGAATCCTAGAACGATGGATTCTGTAATAACCTCCTCTGGGAGTGCATTCCAGGTGTCCACCACTCGCTGCGTGAAGCAGAACTTCCTGAAATTTGTCCTGGACTTGTCACCCCTTAGTTTCAGTCCATTCCCTCTTGTCCATGTCATGTTGGACAATGTAAATAATTTATTTTCCTGTTCTATCTTGTCGATGCCTTTCAGTATTTTGAAAGTCTCAATCATGTCCTCTCGCAGTCTCCTCTTCTCAAGGGAGAACAATCCCAGTTTCTTGAGTCATTCCTCATATTCTAAGTTCTCCATACCATTTATTAGCTTCGTTGCTCGTTGTTGTATTGGGAGCCAGTGTATTGGCTCAATGTATGGGACATGTGGTCAAAAGGGCTGAGGTTCTTTAGTAGTCTCACCGCAGCATTTTGGACTCTTTGCAACCAGTGTTGCTCTTTGGTCGGTAAGCCAGTGTATAGACCATTGCTCTAATGCATGTTGATAACTCTTTCCCTAAATAACTGTCCTGATAAAGAGAAAGGTTTGATTTACTGCAGAGTCAAAGTAAAGTAGTCTTTTCTGTATTTAACATAAGTAAATTAATTCTTATCCATGCAGAAATATGCTTGAAACCATTAGCCATAAACTGATAAGTATGATTTATGGATGTATTAACTGTAAAAACAATTTTAATATTGCCTGCATAAATATAGCATGACAGACCCACATACTTCAATTCTGTATGTAATAAACTGAAAAAGATATTAAAATGAATTGGCAATAGGAAAGAGCCCTATTGCATTGCACAATTTGGTGACATTTTGTTGTGCATTTTTACGATGCAACAGTATTTCTTCAGAAATGCTGAGAGCCAAGATCCAACTAGACCAGCAATTACAATTTGTGATCAACTATATCAAAAACAATGAATAGATTCAGCTGCATCAACAATGCTGATTTTCCCTTGTCCAGTATGAATCTCAATATTGTCAATAATGACAATAAACCATACAATTTGATAGATCAAATTTCTCCAGATATTCTTGAAATTGAAAACATGCCAATGTTCTGAGACCTTTGCTAGGAAAGAAATACTGGTTATAATCAAATAAGTGCCTTTGAATAAAGGCCAGATTTTTTTTTTTTTTTTTTTTAAGTTCAAGCAATTTTTTTTTATTGAAGTTTACAAGAACAAAAATCATAAACATGAGATGCACTGTAATATATGGAAGAACACTGGCTGCCCAAAGAGGAGGATGTCATCTGCTGGCAGAGTTTAGGAACACCTGCCAACCACAGCAAGACTGCCGCAATTTTAGTTGGGCCTGAGTCCAAATTAGGTAGACTAGCCCATTTGTGGTTGCACCACTTAACTCGCAGTCTCTTTTTTTTTTTTTTTTTTTTTATTCTTTATTCCTTTTTATTTCTTTCAACAAGTGTACAATATTATTATAATTAATTCACATAACTCACTTGACATTCTTAAACAATATTATTATACATGTTTTAATACCCCCCATCCACCTCCCATCCCTTCCCATATCAACAAAATATTTCGTCCAAACTTATACATACTTATACATCTCTCTTTCATAATACAATTAATCTTACATTAAATCTGTCCCTCCCCCCACCCTTTCTTCCTCAAACTCTTTATTCATTTTATTATACAAAGTGATGCACAACAATATATATCTCATCATAGTACATATATCCCCTTATATTTCATAACAACATATTTCCAATAAATTTACCCTCTTTCTTTTTCTATTCATACCTATATACCATGTTTCTTATATCCATTAATCAGTTGAAATATACCGTTAGCTAACTAAATTATCTTATCCCCCCCACCCCACCCTATTTTTATAAATTATCCTCTAAGGAAAAGGAATAAATCTTAATCATTATAATAATCAATTAATGGCCTCCACACCTCTTGAAACCTTTTAAAATACCCCCTTTGTACTGCAAGAAATCTTTCCATCTTGTACATATGACAAACTGAGTTCCACCAAAAACTACAATTCAATCTAGAACAGTCTTTCCAATTAGTCGTTATTTGTTGAATTCCCACTCCAGTAAGAATCATCAATAATTTGTTGTTTGCTGCAGATATTTGACTTTTGGCCCTCATACACATTCCAAAAATCACTGTGTCGTAGGATAATGCTACATGATTTTCCATCAATATATTGACTTGATCCCATATTGATATCCAAAATGCCTGAATACATGGACAATAAAATAAAAGATGGTCTAAAGTTCCAATTTCAATTTTACAATGCCAGCATCTATTAGACTTAGAGCAATCTAATTTTTGTAATCTAGTAGGGGTCCAGAATGCTCTATGCAACAAAAAGAACCATGTTTGCCTAATAGATGCTGACATCGTACCTTTAATTCTCCAAGACCAAATACGTGGCCATTGAGATGCATTAATTTGATGCTTAATCTCAATGCTCCAAATATCTCTTAATCCATTTTTAGGCTTCTTATTCAAATAATTAGATATAATTTTATACCACTTTGCGGCCTGATGACCCAGAAAATTTGCCTGGAAACATAAGAATTCTAAGCTGTAATGATCATTTAAAGATTTCCATTCAGGGAACCCCACCTGAATAGCATGCTTCAATTGCAACCACTTAAAACTTTGTTTTTTATTCAGACCATATTTATGTTGCAATTGTGAAAATTCAAGCATCTTACCATTATCAATTATTTCCGTTAATGATCTTATACCTGCTTTAATCCAATCTTTCCAGACAACCTTAAACCCGCCTATTTGTATCTTGGAGTTTACCCAAATAGTTTGTTGTTTCGATTTTAAAATAGAATCAGTAGTTAATTTGTCTATAAACCTTAATGTTTTCCAAGTATCCATTAATACTCTATTGTCCTTACGTACTCTAGGCATTTTTATACCAAGCAAAAGATCAAGCCTAAGTGGAAAGATAAGTGATCTCTCCATCTTTAACCACTCTGGTAATTGTTCCAAAAGCTCTGGGAGGACCCAATACATACCTTGGCGCATGATATAGGCTTGATGATACCTATAAAAATTGGGAAAATTTACCCCATCCTCCTCAATTGGTCTTTGCAAAGACACTAAAGCCACTCTTGCAATTTTACCCAGCCAAATAAATTTAACCAGAATACTATTTAATTTTTTATAGAAAGACCCCTGAAAAAACACTGGTATCATTCCCAATTGATAGCAAACCACAGGCAAAATCATCATTTTAACAGTTTGAACTCTTCCCCACCAGGACAAATGTAAAGGATTCCATTGCTCACACATCTCTGTTACTTTTTGTAATAAAATTTTTTGATTTATTCTCATTGTCTCTTCGAGTGTTTTATTCAACCAAATACCTAAGTACTTTATTCCATCCTCTTTCCATATAAAAGGGAAAGAATCAAATATACCTTTTGTACAATGCACATTTAAAGGTAAAATCTCTGATTTAGTCCAATTTATTTTGTATCCTGAGAATTTTCCAAATGTATCTATTACCTTCAGTAGACATGGAATTGTTGTTTCCGGATTTCTCAAATGAAGCAAGATGTCATCTGCATAAGCAGATACTTTATATTCCACTCCAGCACATGGAATACCCTGTATGTCCTTTGCCTGTCGAATAGCTAATAATAAGGGTTCAAGAACTATATCAAAGAGCAAAGGAGATAATGGACAACCTTGTCTAACTCCCCTCTGCAACTTAAAAGCATCTGAAATATTATTATTTATATATAAGCGAGCAGTTGGGGAGCTATACAGTGTTTGAATCATTTGTATAAATCCGGATCCAATACCAAACCACTCCATAGCTTGATACATGAAATTCCATTCTACACGATCAAAAGCCTTTTCAGCATCTAGTGATACCGAAAAAGCCGGATCATTAATTTGTTCTGTTAAATAATATATCTGAAATGCCAGTCTAGTATTATTAGAAGAGTGTCTCTGAGCAACAAATCCAGTTTGATTCATTCCTATTATATGCGGAAGAGCTTTAGCCAATCTTAATGCTAAAATCTTAGCTAATAATTTACCATCTACATTTATTAAAGATATAGGCCTGTAATTTGACACCAATGTTGGATCTTTATTTGGCTTTGGCAAAACAATAGTTAAAGATTCTGCCATAGTGCCTGATATACAACCTTTATTCAGTTGATCCTGATATAATTTTAATAAATATGGTAATAGGGAAATTTGAAATTCTTTATAAAACTCTACTGTAAATCCATCTCCACCTGGAGCGGTCCCAACTCTAAGGGATTTCAATGCCATTTGTAACTCTTTTAATGATATAGGTTTATTTAAACTTCCTTTTATATGATCAGGAACCTTAGGACCTTCAATTAAACTCAAAAAATCCAACCCATCTTTCTCTTTATTTAAATAAGACTCCGAAGAATACAGTGACTTATAATATTTTAAAAATTGTTTTAATATATTTCCAATTTGAGAATGTGAATTGCCTAACTCATCCTTAATTATGTTTATTTTTTCCTTCCTTTTCTTTGCTTTTAAATAATTTGCCAATAATCTTCCAGCCTTATTTGCACTACCATAATATACCGCTTGCTGAGCAAAAATATCTTTCCTTACTAACCCAGAGGAAATTTCATTATATTCACATTTTTTTTTTAACAATATTTGAAATGTCTCCTGTTCCCATTTATTAACCAATTTTAATTCCAAATTTTTAATTTCTTTTTCCAAATTTACATATTGCTTTCTTAGCTGTTTCTTTTTATATGCAGAATATGATATAATTTGTCCTCTCATAGTTGCTTTGAAAGCATCCCATAAAATTCCAATCGACATTTCCTCTAAATCATTAAGTAAAAAATATTCATTAATTTTAGTTTGAAATTCTGTACAAAATTTAGAATCAGCAAGCAATGTATTATCAAACCTCCATATCGGTTTAGAATTATCTTGATCTACTAAATTAACTTCTATCCACACACCACCATGATCAGATATTATTATTGGTTCTATGTCAGCTTTTACAACTTTCTGTACTATCTGATCTGAAATAAAAATATAATCAATTCTTGAAAATGATTGATGAACATGTGAACAAAATGTAAATTCCCGATCATTAAAATGAAGAATACGCCATATATCTTTTAAATTACATGATTGTATCAAATTATCTAACCCCATTGATTTCATAATTCTACTTGGTTTTTTATCCATTATTGGATCTATAACAGCATTGAAGTCCCCAGCCACCACTAAATTAGTAGTAGCCAGTGGTAAAATTAATTGTTGTAGAGACTTAAAGAATTCATTTTGATTCGAATTAGGGGCATATACATTTAACAACGCCATTGTATTATTGCCCATGCTCATGTCAACAAGTACCCATCTTCCTAGAGGATCTGCCTTAATCATATTAAACGTTGCTGTACATTTTTTATTTATCAATATTGCTACTCCTGCCATCTTTTTTATCGCTGGTGCAAATAAACATTGTTTTATCCAATTATCTGACAGCTTCATAGACTCTATCCCAGACAAATGTGTCTCCTGCAGAAAACATATATCTATATTCTGTTGTTTGATATATGACATTACCTTATTCCTTTTTACTGGGTGATTCAGGCCATTAACATTTAAAGAAAATATTTTGAAAGTCATTACACAAATAAAAATTTAATATCTAAGAATCTCCACTTCAATATCATATTATACTCCTTTTCCTTATATCCATATTGTAAATTATCTCGGTCCCCTTCCCCCCAACACCTCCCTATCTCTCTATCAACATATTTCCCCCAATTCACAAAATCTTTAATAAATATTATACCAACATCTCTTCCTCCCATTCCCCTCCCTACTCCCTCCCTTCCCCCCCCAATTAATAATGCAAACTTGGAAACGCTCATATATAATCAGGTGACAAAAAGCTCCCTTCAGGCTCTGCCATATACATCATTTATCACTCTTAATAAGCTACATTATATAATATAATATCTTTCAAATAATCTACTAAGTTCAAATTTCAATTTTTTTTTTATTTTTTTTTTTCCCCCCCCCTATTCCACCCTTTTTCCTCCATTCCCTTTTCTTCTTTCACCCTCACTCCCCTCCCCACTTATCCTTAAATTATAAAACATCTATAGATTCAGAATCTTTCCCTCACATGCCCAAGAAACTCATTTTCTTATACCAATATCTTTTAATATTAAATTGAATTTACTACAAATAAATAAATCAATATTATTGTATTCCTGTGAAAAGAAATTACATGTTAATAAATTATTCAATTTTCTAATTGCATACCCCCTTTAATTAATCTAAAATCACCTTCTTAACCTTAAACATTAAAGTGATATTAAAATATATCATTATATATCATAAATAAACAATTTCATCAATCTTCCGCTTTGTGTAGAAAAACTCTCCAAGCATATTCAGCTTCTCCCCATCTCTTCAATTCTTCATGTCTTTATATCAGCTGCTTGTTTTAACTAATTCATCACTATTAGGCATATATTTTTATCGTTCATTCCCTTTTTTTTTTTTCATAAAATCCCTAAACAGTTTCAGTTCCTTTAATATATTATAGTCATATTAAAAGTCTGAATAAATCCAACCACACTTTCCAGTTTCATTATATTTAAATTGTCATCTATGTTTCTACAGAGTCATTCATACACTGAAGAGTCAATCCAAAAGAAATCTGATGTTCTTTGCTTTACAGTCAATTCATAGTGAAATTATTCTTAAATCCTGTTTAGATACTGCTTTATCCTTTACATCTCATACTTTCCTTGATCTTTCTTTCACTTCTTTCAAGTCACTTCTTCTTCCAAACAACTTGCATTTTTTTTTTAATAAGTTTATATTCTCTTTAAAATTTAGGATTTATCTGCAATCAGGCTTTTGTCTCCTTCATATTTCCAGATTCTTTCCTTTTTTAGCGCAGTTTAAGTAATCATCCAATACAATTCCTTTTCTGTTTAAACCACCTCTTTTCCTGTAAAGTGTCTTATGCACTTAAGGAAATCTCCATCATCTACCGCCCTTTCCTTAATCTTTGAAATCATGAGTGTTTCCATTAATATAAAGTGCTCTTTGACCTCAGCTAGACTATATTCAATTCTAAAGTGTCAAGAATGTTATAAAGCTGAGATCAATATATTCCAGCACTTCAAAAAGAGTCTATAGCAGGATCCTATAAATTGCTGTTTATTGCCTGGAACATCAATATCAGATAAAGGGCTGGAAATGTTACTTAAAACTGCCTTAACTTCTGTAGGGAGCCTAATTTCAACAATTAGAGCCAGTCATTCTTAGTTTATATTTAACTTTTAATATCCACCTCAATCAGAGACATCAGAATGTTCATTCACATTAATATCCCTGAGATTCATAGCATGTGGAATGATGTCATCATAGAATCCTTGCATCCACATCCTTCCATTCAGTTCCATCAGTAATTCAAATCTGTTCCATTTTTAACTGTAACTCCCAAAGTCCAATTCTCCATAAAATATTCTATATCAGAAACCAATCAAAATAAATAAAAAATCAAATGAAGAGAGAAAAAAAAAAAAAAAAAACATCTCAGAATCAAAGTATTTCTTACTCCAATCCTTCTGTTAAATTCTAGTCTCAGTTTATGTATTCATAGGCTGTTCACATTGCTCTAAGAATTCTTTTAATTTCAAAGGATCATCAAAGTTTGAAGTTTTATTTGCAAAAATGACCCTCATAATAGCTGGGTACATTAAACCGTACCTTGCTCCAATCGCTCTAAGCTGTGGTCTCAATTCAAGCAGTTTTTTCCTTTTTTGAGCTGTTGCTTTTGCAAAATCTGGCACTATATATATTTTAGAATCCTGGCACTTCAAGGTCTTATTTTCTTTTGCCAGTCTTATAATTTCCTCCACATGTTGATAACGGAGCAGCTTACAAATTAAAGGACGCGGACCCTTTTGATTATCATATCTTTTAGTCGGGACCCTGTGCGCCCTCTCTATTTCCAGAGGAAATTTAACTGTCAGAGGTAGAATTTTTGGTAAAAATTGCTCAAGAAAGGCAATAGGATTATTTTTTTCTACCCCTTCCGGGATCCCAATCAGCCTTAAATTATTTCTTCTTTCGCGATTGGAAACGTCCTCAAGATCCCTCTTTAATATTTCTATTTCTTTACAGTCTCTCTTGCATTGAGCTATTTCTTTTTCTGTTTTTTCCACTCTCTTATCTAATTGCTCCACTTTAACATCCACCATCTTCAAACTTAATTTAAGCCCTGCCAGCTCTTCTTTAACTTCCTGTATATTCTTTGCATTTTGTAAAACTATTTCTTTTATCTGCCGCAGTTCCTTAACAATGTCAATATCTTCTGTCTCATCCGTTGGCAATGGAACTTTGGAGGGGGCTATCGGCTCTATTTTTGATCTTTTATTACTTCCTCCTACTGAGTTAGCTTTTGTCAGCTTACCCGATGCCATTATGCTGTTGATCCTCGTCTTTTTAATGAATTTCAAATGTTTTTCTGTAGCTATATTTTATTTATTTGAGCCTTTTTTACAGAGCAGTTCAGTCACCCGACCATTCTCCTTCGTCTCCAAGCCACGCCCCAAAATCTTAACTCGCAGTCTCTAATTCCTATAGCACTGTAAAAAATAAGTACAACTTTCAAGACAATTGGGTTGGGTGACATCAGGGGTCTTGCTGTTCTGCAGATTGCCTGACTGTACTGTTTTTGTATGTTCCTGATGTTTTTTGTCATAAATAAACAATTGAAAAAAAAAAAAAAATAATAATAAATAAATAATAAAATACAGTCAAACCTCGGTTTGCGAGTAACGTGGTTTGTGAGTGTTTTGCATGACGAGCAAAACACTCAGCAAACTTTTGTCTCACAAACTGAGCATTGACTTGATTTGCGAGTCCCCCGCCCGTGAACCGGCATCGCACCCCTGCCTGCAAATGCCATTCCCCCCTCCCCCCCGCGAACCAGCATCCCCCATCCACCCAAACTGAAGGCTTACCCCCATCTTGCACTGGTACACAGCACCAACCCACAGGAAGAGATGTATACTCAAGGCCTTCTGGCTCCCGCCTCTCTCTGAAATTCTCGGAGAGAACGAGAGCCAGAAGGCCTTGAGCATGCGCAGATGCTCAAGGCCCAGTCCAGCATGAGGCAGGATCTTCGGGCACCGGCATCTCCTGTGGGTTGGTGCTGTGTGCTGGTGCCAAATGGGGGTAAGCCTTCAGTTTGGGTGGGCGGGGGATGAAGATTTACACAGGGGGGGTAATGTGGAAGCGCACCAGTGGCCTCGGGGATGGAGGGGTCTTTTGGCGATGTGGTGGGGTGGGGTGGAGCAGCGCCGGTGACCAGGGGGGGAGGCAGAGGTGGAACCAATCAAGCAAGTTTCCCTTACTTCCTATGGGGAAACTCGCTTTGATATACGAGTAATTTAGTTTACGAGCATGCTTCTGGAACAAATTATGCTCAAAAACCAAGGTTCCACTGGATAGTGATACACAGATCCAGCAGAACAGTAAGAGTAAGGAAGGCTAAGTCATCCCCTTCACTGCACCGGAACACCATCTTCTTGTCGGTTAGCTATTCAAACTTCAGCAGGAAAGCCCCACCCCCTTAAGAACATAAGAACATAAGCAATGCCTCTGCTGGGTCAGACCTAAGGTCCATCGTGCCCAGCAGTCTGCTCATGCGGCGGCCCAACAGGTCCAGGACCTGTGAAGTAATCCTCTAACTATACCCCTCCATCCCTTTTTCCAGTAGGAAATTGTCCAATCCTTTCTTGAACCCCAGTACTGTGCTTTGCCCTATTATGCCCTCTGGAAGTGCATTCCAGGTGTCCACCACACGCTGGGTAAAGAAAAACTTCCTAGCGTTTGTTTTGAATCTATCCCCTTTCAACTTTTCCAAATGCCCTCTTGTTCTTTTATGTTCTGAAAGTTTGAAGAATCTGTCCCTCTCTACTCTCTCTATGCCCTTCATGATCTTGTAGGTCTCTATCATGTCTCCTCTGAGTTTCCGCTTTTCCAGGGAGAAGAGCCCCAGTCTCTCCAATCTTTCAGTGTATGAAAGGTTTTCCATGCCCTTAATCATTCTTGTCGCCCTCCTCTGGACCCTCTCAAGTATTGCCATATCCTTCTTAAGGTACGGCGACCAATACTGGACACAGTATTCCAGGTGCGGGCGCAGCATTGCCCGATACAACGGCAGGATGACTTCTTTCATTCTGGTTGTAATACCCTTCTTAATAATACCCAACATTCTGTTTGCCTTCTTCCAGGCTGCTGCGCATTGTGCCGTTGGCTTCATTATTGTGTCCACCAGCACACCCAAATCTCTTTCAAGGTTACTTCCCTCTAATACTAAACCTCCCATTTGGTAGCTGAACATCGGGTTCTTTTTCCCTATATGCATGACTTTGCATTTCCCTACATTGAAGTTCATCTGCCATTTATTCGCCCACTCCTCCAGTTTGTTTAGGTCCCTTTGTAGAGCCTCACACTCTTCCACAGTTCTAACCCTGCTACAGAGTTTAGTGTCATCCGCAAATTTTATAACTTCACACTTCGTCCCCATTTCCAGGTCATTAATAAATACATTGAACAGCAGCGGTCCGAGTACCGACCCCTGTGGAACGCCGCTCATGACCCTCCTCCAGCCCGAGTAGTGACCCTTTATTCCAACCCTCTGCCTTCTGCCTGCCAACCAGTTTTTGACCCATCTGTGTACGTCCCCTTCCACCCCATGGTTCCACAGCTTCCTAAGTAGCCGCTCACGGGGTACCTTGTCAAAGGCCTTTTGGAAGTCGAGGTAAATGATGTCTACGGGTTCCCCTTGATCCAACTGGCTGTTTACGCCCTCAAAGAAGTGCAGTAAGTTTGTTTGGCACGATTTTCCCTTGCAGAAGCCATGTTGGCTCGCTTTCATCATCCCATTTTTTTTCGATGTGCTCACAGATGCTGTCCTTTATCAGTGCTTCTACCATCTTGCCCGGAACCGATGTCAAACTTACCGGCCTGTAGTTTCTCGGGTCTCCTCTCGACCCCTTTTTAAATATAGGTGTTACATTTGCTATCTTCCAATCCTCCGGGATCTCGCCAATAAGAACATGGAGATTGTTTTCTCTTCAGCCCTTTAAAGGGCCGCTGTGCAGTCTACTCTGATGGACCAAGCAGGACTCCATGCTCCAGTCCTCCCAAGTAGGACCAAGCCAGAAACCATGCCTATACTCCCCATGTGACCCAACACAAACTTATACCCTCATTCCCTTCTCTTAACTACTAAACTCTTCATTCAAATGGCTCCACATACCAGTCATCATGGGCTAAGGCAGATAAGGAGACCTAGCACCTTAAACCCACAAAAAAAACTGCACCAGCCAGTACCGCCAACCTCAAATTAATAAAGACCATCCCACATGTGCCCACAATAAACACAGTCTCAGCAGCTATGGTAAACGCCAGATCAGTCCACAAAAAAAACCTTATCATAACAGATATCATCACTGACAACAAATTGGATATCCTCCTGATAACGGAAACATGGCTAAAAGATAACGATGGGGGCACCCTGGGTGCTCTATGCCCACCTGGCTATCAAACTGGCATGCTACCGCCTTAACTAAAGGGGAAGAGGAGTAACTGCAATCACCAAACCCAGACTGAACCCACACCTCATAAACTTTGTGAATCTACAAGAACTGTAATGCCTCATCTTCTCAACAGGTCATGACAAAATGGTTATATTCATGATCTACCGAGCCCGTACCTCTCCTATGTCTACTCTAGATGAACTACTAGCTATGATCAGCAACATAACCATAACACACTAGGTCATCATACTAGGTGACTTCAACTTTGCAGACTACCCAAATACTGCAGGTGCCCCATGAGACTTCATAAAGTCACCATCAGATCTAGGATTTATCCTAGTCAACACTGCCACACACGCTTCCAATGAATCCCAGAGCTTACTTAGATGGAGTGAAGAAATATTTTCTCAGATTTGGTTTAAATGTATTGCTTATGTGTGTGCATATACATATTCTGGTTATATGCTATTCAATACTATAGCACCAAATGTGATGGCTCATTCTTTAAAGGTGGGCATAGGCATGGGCAGAGTCTTAGCAGACTGTGATTGGGGCATAAATTATGTTTCTTTTTTTTAATCAGTCTGGGAATACACAATTTTACAAACTCAAAAAGATAATTATATAAAGGGGTAATAAACACTTTAAGCAGTAAAGAATATACTTGGTTCAGGGTATTTTAATCATTTACTCATGAGCTCTTTATCCCATATGAACCTAGCCAACTATTATAATAAAGTACCAGTTGTTTCTCTAATCCCCCAGTTTCCAGAGGGAATTGCATGTTCATTACCTGTGAGTGGAGACTGGGAGTGAATGGGGACAGTTCCTTGTTACTGCAGATAAACTGGAATTGGCCATAATTAAAATCTGCACTGTTTTTCTTTTTTTCTCCCATTGCAGAAGTGGCTACATAATTTACTTTGCTAGCAAAATGCAATGAAATACTTTTTAAATGAGTAGCAACATGAAGCAAGGTCCTTTCAACAGCTGAAAAGGTATTATTATTGTGGAGAGAAAAGTTGATGTTAAACCAATGTCAACTAAATAATTATGCAAATTATAAATCAGTTCTTTCAACACTTAAGAGCTGAAACACATTTAATTGGCAGAAATAGTCACAAAGAAGCAGTTAATTCCTGAATACTTCAATAAGAGAACAAATTGCTTACGGAAAATGCAGAATTTATTGCAGATCTGTAAATGTTTTCTATCTTGGCAGGTGGTATTTTTATGCAACAAAAGTGAAGACTGAATAATGAAAATACATTTTCATGAAGAGAATATTATTCTTGTTCTATTTATGAAAAGAAATATAACATTTTAATATTTTTTAATCAAGCTCCAGGTTTTGTTCTATTTTGTACTTTATGAAGTATTGAAATTGCAGTCTCTCTCTCTCTCTCACTCATTTCAGGTACTATCTGTATACTAATAAAGAACTCATTGTTCCCCAATAAATACAACACCGACTGCCAAGGACTGAATATTGGGGGTTCTGTTTTTCAGAAAAAACTATGACATTAACTCTAAACTCCACCACCCCCCTCCCACACACACACACACACACACACATATTATGAGTAATGACTATGGCAAGTTTTATAATTGATTTGGTCAAAAAAGAGATGGTCAAAAAGGTGGAGGAGGAGCTCTCTATGTAAAGATCAATATCCAAGCGACCGAAATGCAAGGGACCTGGGAAGATGAAGAAGCAATATGGATCGCTCTGAAAAGAGAAGATGGAATTTCTGATTACGTGGGTTTAGTCTACAGACCTCCGACTCAATCGTAGCAAATTGATAAGGATCTGATTGTGGATATCCAAAAGTTTGGAAGGAAATAGGAGGTTCTGCTGTTGGGAGATTTCAACCTGCCGGATGCGGACTGGAATGTTCCGTCTGCGGAATCAGAAAGAAGTAGGGAGATTGTGGATGCCTTTCAAGAGGCTCTGCTCAGACAAATTTCCATAGGCAGTGTCCCAGTGAGCTTCTCGTGGTATGGCTGGAGCTGGAGCCATACCACGAGCAGCTCACTGGGACATTGCCTATGGAAATTTGCTGCACTAAGGGCAAACCGCTGGCAGGTTCCTCTGAACTGAAGACCCGCTAGCAGCATAAAATTGCAGCAAGTCCGTTGTGAGAATCACTGGTTTACGTCTTGGAATTTTAGTAGCCGTGTCTAGAGGGTGTGTGCATCTTTGTACACTATACCAGTTTTTAACGCACCCGTTGAAGACTCATGAGACTCTTGAGGTAGGCCGGTTAGGCCGAAACATGTGCATGTCGGGTCATTGAGTCGTTGGATGCATATACGAGACTTTGGATGAATAAAGGCATTTGTGTTTATCAGATGAGTTGAAGGACACTTTCTTGTGCTCACCTTTCTGATTGGGTCAATTCCACTCTGGACTTTTACTTTTGAGTTTGTGGTTTTGTTTCCCCTGTTTCATTCTGGGTATTAATGTAGAACATAATCCTTTCCAGAGAAAGGAAAGTGGTAAAACCAGAGGACATAATTTGAGGTTGAGGGGTGGTAGATTCAAAGGCAATGTTAGGAAATTATACTTTACGGAGAGGGTGGTGGATGCCTGGAATGTGCTCCCGAGAGAGGTGGTGGAGGTTAAAACTGTGACTGAGTTCAAAGAAGCGTGAGATGAACAAAGAGGATCTAGAATCAGAAAATAATATTAAAAATTGAACTAAGGCCAGTACTGGGCAGACTTGCATGGTCTGTGTCTGTATATGGCCGTTTGGTGGAGGATGGGCTGGGGAGGGCTTCAATGGCTGGGAGGGTGTAGATGGGCTGGAGTAGGTTTTAACTGAGATTTCGGCAGTTGGAACCCAAACACAGTACTGGGTAGAGCTTTGGATTCTTGCCCAGAAATAGCTAAGAAGAAAAAATTAAAAAAATTTAAATTGAATCAGGTTGAGCAGACTGGATGGACCATTCGGGTCTTTATCTGCCGTCATCTACTATGTTACTATGATTTTACAGGCGACACTACCAAAATGGCCTTTCAGTTCAACATGAACGCGATTATTGATGTCAGAATCAAAAGCAGGATTTTCTTATTCTCTTTGTACAGAAGAAAAGATAAAGCATCCTAAGTGTAGGGATCACCTCTTCTATTCTCTTTGTGAGAAGAACAGAGCTGGTTTAAATCGTCACAGCTATATTTTGTAAGTTCATGTGCAATTTATAGCATTTTATAATCTAAAAATGCATTCTACCCATGTGCAACTAAGGGCTACTTTTATTAAGGTGCGCTAGCTTTTTTAGTGCACATACAAAATTACCGTGCGCTAAACTGCATGGTATGCTTCTAAAATAAAGCCAGCTCAATGCTGGCATTAAGGTCTAGCGCACACGGCAATTTAGCACGCGTTATTCTGTGTGTTAAGGCCCTAACGCACCTTAGTAAAAGGAGCCCTAAGACTCTACCAATGTGCACCCTACTGTCCAATACATACATATTTTATATTGGCTGGTATTTTATAGAAGGCCATCAATATGCATATGTGGCAACATATTGATGACTAAAATACTGCCAAATGGACATATACATTATCACTTTAAGTACATACCACCTTTATAAAAATTATCTCCAGTATACGAGTATGCAAACCTTTCTCTGGAAATGTCCTTTGTAATGATGCAATTGTCATAGGTGAATAAAACCACAAACTGAAACCTATACAAATTACTTACTATATAAAAAAAAAAAAAAAAAAAAACCAAAACAGTTAACTATCAAGAGAGAAACAAAGGCTCAATTTGTATTGCTATAATATTTGTTCATTCCTAATAAATGTTTACAAGGATAGGCACAGAAATCACACTGTCCTTCACTGAAGAACAAACATAAATTTAACTGAGAGCTATCTTAGGATACTTTTAATTTACTCATTAAGCACAACAGATTTCAAATTGCCAAAAGACCATCATCATAATCATCATCAAATGCTGCTCTTGATATGAAGGTCAGAAACTTTGCTGTAGCAGTTATTTCTATTCTCAGCTTTCCTCTTCACTTCACCTTTGCTTTCATAGGAAAATATGATTGTTTTATTTCATTAAGCAAAAGCTTTTGACTAACAATAACCACAGACTAATGATGTATTTGGAAAAATAATCATTTAAAAATAAGATATGATATTATTTTGGGGTCTTTTTATTAAGGAGCGCTAACTGATTTAGTGCGCGGCTAAAGATTAGTGTGCGCTAAATGCTAAGGCATCCATTATATTCCTATGGGCATCTTAGCATTTAGCGCATTCTAATCCTTAGCGTGAGCTAAATTGGTTAGTTCACCTTAATAAAAGGATGTCTTTATCTTCAATTACTCCCTCCCCCCTTTTACGAAGCCATGTTAGGCTTTTTTTATTGCCAGCCACGGTGGTATTAGCTCCGACGCTCATAGGAATTCTGTGAGTGGCGGAGCTAATATTGCCACGGCCAGTGATAAAAAAGCCTAACGTGGTTTTGTAAAAGGGGGCCTTATTGATTTACTTGCAGAGACTAAAATTCATGCACTTATGTGATATTTAGGGGGGAGGAGTCAAACTTGCAGCTTATGAAAACAGTGAAAACTCTGCTGTTTCCTTGATGTTATATTAACTGGGGTTTTTGGTTTATGATTGTAAACCATCTTGACTGTTATTTTGCAAAGACAAGGAGAGGGCTTGTTTTTTTCTAAAATAAACACAAATATTTAAGGGCTTGATTTTCCTAATAGGATGCAATGTAAGAAGTCTAAAAAGTGCCTATTTTATTGAAAACAACAACAACATAGGTCCCTATAGTCCTTATTTCAGAAGGAAACCCATATGTAACTCCTAGCAGAATGAAGAGTGCCATGAAAAAAAACCCCAATAGAACTAGTTTCAAGTCTTCCTGCAACTCCTTGTGATGCTGGTTAAGTCACTTAACTCTTCAGTGTTCCAGGAACAAAATAAATACCTGCATATAACATGTAAGCCCCAAAATCTGATTCACTTTCCCTTCATAGATTTTCCACATATAAAACACAATTTTGAAAAGCTGTTATTTACACATGGGTATCCATACCATGTCTACATATCAAAAGGGCATGTTTAGGTCAAGGAGAGAGAATGTTATGAGGGTCATTCTGTAACCATGGGTTAAAATGAATTCTTACCTCCTTTGGGGGAGGGGCTTCTTCGCTTCTCTGAAGTTGCTGTCTGTCATGGGGTTTTTCGGCGCTCCTGGGAAGCTGTGATCATGTGAAGAGTTCACACATGCTCAGTACATGAACTAACCTCCAGTAGGCCACAAATGAAGCCTGGGTCTTGATTTTTGAGGTATATGGCCTAGACTTACAGAGAAATCACGTTTTTTTGTCATTGAAAGTTTTGGGGATGTAGGAGGTTGATTTAAACAGTTCCAACAGTTGGGGTCACCTGAAAAGCCTCATTGGACTTAGTTAAGGTGGTTTTTGAACCATTTAGTTAATTGGATAATTTTAAAAGTGTACTTTTGTGAGAAAATTACCCAGCACCCATGTGAATGCACCATTTTAAAATTTGAAAGCAAAGACTATAGGAAAAGATGTGCTTGATCATCTTATCAAGTGGGAAATGTTTGTTTTTTGTTTTTTGTTTTTTTTTATTATTTGGGTTACTTTAAGATCCTGTGATCATTGACAACAGTCAGGCAACATTTGAAATAAGGTATAATATTCTTGGTCTTCAGGATAAATACAAATTCATTAGCTGTCCAAAAGCCTTTAGACTTTTTCATTACAATGTCTAGGTCAAAAAGAATTAAGTTATCAGAATTCTATAAGGTGCAACTAAATGAAGCAACTCAGGAAACCTTGGTTAATTTGGTTGTTCAATGGTCTGAGGCACAACACTATGAGATTTCTGCAGATACATTAAAAAATAATTTTAAGCATATTAGTTCCATTTCCCCTATGACACTATAGAGTCTCAATTCAAATTTTTACAAAGTGTTTCTCCGAGTCCAGTTTAGGCATTCAGGAATAATACATAGATAAGTAAAAGTACAACTGAATGATGTGGACAAATTTATTTGTGTTCTACTGGGAAATGGGGCATCGAGGAAAACCTTGGTATAATTATGGTCTTGAATTCTGAGAGAAACTGGGGAAAGAGCACAAACTGTGAGAAATTTGTAATTATATAAAAATCATCTTGTAACATATCAGGAAAGCATGAAAAAAAAAATGCCTGGAAACAAAAATCATACTATTCTAAGAAAATACAGGCAAGAGGTAATTACCCCAAGAAGTCATTTCAAAACATTGCAGATCTGCCTAATGCCCCTTTGCCTCTTGTAGTCTCACTGCTTGCTCCTAAGCTCTTTGCTTGTCATTTGATATGATCTTAGGGCTCCTTTTATCAAGGTGCGGTATGCGGTTAACGCACGGAATACTGCGCGTTCAGCCGTCTGCCGCGCTAGTCGCTAACACCTCCATTGACGAGGCGTTAGTTTTTAGGCTTGCCGCGGGGGTTAGCGCGTGATGAAAATGTTTGTCGCGCTAACCCCCCGTAGCACGCCTTGATAAAAGGAGCCCTTAATGTGCTTCTTCATTTACTCTGGGAATGACAATACAGAAACAATACTTATATAAAGGATATAAATGTAGGTAAGATTTACATATATTTAGCTCATGTATTAAAACAACACTACTGAAGCTCATATATTGTAACACCTTTTCTGAAGTTCTTTTTTTTTTAATACTCTTTATTCATTTTCAAAATTACATTGTGTTATGAACTATTCCTTCACATTAACAATAAATATATCACTTATAAACAATCATTGATACATTTCATAAATTCTTATCCTTTTCTGAAGTTCATGCAAACCGCTCAAAATTAACTCCCCAGTCATTAGTAGCAGTATAGAAACTTCTAATAAACAATAAACACTAGGCAGGAAGAATCTTATATTTCCTCATCTACTCTAGGAGCATGTAGTTCACAGGGCTCTGTTATAATCAGTTCTTGTATGAAATATAGTTTGTAGTATACTTTCAACCTTTCTGCTTAGACTAGTTTTGAGAAATTGGTAACAGCTTTAAAGACAAATGCTTTGTCTTAAAACCCTGAGTCTTGTCCTTATTATGTTTGAAATGATTATTGCCAGCCTATCCTAGGGTTAGGTTTCTAGTTTCTGGGAAAAGGTTTGTGTTTGCTCTCTACTTAAAAAGCCTTATTTCCTGGATCTTGCCAACTTATATTTATGTCTAGATGTAGTGGTTAATTGGCTTTCTAGGTTCAGGTTAAGACTTAGCCTCAGTAAATCATGATCAATTTGATTGTCAAAGAAATCCTTTGGATCTATTCCATCTTCTTGTCTTGGGAATAATATTGTTCCTTATAAAGATTCTATTATAACATTAACCCCCCCTCTTTTACAAAGGTACACTAAGCTTTTTAGTGCATGCTAAATATTAGCACACGCTAAACATGCGCTAAACGCCAACACATGCATATTATCCTATGGACGTGTTAGCGGTTAGCAAATGCATTGATTTAGCACATGCTAAATCTGTGATAAAACGCTTAGCGCACCTTTGTAAAAGAGGGCCTAAGGTTTACCAATTGACTGCTTCAATGATGATTCTTAATTGTTGATTTATACTCTCATTTTATGCCATTTGTATTATTATTATTATGCTCTCCTCAATGATTTTTTTTTTTTTTTTAATCTGATATTAAGAGACTACAGCTTATTCACGATACAGCTGTTAAGCTACTTTCTCATGTCCTCAAATTTGAGCATGCAGTTCTTTGGCTATTTTACCAGTAATGGCTTTTCAATGTATATAATTTTCAGGTTTTGCTTTTAGCACTGAGAGATAAATTCTATGTATGTTGCCTAAAAATCAGCACCAATTAGGCATCTAACTTTTAAGAATTCCTATGACCTGCCTATGCTCCTCCCCTGGCCACACCCCCTTTTGACATCCACACACTAGAGTTTACTTTGGGCGAAAAAGGACTTTGGCTACAAAAAGAACATGAAGAAACAAACTGTGCATGTGAATAATTGCTTGTTAATTGACAATTATTAGAGATCAATGTGCAAATTGGCAATGAATACCAGATTTGTGTGCACAATTTTGGCTGCAGTATACAGAACCCAGCCCTGAAGCAGTAATTCATTGAGTTTCATGTTTTAAGCACCCCCAATACCATGAGATGAAAGCCTATTCTATAACTGCATCTGGGCACCCAGATTCCATTATAAAATTCTAGCATACCCTGGCTTTGAAATGCCTAATATTTATGCACCCAAAGATATACTAGCTGGCAAGGATGTATGTAACTTACAGTACTGTATAATTTTTGTGCTCAAATGATAGTTCCACTCATGCACCTCCCATGCTCCATACATGTGATTGCCTTCTTGCATTTGCACACTATGGGGCTCATTTTCAAAAGAGAAAAATGTCCAAAAATGGCATAAAGTGGATGTTTTACTTACTAAAATGTCCAAATCACTATTTTCAAAACACATTTTTTAGATACTTTTCTATGCGGTTAGTCTCTAGTGCATCTAAATTTCAAGAGGGCATGTTGGGGGCATGGCTTGGGTAGGGCTAGCTAATATAACTTGTGTCTTCCACTGTTTGTACACAGTGATCAATAGTGCACACTCAATAGGCCTCACAATTCCAAACGGATATAAACCCTAAGAGCACATAGCCCCTTTAAGGAGTTCTTTTTCCAATCATAGGCCTGCTCCAGAAACAAGTCGGAGAGAAAAATACTCCCTCTTAATAAGGGAGAAAAAGTCTCTGACCAAAAAACTGGGCTTAAATTAAACTGACTGAAAACAAATCACTTAGCATAGTGTTCAAAAAATTTAAAGGTTAACACAGCAGAATCACTAGTACTTATCTTAAGGCAGTCACTTCCTGCAGTGTGCTACTATTTCCTCATTCCACCTATGGTCATATATACATGTATCATAGGATCAACCGATGATTGTAATCTAATATTGCAACCTCTACTGCAAACTTATCATCCAAGAATTAACTCTTCCAACACTTTCAACATGAGTCCTTGAAATTGCAAGTCCTTGCTTTGCAGAACACTATGTTAGGAGAATAACCTTTTAATTCAAAACTCAAACTTCCCAACATGGGAAACATAGCTCCAATGCTGTAGCAAGCGCCACAGTGACATTATTGTGGCACAAAAATTCAGCCCATTTGCTTAAAGGGAAGCGAGCAGCTAGCACCAAGCGTACAGAGTAAAGGTATTCAAGATACCAAATTTGACACTCATTTAAAGAACACTTTCCACTCTATTGTTGAATTCAAACCATTTGGTTCCACAGTTTTTAATTCAAAAATCAGTCTTTGCTCCTGCGTTCTTAACCACCTTTCCCTCCTCAGACAGAGATGGCCAACTGTTTCAATACTGTACACCGAAGAACCTCATAATTGTGATTCAATTATTAAAAATGCTTCACCAATGGAGCTTCTACACGATTATTTAAAAAACACAACCTGTGCTCGATAATCCGGGTACTGAACAATCGGGACATCTGACCAATGTAAGTGATATCACAAAGACATTTTATTAAATAAATAACACGTTTAGAAATGCAAGTTGTATTTCCCATTATCCTCCTGCTGTTCTTGCTTTTATTCCATTGTACCACTCTTCCTTTGATTGTTATATCACAAATAGAGCAACTCCCACATTTTTGAAAACCTGTATCTTCAACCTTCTGTTGACCAGTCCAGACATCAGCTTTACATAGTCTTTCTGTAAGGTTACCATTTCTGGCAAAAGACACCATGCAGCGGTGTTGATTTAAAATTTCATGTCCAGAAAACATTTGCCATCACTTTCTAATGATAGATGCTATCTCCTGTGAGGATGAAGTATATCTTAAATTACAAGGCAGGAGATGTTGATCATCTGAGTTATTTTGTGGTAACAGGAACAAATCCCTGTTAGTCTGCAAAGTTCTTTTATAAGCCGCATTCACCACTCTTTTTGGGTAACCCCATTGGAAACATTTTTCTTTCAATTCCCCAGCCTTACTCACGTGGAGGGGCATAATTAAAAGGGTCATTTAAGTCCGTTTAAGTCCAATTCACAAGTCATCCAAAGTAAAAAAACAGCTTAAGACACATTTTCAAAAAATATGTTCAACTTTTTTTCATTTCAAAAATCGTCTAATTATACGTCCTGCCGATCTGATCGTCCAAGCTGCTAAATCATCCATCTTTATACCACATTTTCGTCCAACTTTTCGTCCAAGTCCAAAACGCCTAGAACAAGCCCTATTGGACGTGGGAGGAGTCTGCAAAATGATGGACTGCACACCCAGACATGCCGGCTAAATAGTGGGGTACCTTACAGGGCACTGCTATGAACTTCACAAAAAGGGTGCTATGTCTTCTCCCTACAGCTCCCTTATAGGTTATGGTGAGCCCCCCAAACCACCTCCAGAATCCCCTAGACCCACTTATCTATCACCCCAATAACCCTTATGGCTGCAGGAGCCACTTATATGCCAGTACAAAAGGGTTTTGGGGGTGTATAGGAGAGAGCACATGTTTAAGTATCAATGCAGTGATTACAGGGGCTTATGGGCATGGGTCCTCCTCTCTATGGGTCCCTAATCCACCCCCAAGATGACTTAAGCTGCCTCTGTGCTTGGCGACTAGGCTTTCCTATGACAGGCGGCCAGGTGATGGTGGTTTGGAGGCGGAATTTCAAAGATGTGATTAATATTTTTATGAGGGTGGGGGTGTCGGTGATCACTGGGGTAGTGTGTGAGGGTCTGTGTTATGTGTTTTCAGTGCTTATCTGGTGAGTTTAGGTGAGTTTTTGTGACTTAGACCATGTTTTATATGGTCTAAGTCACAATGTCCAAGTTCCGTCAATTTGTGGGTTGTATAACTTTCAGTTATATGTGCTGTACGACTAAGTCTAAGTTGGCCCATGTCCCACCCAACTTCCACCCTTGACACTCCTCCTGAAATGCCCCATTTAGCTTTGGTCGTTCAGCGGCACTATGAAGGCCTAGGTCATTTAGAAATACTGTACGTCCAAACTCGTTTTTAGTATCGGCACTTGGACGTTTTTGAGAAATGTTCGTCCATGTGCTGACTTAGGCTGGTTTTTGGACATATTTCTCTTTCGATTATGAGCCCCATAATGTTCTTTTGATTCATAGATACGTCTGTATCAGAAGGACTGGGAAACCGATATCACCAGTAAAATCTAATGGATCACTGTAGTGGCCATAAATATAATAATTTAAAAAAGATAAGTAATTCTTGAAGAACTGCACTTGTAAATGAGGTTCACAGTGAGTCACCAAATTTACATGAGATGAGTTGTGGTGATAGCGATTGGCACATGCTTAGAATAGTCCACAGAAAGAGGCTTGGGTGTATAGGAGGGGTGGTGAACCACCAGCAATGCTACATCATTGTGTTAATCATAGGTTTGCAGGCGCTATTGGATGGAGGAGAAGGGAAGGGAGGTGTGATTGTCAGCTTCAACAAGCGTGTATAAAACACGTGTTTAATAAACACCTCTAATACATGCGCTTGGGATGCGTGCTTTTGAGATTTTTTCCCCATCACCATATTTATGTGAATAGTGTGTTTGTTTTTTAATCATGAGCCACAGACAGAAACATGCGCCTGAGACATGCTTTTCACAGCACCGGCACCTCCAGACCAGCTGGTAATTTTTAGTTGTTAAAAGTCGGCACTTTGCTTGGAGAATAACCCGGTGATGATAGAGAATCTCCTGGAGTGCTCGTTTAAATAGTAATGAGCCCATTTTACCACCATTTAATAGTAATGACCTCGTACTATATTTGCATGGCAGAGTCGGAGGCTGCTAGGAAGCTCAGAAAAAACCCACAGTGAGCTATTTTGATAATCAGGCAGTAAAATACTGGCACGCTAAACTGGCTGGAACTGGTTTTGCAACCATCATTAAAGGCACGGTAAGTTTTGAGAATCCAACCCTCAGAACTACTATAAAGATTGTGCTGAATATGCATAATAGCTTAAGTGCCAGCACTTAAATTAATTTTGTGACCACACAGGATGAAAATTGACTCCATTGTATTTTGATCTTAGAAACACAAGAAGAAGGCACATAGCTTGATAGAAAAGGTGAGAAAACTGCTATTGAGCTGAATTAGGCAGAAATAAAGGCATTGCTAGGAAGGTATAATAGTTGTAAAAGTTACTTGGACAGGTTAATTACTGTATAAAATCATCAAAGGAGCTAGTGGAAACATTTCACCTAGAATCAAAGGTACATAATAGTGTACTGTAGATAGAAAATTCCCAATTACCTTTTCTGCAGGAATTATGACAAAAGAGGAAGTTTCTGGTAAGCTAAGATGAGGCAGTGGTTATGATAGAAGTCTACAAAATTTTGAGTGGAGAGAAATGGTTAACTGTAAATCGATTGTTTACTCTTTTCAAGTATATAAAGACATGAAGTCATATGGGTAAAACTTTGAAAACAAATAGAAAATATTTTTTTTTTCATCCAATATGTGATCAAACTCTGGAATGTTGACCGTTAACAAAGCTGGGTTTGAAAATTTTTTGACAAATTCCAGGAGTTAAAATCCATAAAGTCCATAAAATCCATAGTTAAGGCGCTCACATATCCATTCCTCTCTCAAATCAAACAAAATTAATCCAACCACCATTATTTGGAAAAACAAATGGGCCTCTTCTATCAAACTGCGCTGCTCCCAACGCTCATAGTGTTCCTATGAGCGTCGGGAGCAGCGCAGACCATTCAGTGTGGCTCTCTGCGCTAAAAACTGCTAGTGTAGTTTCATAGAAGAGGCCTTATGTTACCCATGCTTTGTAATACTATGCTCATCATAATATTTCTCACCATAACATGTTTGTCATATTAAATTTTACCATGCTTAGATCCTCCTTTAGAAAACTGGCTAGCATTTTTACACTGGCTGTGGTGGTTAATTGGCTCTCTAGATTCAGGTTAAGACTTAGCCTCAGTAAATCATACTAGAACAGCTTTGTAAAGGAGGGGGTTTGTTAACTATCCCCCACCCCCATCATTTTACTAAACTGCAATAGTGGTTATTAGTGCAGGGAGCCACACTGAATGCTCCACGCTGCTCCCGATGCTCATAGGAACTGTATAAGCGTCGGGAGCAGTGCAGAGCATTTAGTAAGGCTCCCAGCACTAATAACCACTATCGCGGTATAGTAAAAGTGTGTGTGTGTGTGTGTGGGGGGGTATGTTTTGCCAACCCTGTCAGACCATGTTTGTATGCTATCTCCTACCTTACTATGTCTTAGAGTGTGGCACAGGGGTTGGAACTGCAGCCTCGGCACCCTGGGGTTGTGGGTTCAAATCCAAACAAACGAGACTGTGGAAACCCAATGTTCACAGACTTTTGATTTTAATTTTATTCCAAATTTTCTCGATAACAGCAATATCAACAAAAGACTCAATTCACATGTATCATAAGGGGACCCATAAGAGGATACATGTGGATTGAGTCTTTTGTTGATATTGCTGTTATTGAGAAAATTTGGAATAAAATTAAAATCAAAGGTCCGAGAACATTGGGTTTCCACAGTCTCGTTTGTTTGGATCTGTTGTTCTTTTCCTGTGGAAATTTGGGTCGTCTTGTTTTTGCTGTCCCTTTGATATACTGTTGATGTACTGTTGTGGGTTCAAACCCACACTACTCCTTGTGACCCAGGTATATTAGATAGACTGTGAATCCACCAGGACAGACATGGAAAAATGTTTGAATACCTGAATAAATTCACACAAACTGTTCTTAGCTCACAATGGTATAGAAAATTGAATAAATAGATAAATCCAGTCACAGCTTTATTGAATACAACATCCCATTCATATTTGCAATTTTAATTTCATAAAATAGTAACATAACTCACCAAAGTACTTGCAGTTAGTCAGTGACAAACTAACCATGTTTAACTGGCAAGTACAACTGAACTAACCACAAACTGTACAGTTTAAGATTGAGAAGCTTGAACAGTAAATTGAAATGTCAGACATAGGTGCCTTCCCACTATACGCCTCTAATGAACTCATTAAAGTCCTCTGGTTGCTCAAATTGACTCAATCTATTATTATATCACACAATAACAGTCCTTTAATGCTAAAGCTAAGAAGCTATAAGTCAACAAATGTAGTATTTATAATTTCACACGAAAATTTAATAAATTCACTCATCACCCAAATAACATATTTCTAAGGACCTTTAGATAATTCCTCTTCTATGATCCCAATACAGTTCAATATAACTTCTTCATACATCTTAATCGGTCCATATTTTTCTTTCTTTTTTTCATAAATGCAACTCTTAAATAATATCCCAGTGACTCATTTCTTCTTAATTAAATATGTCAATATTATGTACTTCTTATTCTAAAATTTATTTAATGGCACAATCAGCGTTCCATTCTACCCTGAAGCGTCTTCAAAGTTTTTCCAAATGTCACCTTCATGACAGTAGGATATAACAGCCCATACTGCACTCCCAGTGCTTTCAGCTGTGGGTGCAATTCCAGGAATCTTTTCCGATGTTTTGTGGTGTTTATAGCAAAAATCAGGCACTATACATATCTTTGTTCCATTCCATAGAAGATCAGTTATTTGCTAGGCCTTGTAGGTTTTCTAGTACCTGAGTGTGATGCAGCAATTTATAGATGAAAGGTTGTGGCCCTCTGGTAAGGTCCATGCTTCTAGTGGGAATATGATAGGCCTTTTTGAATTCAAATGGGTATTTGAAGGTAAGTTACAAGTGTCTTGGAATAAAATCCTCATCAAATTGTAGTGGATTTTCTCCTTCAATTCTTTCTGGCAATCCTAAAATACAGTACAAAAAAGAGGTTAGAGAGATGTCAAAACCAACCAACAGTTATATTTATTTGAAACATAGGTTATAACATTGAAATAGTCCTAGGTCTTAAAAAAGACTATATGAAGTCCCAAAAATGGAATCCTCTGAAAGTCCCAACCAGGATACGGATTTTGGCAATTAGAGTTGTCTTCCTCAGGGCACAATATGTAAGCATGTAGGCGTCTCTGATTCAGTGGCGCCAAGAAACTGCACTGTGACTTCAATTACCAGCATCTTCCAGTTCTCTCTGTAATGTCTCAATTTATTAACGCTGAGTCTTCCAAGTTAGAAATGCTCTATTACATTTTATTTGATCTTGTATTGCAATGCGCTACTTGTGTAGACAGACTAGCAAATTCCTGTTGTAGCTCTGAGATACTGTCCTAAATCATTCTTTTGATAGAATCAAGCTCTGCCACAATTGGTTCTATGAGATCTTGCAGTTCATGTGATGATATCATCTCGAGTGGTGAAAGGAGATCCTGTTTAGGTCTCTCCCCACTACTTTGGGCCTCAAAAGCCATTTCAGTTTTATTTTGTTTTCAGGCTGCCATGCTCTGCTATGATCCTGTAGTACTGAATCACCGATTTAAAGAATGTAACAATGCAACTGCAATGATTAGTGCTATGGGTGAGGGGAACAGTGAATTCAAGCTGCAGGCTCCACCCCCCAGGTCTGTACTACTTTTAATGGAGCTCTTTTCCCCTTTTTAAGTTTTTAGTTTATTGTAAGCTGCCAGAAAGGTTGGGCAGTATATCAAGTCTGCTAAATAAATATAAACATGCTACTCTTTTAGATTCTACCAGATATTCATGACCTGGTTTGGTTATTGTTAGAAGCAAAATACTTTGCTAGATTGACTTATAGTATGACCTAGTATGGTATCTTATGTCTAAAGGTTTGCACCAGTAACACAGCAAATGATGGCAAAAAAAGACCCTCATGATCCATCCAGTCTGCCGAACAAGGTGACCAGAGCCTCACCCACCACTTTGTGCAGGCCGTATTTGCATTTTTAAAATCATATCTAATTAAAATGTTTCATTTCCTGACAACTTTTATTGTTGTTTTTGTTATTTAATATCCTAGCCTATAGCATTAGTTTGAATAATTTTATGCATCTTTTCTATTAAAACCTTATTTGATAAATGTTTACCATTAAAAGTAGAATTAATGTATAAAGCAAAATATGTTACATTTTAATACTTATCTATCCCATAGGTGATTTATTTTCCAATATGTGTATCTCTCTCATAAACATAAATATATAATAAAATATTCAATCTAGTTCTCATCTTAGCACAATGAAAGTACAATTTATTGCTGTATATTTAACACTAGTCAAGGAACAGTCTTGATTAAATAGACATGATTTAAGCCACCCATAATTCTTTGATTCTCTGCATGGCATATTGTGGAAAAATACCAGGAATATCAATTGTCTTAAAAGCAGATATTCTGATATTTGGCAAAAAAAAAAAAAAAAAAAATTATTAAGAGTGCATAGAAAGAAGTACCATACACACTCCATTAACACCTTCCACTGCCTACAAATATTGAATCATTTAGAAATATGCACCTTATAGTCACCTTTGACAGCCTTCAGATAGCAACATAAATCTAGGCTGGAAGATGCCGCAAACACTCATTTCCATTTTCTTCCTATGGAAGCAAATTTAAGACTATTAAAGCTTTGTTATAAATGCAGAAAAATAGAAAAGGATACTGAAAGAAAACTTCTTCTTTTACTTTTTCCCCTTTTACAAAAGCGTAGCGTGGTTTTTAGTGCCGGCCACGGCGTTAACAGCTCCAACGCTCAAAGAATTCCCATGAGCGTTGGAGTTGTTACAGCTGGGCTGGAACTAAAAACCGCACTACACTTTCGTAAAAAAAAAAAAAAAGGAGAGAGGGGTTATTAGGAAACACCATAATAAGGATTTTATTCATTTCCTCTTATCCAAAGTATTTGTAAAAGTTTCCCATGCAAAATCCTCTTTAAAAAGTCAGTGGAATTTTTTTTCTATCAGGGACCATAGCACTTATATTTGAAAACATAGAAAAAAAAACCCAAAAAACAGAACAAACACACAATTTGAGCTGATGTAAACACTGGATCAGCCTCTACAATGTGCTTATCATCATATTCAACTTTTTCCAAATCTAGTTTTACTTCCATTCAAACCCTTCATCTTACACAAATATAGATGTTCAGTCAAACCTGATGCACTCCATATACTTCCTATGGCAGTCATTTCAGAAGCACCATTCATGTTTTATCACACATTAATGGGGAAATGGCATGATATCCCTGTGGCATGATATCTTGGTTCTGAACATGAAGATTACAGGTATAGATTATCAATTCCTACCACAGTGTCTTGATAGGCTTTCTTGTGCCTTACCACCACCATTCTCAACTGCTGCCTTTGCATCTGCTTCTTGATCTATGAATGGAGATAGTACTGGCAACTGGATGTCCAGAAACTCCTCCACACTCACCACAAATGGCATGATGGTTTCTGTTTCCTGTGCCTCTGGGATTACTTGCCTGCACATCTTTCAGCTGTTAGTAAGGTTATAAAATGTTACATTACGTACATGTGGGCACCTATTCCAGAGCTTCCAGGAACACAGTGCACATATGGACCTTACCCCAAACCTGTCTATCCCTGTGCCATTTACAACATTGTCCTTACTTGTACATAAACCTCTTCTTGCCCTCCATGAGTATCATTAGTATAACAAATATGGCAATCTTGGGCATTCCAGCAGAATGACTGATAAGGGCCATGGGCTGGCATTAGTGATAAAATGGGACCTATAGGAAGTTGCACTACCCCTGATCTGCCAGTGGAGGGATGCCTTTGACACTGGGTGATTTTGGCACCTGGCCCTTTTAGATGACAGGGCAGCATATATTAGGATCACCTTCCCTATAACAGTCAAGATGCATGGAACAGGTCTCATTTGCATAACACACTGGATCCTGTAAGTTCAAATATGTAATGAACAGGGCATAGTGCAGATGCCTATACAGCAGTGGTATTTTAATTATTATTTTTTTTTTTAATTGTAATTTTTTCCCACACTTCCCTTTTGTTTTATTCTTCCCTCCCCCCTTAGTATGTCTGTCTTTGTATTGTCTTTGCTCATTATTTTATTTTTTATTTTAATTGTACAACGCTTTGAAATATATTGTAAAGTGTTTTATCAAATTTTAAATAAACTATATCCAACCTTTTTTATGTAAAGGGCAACAGTGTGAATACAAGAAAGTTCCAAAGGCCACCAAAAGATTTCAAGCTTATATACTGTATACTACTAAGTTTGTAAACCACCTTGGCCTGCTTGTTCAGACTGGGTATTAAAGGTTAAAAATTTATACTAAAGTAATATTGATTCTAGAACACATTTATTCAATTTTCTATACTATTCTCTCAGGGGAGCTCAGAATGGTTTACATGAATTTATTCATGGACTCAAGCCTGTTTACCTGTCTGTCCTGGCAGGCTCACAATCTATCTAGTGGACCTGGGTAAATTAAATGACTTGCCCAGAGTCAAAAGTAGCAGCATGGGTTTGAACCCACAACCTCAGGGTGCTAAGGCTGTGGCTTTAATCACTGCACCACACACTTCAAGGATATTAATGTATTGATTCTAGAACACTTCAAGGATATATTTAAAAAAACTAATTTTATATTGTCAACAGTAGCAAATTCCATACATGAGACATGAGTAACATATTTAAGAGATTGTTTATGGTTACTATATCAAGTGGTACAAAAAAGTGAAAACGATTAACCACAAGCAATCAGATCCTCAAAAGGTTAATCTACCAGGAGATAGATTACTTAATTAAATGAAGGGAAGAATCTCAGAATTGCCACTCCAAGGATCATAGTAATATTATCCGTATAAGGAATTGTGGAAGGAGTATCTTTCATCGATCCAAAGCCTTCATATTTTAAAAGTGACCATATATGACACTTAATCCAAAATTTTAATAATTACTACTCAAAATTTAGTTCAGTTTATCTCATTAAATTTTATATTTATAAATTATTTTATTTCTTATATTAGAGAAAACTTTTTTTGAGAACTATAAATATTTCAACAATTAAATATGCGCAAATAGCAAAATTTAGAACAATCTCATTCTTTCCAGTGCAAATAGCTTTGTGCAAATGACATCCTTTGGAATAGCCTACAATGGTGGGTGTTGCTGAAGAAGTGAGAGAAAACTGAAGGAGATCTGTTTGAACGCAGGAAGAAAGGTACTGATTTTGTTTTCAAAGAGCCGGTATGGATACACTACAGCTGGTCGCATATCCCTATAATCCAGCGCATAAAATGAGTGCCACAGAGTTCCAAGTGCATATGCTGACAAGTAGACTGTAGCCCATAATAAAAAAAACCCTGAGGAAGCCGCTTGGATACAGTACATGGGCCTGTAGCGGCAGTTTGACCAATGCCATTCCACATGAACTCAAGCTGAAAGATAAGTGCTTTTGTTCATAATAGTTGGCTGTGATTTAAGAATATAAAAGAATAAGGCTATTCCAAAGGATGCCATTTGCTGGACGACAAGGCTTTCCTATGCCAGGCTGCCAGGTGATGATCTGGAGGCTGAATTTTAAAGGTGTGATTAATATTTTTATGGGGGTGGGGGGATCAGTGATCACTGGGGTAGTGTGTGGGATTCTGTTTTATGTGTTTGCAGTGCTTATCTGGTGACTTTAGGTGGGTTTTTGTGACTTAGACCATGTTTTACATGGTCTAAGTCACAATGTCCAAGTTCCGTCGATCCTGGCAGTACAACTTTTGGTTATACATGCTCTACGACTAAGTCTAAGCCGGCCCATGTCCCGCCCAACTCCCACCCTTGACACTCCTCCTGAAATGCCCCGTTAAGCTTTGGTCATTCAGTGGCACTATGAAGGCCTAGGTCATTTAGAAATATGTCCAAAACCCGTTTTATTATCGGCACTTGGACGTATTTGGACAATGTTCGTCCAAGTGCCGACTTAGGCTGGTTTTTGGACATTTTTCTCTTTTGATTATGAGCCCTTTAGAGTACATTTTCAATAATGTTTGATTCTGGGTTTTCTTATCTCAGCCGATATATTCACACCACCAATTGGCTGGGCTAGTTAGCACTGGCAGTAACATTTACTATGTCCGTGGGCTATGTGCTGTATACTCTGATTCTCAGCGGTTACCAGGCATGTACTTAAGGTAGCTTTCAGAAAAGCGGAGAAGTACTTGATGATGTACTTGGCAAGGTGGGGAGGATATAAAGGAAATGGAATGACAGCAAGCTGAACCAAAAGGAGTCATAAAAGGGCAGCATATCTGTATATATATATATATATACTAGCTGATTACCCGGCGTTGCCCGGATATTTATTTATCCCAAAATGCCCAACCCCCTACATGTCCCACCCCCCTATGTCCCACGTTACCCCCCCCCCCACATGTCCCATATGCCCCACCCTCATGTCCCAACCCCCTACCCTCCACATGTCCCAAAGGAATGTCCCTCTCTATGGGGCTGAACTTAGACTTAAACGGCATCGGGAGTGTCGGTATTCATCTCTGCGAGCCCGAAAACTATGGGTTGGACATTAATATCTGTCGCTTTTGATAATTTTAACATATCACCCCCTTCCTACCCCCACAGTATTTTACCCCGTCCCACCTTCACAATATTTTTCCCCAGATAGTAAGTCATATGTGTACCAAGTTTGGTTGAAATCTCTCCATGCGTTTCAGAGTTATGCTGAGTATTCATCTGTGAGCCCGAAAACACTATGGGGTAGATACTAAAATCTGTCATTTTCAATCATTTTTACATATCCCCCCTCTTCCCACCCCCACAGTGTTTGTCCTCAGATAGTAAGTAATGTGTATGTCAAGTTTGGTTGAAATCTGTCCATGCATTGAAAAGTTATGCTGGAACATACATACATACACACACACACATATATTCAAATTATAATGTGAAATATTTGACAAAATGAATACAATACAACTAACGCAAAACTTGATTATAAACAACATATTTAGTTTCACCTCCAGGAGCAAGAACATATAAATTCTTGGGTGAACCCACCCTTGAGCAAGCAACATAGAGTTGTGGGCCGCAAGACCCCCAGAACATATCACCCCAGGTAGTGAGGGATCTGCATACCAAGTTTCGTTCAAATCGGTCAAGCCGTTTTTGAATTACTGTGAGAATGGCAGCTTTTTACATTTTTTCCATTGACATGAATGGGTGCAATCTGATTTTCTGTTTGTAGCTCCGCCCACATGTGCAGGTGGGCCACGAGACCCCCAGACCATATCACCCCAGGTAGTGAGGGATCTGCATACCGAGTTTCGTTCAAATCGGTCAAGCCGTTTTTGAATTACTGTGAGAATGGCAGCTTTTTACATTTTTTCCATTGACATGAATGGGTGAAATCTGATTTTAATGTTTGTAGCTCCGCCCACGTGTGCAGGTGGGCAGCTAGACCCCCAGAACATATCACCCCAGGTAGTGAGGGATCTGCATACCAAGTTTCTTTCAAATCGGTCAAGCCGTTTTTGAATTACTGTGAGAATGCCAGCTTTTTACATTTTTTCCTTTGACATGAATGGGTGAAATCAGATTTTATGTTTGTAGCTCCGCCCACATGTGCAGGTGGGCCGCGAGACCCCCAGAACATATCATCCCAGGTAGTGAGGGATCTGCATACCAAGTTTCGTTCAAATCGGTCAAGCCGTTTTTGCGTGATCGCGGCACATACACACATACATACACACATACATACCTCCGATTTTATATATATAGACTAGCTGATGCCCCGGCGTTGCACGGGTATTTAATTATAGCAATAACACTGTACATGGATTAAAATAAAGATACTTTATAGTGGTGAATGAAATTATTTTTTACAGCTTAATAAAAAGTACAATATTCAAATTATAATGTGAAATATTTGACAAAATGAATACAATACAACTAACGCAAAACGTGATTATAAACAAAATTTTTAGTTTCACCTCCTGGAGCAAGAACATATAAATTCTTGGGTGAACCCACCCTTGAGCAAGCAACATAGAGTTGTGGGCCGCGAGACCCCCAGAACATATCACCCCAGGTAGTGAGGGATCTGCATACCAAGTTTCATTCAAATCGGTCAAGCCATTTGTGAATTACTGTGAGAATGGCAGCTTTTTACATTTTTTCCATTGACATGAATGGGTGATATCTGATTTTCTGTTTGTAGCTCCGCCCACGTGTGCAGGAGGGCCGCGAGAACCCCAGAACATATCAGCCCAGGTAGTGAGGGACCTGCATACAAAGTTTCGTTCAAATCGGTAAAGCCGTTTGTGAATTACAGTGAGAATGGCAGCTTTTTACATTTTTTCCATTGACTTGAATGGGTGAAATCTGATTTTCTGTTTGTAGCTCCGCCCACGTGTGCAGGTGGGCCGCGAGACCCACAGAACATATCACCCCAGGTAGTGAGGGATCTGCATACCAAGTTTCGTTCAAATCGGTCCCAAAGCTTTTTACATTTTTTCCATTGACTTGAATGGGTGAAATCTGATTTTCTGTTTTTAGCTCCACCCACGTGTGCATGTGGGCTGCGAGACCCCCAGAACATATCACCCCAGGTAGTGAGGGATCTGCATACCAAGTTTCGTTCAAATCGGTCAAGCCGTTTTTGAATTACTGTGAGAATGGCAGCTTTTTACATTTTTTCCATTGACATGAATGGGTGAAATATGATTTTCTGTTTGTAGCTCCGCCCACGTGTGCAGGTGGGACGCAAGACCCCCAGAACATATCACCCCAGGTAGTGAGGGATGTGCATACCAAGTTTCGTTCAAATCGGTCAAGCCGTTTTTGCGTGATCGCGGCACATACACACACACATACATACCTCCGATTTTATATATATAGATTGTGGCGGGGCCAGGAGTAAGCCTAGCGCTGGCAACCCGGCTCCCTCCCCAGGCGTAGGACGGAGCGCTCCCAGGAGGACTCCCACTGGATAATCAGTAGAATAATTAGTTGACTGCTTTCTGGGTAAAGTTCAGCTTTTATCTTTATTACCCCCAGTTCAAAGCACTGGGGTTCCAGTAGTCCCTCTGGCGGAATGGACTTAAAACAAATCACACATTCACAAGGTTTCTTCTTTAAAATATAGTCCAGCCTGCTGCTCAGGCAAAAAGCCAAAAATAAACCAAAACGTTTTCTCTTTAGTTTTACTGCTTTTGTCTGCAGATACTTCAGGAAGCTTTTCTACCTGACCCACCTGAAGTCCAATGCCCCCACTACCCCAATGCTCCGGGTAGGGGCTAGGGAACTTTATATAACCCAACCTTTTATGACTGGTGTAAGTCCCCTCCCAAAAGTTCCCTGCTTCAGGGTTACGTGATGTCAGGTCTCTGAGTTCCGTTCAAGCTTCTCGGGGGGGGGGGGGGGGAGAGGGGGGAGTTAATTATGGTTCTCACCTCCTTCCCTTTATCTGCAAAATGACAATTTCATCATTGTGTAGAGGCTTAGTTTACGTAGTATAGTTGTTCCACCTGAATGACAAGTTATGGCTAGGGTAAAGAACTTTAGTTTTGTTTTTCTTGGCTTAGTTTAATTAGTATCATTGTTCCAGTTGAAGGACAAGTTATGGCTGGGGAAAATAACTTTGGTTGAATTATAGCAGTCTGCAAAAGGACAATTTCATGATTGTGTAGAGGCTTAGTTTACGTAGTATAGTTGTTACATTACATTACATTAGATTATATTAGAGATTTCTATTCCGCCATTACCTTGCGGTTCAACTTGTTCACCTGAATGACAAGTTATGGCTGGGGTAAAGAACTTTAGTTTTTCTTTTCTTTTCAAAGTACTGGAAAAGGTCTGATGGCTTGCCATGATGTGTCATTAGCCCTCGATTTCCACAGCGTGGCAATTAACACTCTTCATATGAAGTTTTCCAGCATGATTTGCTAGGCGATAGTACTCGGTGCCCTTTGCCTTTATCCAACATCAGGTTTTCTTGGGTACGTAGGATCTCTAGTGACCAATAGATAGTCTGCTATTGAGAAAGACATGGGGGAAGCCACTGCTTGCCTTGGATCAATAGCATGGAATATTGCTACTCCTTGGTTTTTGGCCAGGTACTAGTGACCTGGATTGGCCACCATGAGAATGGCTATTCTTATGTTCTTACACTCTGCACTGTGGTGTTCACCAAGGATCTATTCTTTCTCCTCTACTGTTTAATATCTTCATGAGCCCTCTTCCAACTTTGATTCAATTTCATGATATTTCAACATAATTTTATGCTAATAGTATCCTCCTAGATTTTTCATATAGATGAAAAGAATATTAATCTTCAACTGTTTGTATATTGGCTGGATTCTATTTCTTCATGGATGACATTTATTCAATTGGTTTTTAATGTTGAAAACTAACTTTTTGTTGACTATCACACTCTTTCCATTTTTATTCTTAATTTTTTAGGTAAGCAGTTAGTTATTTTGTTACACTTCACAACTGGATAGTATTATTGTTGGTTTTAATAATTTTAAATCTAGTATTATCATTTTAAATTTAGTATTTGGTATATTATACTCCAACTTGATTGCTTCACTCCTCACAGTAAGACTTGCTTGTTCCATCTGTCTGTCAAATCTGCCTTGCATGATTTCGCTCAACAATTTTTTCAGTAGTAGTCCTTAATGTATGGAATCAACTTCCTTTGTCCATTTGCAATAAAATTAATTTGCAAATTTTAAATGGAGCTTGCAAACATATTTTCAGACCTCAGATCTCATTTACTAAGTTATTAATGCTTCTGAGCCCAACTAGGCTGGACAATAGGGACCTGATTCAATAAACGGTGCCAAGCGATACCTAGCTCCTAGGTGCCATTCAGTGCAGTTATGAATCAACCATTAGGCATCATTTATAGAATTGCACCTAGTGCTACCTAACTCAGCTTAGACATTGCTGGGCATGGTAAGCTGTATTAGGCCAGGGTTTTTCTGGCCTAATTTACCAATGCCTAACACATATGCCCAGTGATGCCTAAGATATACCATGCTTATTCTTTGCCCTAACCATACCTAAGGGGGGACAAGTCCAGGACAAATGTCAGGAAGTTCTGTTTTACGCAGCGAGTGGTAGACGCCTGGAATGTTCTCCCAAAGAAGGTTATTAAGGAATCCACTGTGCTGGGATTCAAAGGCAAATTAGATGCACATCTCCTTATGAGAGGCATAGAGGGATATGGGTGACTAAAACTACATCAGGTGTATACCTGACTGGGCCTCCGCGTGTGCGGATCGCCGGACTCGATGGACCATGGGTCTGATCCGGAGATGGCAGTTCTTATGTTCTTATGTTCTTATACCTACTTTGTGGATAGGCATAGGTAGGTGCTTCTAGGCATCTCTAATTAGGTATCACTAGGCGCCACTCTTTTTGTGCAAAACTCTTAGGCCCAGATGACAGCTTTAGCGGCAATCACATTTGCTGACCCAATGAAGAAAATGGTCCACAACCTAGTTTTCTGCACAATCGTGCATTCCCCGATCCAACCATGCAATAAGCTGATTAATATTAAAATGTCATGTAAACTAGTAGAGTGATTGATGCTCTAACATGGCTTCAAGATGCACTAAAAAAATGTCACTCCCTCCTGCCATGGCAACTCCCCCCCCCAGCAGCAAAATGGCAGGAGGAATGCCCATTTCATCCTGCCATGCTGAACCCACACCCTTGCAAAAGAAAACTGGCAGGAAGGATGCCCACTGCCTTCTGACATGCCGACTACCTTCCCCCAAGGCAGCAAAACAGCAGGAGGGATACGCACTCTGTCCTGCCACCAAAAGCCCAGTTATGCCAATATCCATCAGCTGACTGGAAAAGTCATAATGGTCAAAGGTAGATCTGCTATTTATGCGGGTTCAACTTGCTGCTAAACTTAGCTGGTAAACCAATGAATATTGGTGCTGACTGGCTGAGCCGTGCGACACAGCTGGTGACCATGCTAGCTTATGACCATAAATATTCAGTAGCTATCTCCCACTGAATATTTGTGGTTAACCAACTAAATGCTATTTAACCAGCCAGGAGCCATTCTTGGCCAGATAAATAGCACTAAATATTGGGTGGTACTTATTTGACTACCTTAAAATTGTTGGATATAATCACCCTCAAGTACTGCTCTTTTTTTGTTTAAGACTACTTCACCCCTATACTATAATGCTCCTTTGGATTTTTGCAGCTCAAATGTATGACCCTGTTCTTCATGGAACAGAGAATGGGAGTGCATTTCATAATCTCTTTGGAGAAGCACTACCACTCTTGAGAGGAAGCACTGAAATCGTTAAACTGCATGTGAAAAATGTGGCCAAAAACATAGCCAAAAATATGATGGGATATGTCACCACAGCTATTTTGAATAGCCTAAATAAGAAGGCATAGCAGATTGGATTGGTACAAGTGGTGGTCTGAAGAGCCAGTAAGTGAAAAATAAGTGATTTAATAGATGTTATTGCAATGATTTCTCACACCCTTTAAACAAAATAAGCCCTGTAGTACAATGTCTCAGAAGCATACGTACAAGGCTAAGAAGAGAGTCAGTGCTTTCAAGCTGAGAGATTTATTCAGAGAGAAAAAAGTCATACTGTTTGCTCATAGCAGCTCAAAAGAATGTGTTAAACCAGAACTAGACCTCTTTCAATTCTTACCTTTCAAAACCAGTTTGAAAAAAAAAATCTATGTGAAAGCATGGACATTAATTCCTTATCAGAAACTGTGCCACTGGAATTTTACATCACCGGCCATGGAGAAGATTATTTGGACTTAAGCTACATGTTGCACCTAACTTGTAAGAACATGAAAGAAGATGTTCCCTCTGAATTTCATTCACAGAGAGCAAAGAAAATGATAGAGATGCTATATGCTTTTTATATGGAGATTAAATAAATAAAAAAATGCTTTCTCAGCATGTTTGCCACTGCTCTCTGTGCCTGTCAGAGTAGAGTTGCGTGGGGACAGAAATCCCACCCGTCTCCACCAAAATCCCACCTGTCCCCACCCGTCCCCATGAGGAATCCCTCCGTCCCCACCCGTCCCGGCGAGGAATCCCTCCATCCCCACTCGTCCCCGCGAGGAATCCCCTCCGTCCCCGCCCATCCCTGCGAGGAATCCCCTCCGTCCCCGCCCGTCCCTATAAACTTCAGAAATAGTTAATTAAAGGCTCTGGTGGAGACCCATTTACAAATAAGCAAAGATACTTTATTAATTTGGAAATATTAATTGGGAAGAATACATACTTTGTAAATGGATTTCTACCAGAGTCTCTAATGTAAATATAAAATATAAATACTCAGCTGATGAGAGAACCCCCCAAGCTTTCAGCTGAGGACTTCCTCTGCAGTTGGCCGGGGGTCCCTTTTGCCAAGCTTGACAGGCAGCAGTAGCGTCCCTGAGTCACAGATGCTGGCATCTCAGTGGCTCATGGATGCTGCCAGTGACTGCTGCACTTGGTGGAGGGAAGTTCTGGCCATCTCTAGAGGAGGTTCTCTGCTGGCAGTGCTTGGGGATCCCCACCAGCCATAGCATGGGTCAGCAAGTACTTCAACACTGTAGAAATAAAACCAGAAATGCATTTCCTTTTCTTTTCTTTTGAACACAATGCAAAGACATCTGCCATATACATTTCCCAAAGCTAACATATTTTAGTCAATAAATTCAGTTTTCTACCTTTGTTGTCTGGAAACTTATTTTTCCATCAAGTTGGTACCGGTTTCTTTTTTCCACTTTCCCATTTCCTGTAAATTCTTCTGTTGCTGTCCATTGGTTCCTCCTACCATGGTCTAGCATTTATCCCTTTCTCATCCCCCAGACCATATGCAGCATCTTTCGCCCCTGCCCACCAGCCCCATGCCCAACATTTCTCCTTCTATCACCCCTCTCCAGCACCATGCCACATCACTCCCTCCATTCCCTTCACCACTATGTCCAACATTCCTCCCTCTTGCATCCCTTTCAATCTGTCCTACTGTCCCCTTTCCACCTCAACATTTCTCCCTCTCATCTTTTTCTTCCCTCTCATCTGTACCTCACTCATAAGAACATAAGAACATAAGCAATGCCTCTGCTGGGTCAGACCTGAGGTCCATCGTGCCAAGCAGTCCGCTCATGCGGCAGCCCAACAGGTCTATCTATACCCCTCTATCCCCTTTTCCAGCAGGAAATTGTCCAATCCTTTCTTGAACCCCAGTACTGTACTCTGCCCTATTACGCTCTCTGGAAGCGCATTCCAGGTGTCCACCACACGTTGGGTAAAGAAGAACTTCCTAGCATTCATTTTGAATCTGTCCCCTTTCAACTTTTCTGAATGCCCTCTTGTTCTTTTATTATTCGGAAGTTTGAAGAATCTGTCCCTCTCTACTCTCTCTATGCCCTTCATGATCTTGTAAGTCTCTATCATATCTTTCTAAGTCTCCTCTTCTCCAGGGAAAAGAGACCCAGTTTCTCCAATTTCTCAGCGTATCATCCACTTTATCAGATGCGTTGCTCTCCTCTGAACACTCTCGAATAACGCCATGTCCTTCTTAAGGTACGGCGACCAATATTGGATGCAGAACTCCAGATGCAGACGCACCATCGTCCGATACAATGGCAGGATAACTTATTTCATTCAGGTTGTAATACCCTTCTTGATTATGCCTAGCATTCTGTTTGCCTTCTTAGCGGCCGCTGCGCACTGTGCCGTCGGCTTCATTGTCATGTCCACCATTACCCCAAGTCCTTTTCTTGGATACTCTCATTTAATAACATCCCTCCCATCGTATAGTTGTACTTCGGGTTTCTGTTTCCCACATGTAATACTTTACATTTCTCAACTTTGAACTTCATCTGCCATCTCGTCGCCCATTCCCCTAGTTTGTTCAAGTCCCTTTACAATTCTTCTCAGTCCTCTTTAGTCTGAGCTCCACTAAATAGTTTGGTGTTGTCTGCAAATTTTATTATTTCACACTTCGTCCCTGTTTCTAGATCATTTATGAATATATTAAATAGCAGCGGCCCGAGCATCGAGCCCTGTGGGACCCCACTCGTGACCCTCCTTCAGTCCGAGTAGTGGTACTTCACTCCTACCCTTTGTTTCCTACTCGCCAACCAGTTTCTGATCCATCTATGTACGTCTCCTTCCACCCCAGGGTTCTTCAGTTTCCAGAGTAGGCGTTCATGGGGCACCTTGTCAAAGGCTTTTTGGAAATCTAGATATATGATGTTTATGGGGTCTCCTTTGTCCATCCATTTGTTAATTCCTTCGAAGAAGTGCAATAAGTTCATTAGGCATGATCTTCCCCTGTAGAAACCATGTTGGCTGGTTATCAGAAGTTCGTTTCTTTCAAGATGTTCATCGATGTTCTCTTTTATCAGTGCTTCCGCCATTTTCCCAGGAGCCGAGGTCAGACTCACCGGTCTGTAGTTTCCCGGGTCACCTCTTGATCCTTTTTTAAAGATGGGCATAACGTTGGCTATCTTCCAGTCCTCCGGAATCACGCCTGTTTTCAAGGATAGATTGCAAATTTGCTGCAGTAGTTCCGCTATCTCCCCCTTTTTTTCCTTCAGAACCCTTGGATGGATTCTGTCCAGACCCGGGGATTTGTCAGTTTTTAGTTTTTCTATCTGCCTGCGTACATCTTTAAGGCTCACTTCCATGGATGTTAATTTTTCTGCTTGATTTCCATTGAAGAATTGCTCAGGTTCCGGTATGTTGGATGTGTCTTCGTTTGTGAATACAGACGAAAAGAACATGTTAAGTCTTTCTGCCACTTCTTTCTCCTCCTTCACCACTCCCTTCCTGTCTCCGTCGTCCAGTGGTCCCACCTCCTCCCTAGCTGGTTGCTTCCCTTTAACATATCTAAAGAATGGTTTAAAATTTCATGCTTCCCTGGCTAGCCTCTCTTCATACTCTCTTGTGGCTTTTCGAACCACTCGGTGACATTCTTTTTGATAGAAACATAGAAACATAGAAACATAGAAAGATGACGGCAGATAAGGGCCATAGCCCATCAAGTCTGCCCACACCATTTACCCACCCTCTTAAATCTACTGACCCCCTAAAGAATAATTGTAATTATAATGTCACTCTACTGACCCGCTCATTCAGTCCTAGTGACCCTATCCCTTGGCATGACCTCGTAGGGATCCCACATAGGTATCCCATTTGTTCTTGAAGTCTGAGATGCTGCGTGCCTCGACCACCTGCACTGGAAGCTCGTTCCAATGCTCAATCACTCTCTCCGTGAAGAAGTATTTCCTGGTGTCTCCACGGAACTTCCCTCCCCTGAGCTTGAGCGGATGTCCTCTTGTGGTCGAGGGTCCCCTGAGAAGAAAGATATCATCTTCCACCTCTATCCGTCCCGTGATGTACTTAAATGTCTCAATCATGTCTCCCCTCTCCCTACGCTCCTCGAGAGTGTAGAGCTGCAATTTGCTCAGTCTTTCTTCGTACGGGAGACCCTTTAGCCCCGAGACCATCCTGGTGGCCATCCGCTGAACCGATTCAACTCTGAGCACATCCTTACGGTAATGTGGCCTCCAGAATTGATACTTCCTGTGCTCTTTCCAGTTCCCCTCAGTTTTGTCCTTTTTCCATTTCCTGAATGAATTTTTTTTATTGCCTCCTTCACTATTTTAGTTATCCACGCCGGGTCTTTTGTTCAACTCTTTTTGCACCCCTTTCTGAATCTGGGGATTATAAAGTTTTTACGCCTCGCTCAGCGTGTTCTTGAGAAAAGACCAGGCGTGTTCTACCGTTTGCCATTTTTTTGGAAGTGTTCCTAAGTTTCTTCCTTACCATTTCCCTCATTGCTTCGTAGTTTCCTTTCCTGAAGTTGAAAGTTGTCGCTATGGTTCTCTTTCCTTTCGGTATTCCTACCTCAACCTTGACCTTGATCATTTTATGATCGCTGTTTCCCAATGGTCCCACTATCTCTACTTCCTTTGCAGTTCCCCTTAACCCATTTAGGATTAGATCCAGAGTGGCATTTCCTCTCGTTGGTTCTCTAACAAGCTGCTCAATGAAACAATCTTGTATAGCCTCCAGGAATTCTGTCTCCCTAGCGTATTTTGAGCTTCCAAGACTCCAGTCTATCCCAGGGTAGTTGAAGTCTCCCATAATAACCGTGTTACCGCTTTTGCATTCTCGCTTCATCTCGGCTTTAATTTCTTCATCGATATCTCCGGTTTGCCCGGGTGGACAATAGTATAGGCCCATCTTTATTTCAGGCCCTTTCCATCCCGGTATTTTAACCCATAGCGATTGTTGGTCGTCTCTGCTGTGTCCATTTTTGTTGATTGTATGCTTTCTTTTATGTATAGGGCTATTCCACCTTCTTTCTGTCCTGACCTGTCCTGGCGATAGAGTTTGTACCCCGGCAGTGCTGTATCCCATTTGTTTTCTTCCTTCCACCACGTTTTAGAGACTCCAATGATGTCTATGTCCTCTGCATTGGCCATAGCTTCTAATTCCTCCATTTTGTTTCTTAGGCTCCTTGCATTAGTATATATGCAATTTAGATCCTGGTATTTTCTTGTCTTCATTTCCTTTCCCAGTGCTTCATTCTTTAGTTTCTATGACCAAAAATTATCCTCTTTATTCCATTCCCCGTGTACACCATCTCTCTTTCCCTCTCATTGACACACTCATGCCCAATTCTCCCTATTACATTGTATTTTGTTTATCTTCTGTCTATTACTTCATAAGAACATAAGAATTGCCACTGCTGAGTCAGACCAGTGGTCCATCATGCCCAGCAGTCCGCTCACGCGGCGGCCCTCTGGTCTAAGACCAGCACCCTAACTGAGACTAGCCCTACCAGCGCACGTTCTTGTTCAACAGAAACTTGTCTAACTTTGTCTTGAATCCTTAGAGGTGTTTTCAGACCCATTAGTTGACTCATTTCCATTCTGCACTTGTATAGTCTTGCACTTTGATACACACACTAACAAAAAGAATTCTTAAATGCTGATTTCCCCTTAAAAAACTAGATAACAGTACACTATGATATGCATATGGTCAGAAGTCAATAAAACACACAGAAAATACGGAACGGGCCGTCTAAAGAAAACTAACCCCCCTCCCCGCCTCCAATGCCAAAAAGCAAAAATCCAGAGAAAGTTCAATAAATTTTGAAAGGACAAAGCCTAAAGGAAAGCCCCCCCAAAAATGCATGTACATGATCACTTACCAGATATGGGGTCTGAATACACAACGCAAAACAGCCCTGTTTCTCCCAAATGACTGAGCTGCACTTCTTCGCAGGGTAGCGGGCCCTGCCTTTTCTGCCACCCTCCTGTCTCCCAAGTGCTGCACTTCTTCGCAGGGCAGCAGGCCCTGCCTTTTCTGCTCACCTCCGAGGCTCCCGCAAGTCTTTACCTCTCCCGAGTGCTGCACTTCTTCACAGGGTAGCAGGCCCTGCTCGCTCCACGTGGCTGACCTGAAGCCTTGCCTCCGACGTCAGCTATGACTTCCGGGTCGGCTACGTTTGGTGTGCTGGGAGCAGAAGGGCATGAAAAGAAGACGCAAAAGGGCAGGAAAAGAAGATGAGCCATTTGGCTCAAGCTGCCTCCCAACCCCTCGGGATCCCCACGACCAGAGGGGGCATCCCCGCTGGATCCCCGTGACCTGAAGGGGGAACCTGCAGGTCCTGCAGGATTCCCGTCATCCCCTTCCCGTGCAGCTCTCTATGTCAGAGTATGTGTGTGCTGAAAGACAAGGTTTATGGCTATTTAATTATTATCTTTTTCTAAACAAAAATGCTGCTGTAAGGAAAAAGGGGTTCACCTTTGCTGTTATCTCGCTGGTAGTGCAGGGAATGCCTATTCTATAAGACCATCTGAACACCTATTCTAGTGTAAACCCACATCAGCGTGTCTAAATGTAAATGCCCAAGTTTGCCATTTTTTATGTTCTTAAGCGCAGCAAATTTTGCATATAGCTGTTAGCATTTTATATGTAGACCCTCCAAAGCTATATGTCACCTAAAATTGATGCTAATTGGGACTAATTAAAAGTCACATGCACAACTCAAGTGTGATTCTGTAAAAGGCTGGCACTTGTTGCAGTGTGTGAAACAAGGTCCTAGAAATAGCAGAGCTTCAAAGTTACAGTATGGTTTCAGTAAGACTAATGCTGAAATGAGGTTCAGACCTGAATGCTGGCAATTAAGAAACTTTCCCAGTATTGGACGGTGACAAAAGAGTATGATGCTTATTGTGTGAAATTTTCTAAATTCAAAGAAACCTGAGCAAGCCCACCCATAATGTCAGAAGCCAAACAGGGAGACCACCTGGGAATACCAGGCACTGTAGGTCAAGGGGCTCCATGTTGGGCAGCAGCAATATAATGGAGCCATGGCAATGGCAAACCACTCCTGTAATCTGCCATGAAACAGCACAGGGTCAATTTCTCACTGTGCATGTTGCCATGAGTCAGTGGCTGACTTGGTGGCATGATCCATTCAAATTCAAAGGGAAGCATTCCCATGGCATTTGAAAATCCCAAGGTTTATAGTCTGTACTGGGCACTAATCAGATTAGCTGGTAGGTGTTACTGCCATGCCATTAGAAATGCATTCTGACTTTTTGAGTGTTAATCAAGGGCTGCATGTGAACTGAGACTATTGCCCTTTTTTACAAAGCCACGCAGCAACAGCCCTGAAGCCCTTTAAATCTCTATGGGCTTCGGTGCCGTTAGCGCAGCGCAGATGCTAGTGCGCCTATGTAAAAGAGGCCATATATAATTGGCCAAGGCCCTGGGGCCAAATAATAATAATAATAATAATTTTATTCTTATATACCGCCATGCCCATCGAGTTCTAGGCGGTTCACAATAATTACATTAGGATCCGCATTGACATGCCGATTTACAAACAATGTATTGGATTTAGAACACCTTCTGCCGAACATGGCTGAAGAAGAGGGAGTGGGAAGTAGAGAAGGAGGAAAGCGGTCAATAAAGGGGGGGGGAAGGGCCGAACGGGCCGATTTACCATGATTTATTGGATTTACAACAACTTTAGCCGAACTTGGCTGATGAAGAAGGAGGAGGATAAGTGAGCTGGAAGACAGCGATCAATGAAGGGGGAAAGGGGCGGGCGTGTGGCCAGGTAATTCCGGAGAGGGGGCTTTAGGACCTCCAGATTAGAATACTATCAGGACTAAGGGTCAGATTCTCAAAACTTAAGGTTGCCTTTAACGCGGTCGCTAAACCGGTTCCAGACTTTTTAGCCTGCATGCATTTTAGCGGTAGATTGTCAAAACATCTTATTGTGGTCTTTTGTGAGCTTTCTAGCAGTCTCCAACACTGCCATGCAAATGGGCTCTCCAAAATTTAAATGAGCTCTCCAGTGGATTCTTCAACATCACCGAGTCATTCTCCAATGGCTGGGTCAGCTTTTGGGGCCAAAAATCAGCGACTGATCTGGGGTGGGGAGGGAGGGTGCTGGTGCAGTGCCAGCACTGTGAAAAGTGCATCTTGTGGCATGTGTTTTGACTGTGGCTAATGAAACAAAATACAAATTACATGATTCACATAAATTATAGTCTTTTTTTTTTAGGTGGAGTAGTAAATGCATTAGCTGTGCCTTGTGAATTATAGTAGTTTTTGTGGGAGAAAAGGCATCTTAGGCGCGCTTGTTAAAAGCCGATGTTGCATCTCCCCTCCTGCCGCCAAGCAACACAACCTCCAACATCCCCTCAACAGCGGGAGAGATGCCTACTCTCTCCCACCACCAAGCAACACCCCCCCCAACACTCCTTCGGGTATTTGTAAGAAGACTGGGATGAATAATGTGTTTAAAAGCAATGTTCTCCTTTATCTATGAGAAGAGAGTTAGTTCCCACCTCCTAACCAAAAAAACTGGTAGGCTATAAAAATTAGTCGCTTCAAACACCATTGATGCATTTTCTCCTTAATAACCTAGCATATGGAATGGGGACCACAATCTGCTCTAATTTGTATTAATTTGTACTGATTCATGTTGATTTGCGTTTATTTATTTAATATAACAGTTTTAGTTGATATGTTTTAGAAATGTTAATTTCTTTGATGCTCTCAAGCTCTGCCAGTGACGGATCTGTGAAGTGTGCTGTGCCGGGAGCTATTAAGACCTGCACTAAAATATCACTGTTTGCTATCAGGCCACTTCAGAGACTTTTCTGTCTCTTAAATTTGTTTTTATTTTATTTTTAATTTTTTATCTTCTTTCATTATTTCTATCTCTTTGATTTTTGATCTTGGAAATGTATTATATGTTGTTATTACCGTACATATTTTTAGTTTATCAGGTACTTTAGCTAGATTGTGAGCCTTTGGGACAGATAGGGTAGTTTTTCTCAAGTACCTAATTTCATTTTAGTTTGATACATTTTAAACCGTTTAGGTCAGTAAAATGCAGGACCGGTATATCAGATCTTAAATAAACATAAATATATCATATGAAGAACAAACTGAAAAAGTCAGATAATATAACATTATAATAATGAGAAGAGCCAGGATATAGCCTTCATCCTAAAATTTAAAATACAAGTCAGTGAAACTTGATGACATCATATTGGGGCTGGCTCAGTGAGATTGGTAATGTTTCTGGCCCAAGTATTGTAGTAGTCAAGAGAAGGGCCTAGAAATACCCTCACTTTCAGATCATTGGTCTTGTGTAGATCTTTCCTGTCTTGTTTTTCACAAATCATATTTGTCATCAGGAATGAGCATACATTTTTACAGTATTTTGATAGTATTCTTTAGTACATATCTAAATTTTGTATTCTTAAATGTCTTAAAGAGTCACATAAGGGAAGATTCTGTATAGGATGCCTACATTAGGCACCACTAAGGGCCTCTTCTATCAAACTGCGCTTGCAGTTTTTAGTGCAGAGAGCCGCGCTGAATGGCTCGTGCTGCTCCCGACGCTCATAGGAACTCTATGAGCATCAGGAGCAGTGCGGGCCATTCAGCGTGGCTCACCACGCTACAAACTGTTAGCACAGTTTGATAGAAGAGGCCCTAAGTTTCCTAATCAAGGATGCCTAGTGAAATCTAATTTTGGAATCCAATGCAACTTTTATTTTTGATTGGCTTAATCGGTGTGGTAATTGACCATGCCAGTTTTCAGCCAATTAAAAAAAAAAAAAAAAATCACCAATTAAGAGTTTGGCATGGAAATCTTATGATGCCTAGTGATGCCTAAGTCAAGGCATACTCTGATGCCTAATGATGCATATTTGAAAAGTAGGCTTGGTTAGGGGCGGAGAATGGGTGGGTTGAATTACATAGAAACATAGAAACATAGAAAGATGACGGCAGAAAAGGGCTACAACCCATCAAGTCTGCCCACTCTACTGACCCACCTCATTAAGTCTGAGTGCTAATGACCTAGTTCCTTAACTCGACCCTCGTAGGGATCCCACGTGAATGTCCCATTTATTCTTAAAGTTGAGCACGCTAGTGGCCTTGATCACCTGCACCGGAAGTTTGTTCCAGTGATCCACCACCCTTTCTGTGAAGAAATACTTCCTGGTGTCACCACTAAATTTCCCTCCTCTGAGTTTGAGTGGGTGCCCCCTTGTGACCGAGGGTCCCTTGGGAAAGAATATGTCATTTTCCACCTCGACACGACCTGTGACGTACTTAAATGTCTCAATCATGTCACCCCTTTCCCTGAGCTCCTCTAGAGTATAGAGCTGCAATTTGCCCAGTCTTTCTTCGTATGAGAGACCCTTGAGTCCGGAGACCATCCTAGTGGCCATCCGCTGGACCGACTCAGCTCGAAGCACATCTTTACGGTAATGTGGCCTCCAGAATTGCACACAGTATTCCAGATGAGGTCTCACCATGGTTCTGTAAAGTGGCATTATGACTTCAGGTTTGCGGCTGACGAAGCTTCTATTGATACATCCCATCATTTGCCTTGCCTTGGATGAGGCCTTCTCTACTTGTTTGGCAGCCTTCATGTCTGCACTGATGATTACTCCCAAGTCCCGTTCTTCTGAAGTCCTAGCCAATGTTTCTCCATTCAAGGTGTATGTTCTGCATAGATTTCTGCTGCCGAGATGCATGACTTTACACTTCTTAGCGTTGAAGCCCAGCTGCCATGTCGAGGACCAGTTTTCCAACGTGATCAGATCCTGCGTCATACTATCCTTGAGATTGCTTTCGCTTACTGTATTACACAGTTTGGCATCGTCGGCGAACAGTGCTACTTTACCCTGAAGTCCTCGGGTCAAGTCCCTTATGAATATGTTGAAAAGGGATGGTCCCAGGACTGAGCCCTGCGGCACTCCGCTAGTCACCTCCGATGTCTCAGAGAGGGTGCCGTTGACCACCACCCTCTGAAGTCTTCCACTCAGCCAATCATTGACCCACGCAGTTAGTTTCTCACCTAACCCCATCGATTTCATTTTGTTTAATAGTCTACGGTGTGGGACACTGTCAAAAGCTTTACTGAAATCCAAGTACACTATGTCCAGAAACTCTCCCGAGTCTAGCTTTCCTGTCACCCAATCAAAGAAGCTGATAAGATTGGATTGGCATGACCTGCCCCTAGTGAATCCATGTTGACAGGGATCCCTTAGATTCCCCTCATCCAATATCGTGTCTAATTTACCTTTAAGTAGAGTTTCCATGAGTTTACACACTATTGATGTGAGACTCACTGGTCTGTAATTCGCAGCCTCTGCTCTGCAACCCTTTTTGTGCAGAGGAATGACATTAGCTGTTTTCCAGTCCAGGGGTCTCTCCCCGTACTTAGGGAGAGATTGAAGAGCATGGCAAACGGTTTCGCCAGAACATCGCATAGCTCTCTGAGCACTCTTGGGTGCAAATTGTCCGGTCCCATGGCTTTGTTCACCTTGAGTCTTGACAGTTCTCTGTAAACATCATCTGGTGTGAACTCAAAATTCTGAAATGGGTCTTCCATGCTTTGCTTTGTTTCCAGCCGTGGCCCGTGCCCTGGTGCCTCGCAGGTAAAGACTGAACAGAAGTAATCATTCAGTAGTTTGGCTTTATCGGAATCTGTTTCCACATAATTCCCGTCTGGCGTTCTTAGGCGTATTATCCCGTTTGCATTCTTTTTCCTGTCGCTAATGTACCTGAAGAAGGATTTGTCCCCTTTCTTAATGTTCTTCACTAGAGTTTCTTCCATTCGAAGTTTGGCCTCCCTGACTGCTGTTTTGACCGCTGCAGACTTTGTCCTGTATTCAATGTTTGCTTCTTTTTCCCCCGTGCGTTTGTATGAGAGAAATGCTCTTTTCTTCTCCTTGACGAGGTACGAGACCTCATCAGTGAACCATTGGGGTTTCTTTTTTCTTTGTTGTTTAGTTACCGATTTTATGTAACGGATAGTTGCCTCATGAAGGGTCGATTTCAAGGTTGACCACATAGCTTCCACATTATCAGTTACTTCTTGAACCTGCAGCGTCTGATGGACGAAATCTCCCATGCGTGCGAAGTCAGTGCCCCGGAAATTGAGTACCCTTGTTTTTGTTTGTGATCTAGGGAAACCTTTCTTAAGGTTAAACCATTCCATGTTATGGTCACTGGTGGCTAGCGTTTCTCCCACAGAGACCTCCGAGATGCTTTCCCCATTCATAAGTACCAGGTCCAGGATGGCCTGGGCCCTAGTGGGCTCTAGTACCATTTGTTTGAGCCGTACTCCCTTCATGGACGTCAATGTCCTCCTGCTATCACAAGTTGTCACTGAGAGTGTGTTCCAGTCCACATCAGGCATGTTGAAGTCTCCTAACAGAACAACATCCCCCCGTAAGGTGATATTCTCAATGTCTTCAATTAATTCTGCGTCCTTGTCCTCCGATTGTCTTGGAGGTCTGTATACCACACCAAGGTACAGGCATTTTTCTCCTCCTCTGGCCAGGTTTACCCAGATGGATTCCCCAGTATACTTGACATCCGTGATCCTGGTTGTCTTGATGTTCTCTTTGATGTAAAGTGCTACCCCTCTTCCTAACTTACCCTCTCTGTCTTGGCGAAGCAGGTTGTATCCTGGTATAGTTATATCCCACCCATGAGAGTCTGTGAACCATGTTTCGGATATTGCTACTACGTCTAGGTCTGCATTAACTATTTCTGTTTCCAGTTCTAGAAATTTATTCCCTAGGCTGCGTGCGTTAACATACATAGCTCCCCACTCTTTATGTTTATTAAGCTCCTGCAGAGAGCCACACGTTTGAGTTAAAGTGTCTCCTAGCGATTCTTTTGCAGTAAGGGTACTTACCTCAGACTTAGAATCAGAGTTTTGGTTCACCACATCAGGATTGTTACTTACTGCTCCGGTGTAAAAGTGGGTACCCACCCCCGACTTTCCTAGTTTAAAGCCCTTCGAAGTAGGCGGGCTAGTTGCTGTCCAAAGACGTTCTTACCTCTGTTGGAGTCCGTCTGATCCCTGTAGTCCCTGTAGTGCCTTTCCGTGATTCAGGAATCTGAAGTTCATTTCCCGGCACCATCGTTGTAGCCACTCATTCGTCTTCAGGATACGTTCGTCCCTGTCCCTTCCTCTGCCCCTAACAGGAAGAATCGAAGAGAATACTACCTGTGCTCCTGTCTGCTTCAGCCTTTTTCCCAGAGCTCCGAAGTCTCTGGCTATGTCCTCCAGGGTGTTCTTGGCAGTGTCATTCGTTCCAACGTGGATGAGCAGCATAGTGAAGTGGTCCTGGGGCCTGAGAAGTCTATCAAGACAAGTGGTCACATCTCGTATTCTGGCTCCGGGCAGACAGCAGACCTCTCTTGATTGCATATCCAGTCTGCATATTGGTCCCTCGGTGCCCCTCAGCATGGAGTCCCCGATGACTATTACACTGCGCTTCTTTTCGGGGGTCGATCCATTGTCCCTGGAGATGGAGATGTGTGTTGAACCTGGTCCTGCTTCACTTCGGTATCCTCTTCCTGCAAGACCTGGAATCTGTTCCTCAGGTTAAGTTGTGGTATCTGAGTTAGGCCCAAATATATTTGGCCACGTAAAATTTGGCTTAATGTACTGGTGCCTACCTTTAGAATGCTTAAAGATGCCTAAACATGCCTAGAAACTGCTAGGCGGGATTTTATAAGTGCACCTAGCGGATGATTGATAACTATGTTAAGTGGTGCCTACAATGTTAGGCATACTTAGGCACCGTTTATGGAATCAGGCCCATAGTGTACTGTATATACATTTTTCATAGCTAGGCATTGCTTAGGAATATTGTACCCTTCTTATCAAATAAAAATTATCCTGAAAAATAATATGACCAGCTGAGTTTGAATTTTTGTTTTGATTGTGACTCCATTATATATCATTTTATCTCAGGATAGATTCAGAGAAAAGTTTATGAAGTTTTTCTAAAGTATTTGAATATGCAGTGTATATACTGTCAAAAATATTCATAGCAGAATTTAATGTTAATGTACAATCATTTAAATAGTGCAATTGTTAATAAACTGTAATTAGTAATGTCCAAAATAGAAGAACAAGTAATGCAGTACTGGGAAAGAAACATAATATTTTATTGATAGGTTTTCAACTTTATAGTTTCCGGTTGTTTTCTTGATTATGCAGGCTGATGCATGTGATAATCAACACTTTCTCAAAGATCTATGCTTTACTCTTAATTGTTTTGTTTTAATACTGTGCTATAAAAAAAGACATTAGTTTCCGGTCTTGATTAATCAGAATGAAAGCTGTATGTCTCCTCTTTCATAAAAATGACCCTTTAAACATAATATTGCTCTTAAATACTAAATAAAACTATTAACTATATAGCTTTAATGCATATTATGGCACAAGATAGGCATTTGCAGTTTATGAATATTTTATGCCATAGCATTTATCAGCATTATCATCCATCTTTGGATACATACAGTATTTTAGATTGTTTCTGTAATGATTTATAAAATATGCCTTGCTATAACTTATATACCATATCAATCAAGGTAGAGTATACCGTATATTACTTTATCCTCTCAATCAGCTATTATCATTGTACAGTTTTAAAGGGTTTCATCATGCAGAGCAATCCCAACTTCTACAATTTTACAGTAATTTCAAATATGATTTCTCTTATAGAATCCTCTGAAAAATTATAATATTAATCTTACAACACAGCTGCTCAAAACCTCTCCCTAGTTTGTTTTTCCTGTTGAATCAAGCATGAGATAAATATGAAAATGCCAGGTTTTCTATTGTATGCAAATTAATACCATACATATGAATCATGGGAACCTCAAAGGTCCAACTTGTCACTGAGTTCCAGAACAGGCTTGGGAAGTCTTGCCTTGCACTAAATGGCTATGGAAAAGACTAGAAAATCTGTCTCTTTCCACGGAATAAGGAAGTCCTCTGTTTTGGACAGATAACATTGGGTGAGCATTCCTATGAGTGGTAAGGGTGGGGTTGGGGGGCAGTAAGGTTAGGGGAAGCATTTGAGAGTACCATACATACTCAAATATATTGATCCAAATATAAGTTGAGACTACCATTTCCCCCCAAAAGAGGGGGAAAAATGGTTGACTCGAATATAAGTCGGGCAGCTTAATAATCAAGTGCCCTGCCAGGATCTGCACCCAGTGCCCCTCCCTCCCCTGTCAGGCTCTGTAACCAGCCCCCTCCCTTCCAGACACTTCACACAGCCCCCTTCCCTCCCTCCCCTTTCAGGCACTGCACACAGCTCCCTTCTCTCCCTTCCTCCTTTGTCAGGCTCTGCATTCAGCCCCCTTCCCTACCTCTTCCTTCAGGCTCTGCACACAACCCCCTTCCCTTCCTCCATCCATCCATCCCTACCTTACTCTTAGGCTCTCCACCCTGTTCCCCTTCCCTGCACTATCTATCATACTTCCTCTGCTAGTGGGATCTCTAGTGGTCCAGAGGTGTAGTGGGCAGGGGCGAGCTTTCTGCGCTCCTACCCTCTGATAATCTGGTCGGTCACTGCCTGCTGCGAGTTCCGGCCTCAAACCACTGAGCCATACTGAGCAGGAGCGCACTTTGTAGCTGCTGGTCAGCACTAAGCAGCTTCCTGAATGATTCCCGTGAATTCTTGGGATAAAAAACAGTATTCCAAGATAGTTTCAAATGCTTAAAGAAAATTTAAACATCACAAGTCAAAAATCTCCATTAGCACCACAGGTGCTAACATCCAATAAAATCAGTCTCTAATTTTCAAAAAAATCTTATTTATTTTGTTGTGGTATGTCAGTAACTTAACAAATGTGCAAAAAAGGTGTATACTTAGCTTGTCATCAATAAAGGCACTCTTGACTTGCAAAATAGAAAAATAGTCTGACAAATAAGGTGTGTTATCTTGCCAGCAAATTGAAAATAAATCATTGAACTTTTTTTTTATTCACCCCCAAATTCTGTATATGGTGCCATAAATTGTACATGCAAATTGGTAGACCCAGCCAATATGCATGTATAATTTAATTGTTTAACAAGAGCAATCAACACCAACAATTGACAATTAACACCTAAAAATTGATGCTAATTAGCATTAATTAGAAGTTACAAGAACAACTTGATAGGCACATTCTTTAAAGTGGTGTATATCACTTCTAGTGCATGAATCTCCAAAGAGGGAGTGGCAAGGTAGGAGCATTAGAAGATCATGGGTATTCCTAAAGGTTAGGTGCACTGTTATAGAATATGTCTGATCCATGCAAACTTGTGCACAGGCATTTAGGCCTGGTTTTCCTTGACTTAAATGAGTGTGCCTAAATGTTATATCACATATGGACGTTAAGCATGATTCTATATATAGCGGGAGTCTTTTATAGAATCATGCTAAGTGTTGTGTTGATCAGTGCTGATTTTTTTTGGAGCTATCTATTGATTATGGCTCTCAATGCATGATTAAGCTGTGACATCTCTTTCCAGAGGATATGGCCAAGGAGATTAATACTGTAGGGACTGAAAGAGGTTTGTGGGTAAGCTCCTGGTCCAAAAATATTACCTATGTAGTCTTAGAAAAGCTATTGTTTATCACTATAAATGGCTAGTGAGATAGATCTACTTTTAGGGTTCAATTACCTACTTTTTACCCAGACACACCACTATCAGATACAGGATTCTGGACTCAGTGGAACATAGTCTGATTTAGTATAGCCTTCTTTATTTTGTCATGAAAAGATCATCAGAAAGAGTGATTGTAATATCAACTAATACTATATTTGACAAAATTTACTAGTTTTGGATGCTATAGGATACAGTAAAAAATATTCAAGCACACATGGATAGGTATAGCCTACATATATTACATATTTTAAACTCCAGAGGAATGCTCTCAATGGCATGATCCAGGTACAGTGGTGATCATTAGCATTAACATGTTTCAAGTCCAAAATTCTAGAAAAAAATGTCTTTACCCAGTTGTCATCTTATTCTGAGAAAGTATTGGCTCTACACCTGAGGCAATAGAGATTTCAATCTCATTACAGCACAGAAACTGTCTTGAAAGCAATCTTAAGCAAACTTAATTTGTATTTAGACACATATGCGATCATTTTAGCCATCTCTCTCAATTTTTCTATGGCATTTGACTTGGTTGATCACCAACTACTTCTAATCTATCAGTCTAGGAATTTCCAGCACAGGACTTTTCTTGTTCTCTTCATGCCTTGCTTGCTGTTCTTTTTAGGTCACCATCTTCACTTCCACTTCTAAGAAGCAAGAGCTGAAATGTGGTGTTCCTCAAGGCCCAATTCTTTCACCCCTTCTCTTTAATCTTTTATTGAACTCTTTGGCTTCCCTTATTCAGTCTACTGGAATCCCAGCTTACTTTTACGCATATGATATCTTTCTCATTTATCCCACCACTGCCTAATCAGGTAATGACTTGGATTTCAGAGCATAGACTTGTTTTCAACAAAGTAAAAATGATCACCTGCTGGTTTACTGGAACCTTTTCATATCCAACACTTTCTGTTAATCTTCTTGGAACTCAGATCACACCAGTAAGTAGAATCTGTTATATTAGGGTATTTCTGAATTCAGCTCATTATTCCAGCCTCAGATATCTAATTTATAAAAAATCAGTTTCCTAGTATTCCATCAACTATTGGCTCCTTTTATGAAGGCGTGTTAGAGCCTTAACATGCAGAATAGTGCATGCTAAATTGCCGTACGTGCTAGCCGCTACCGCCTCCTTTTGAGCAGGCGGTAGATTTTTGGCTAGCGCATGCTAATCCGTTGTGTACACTAAAACGCTTAGCGCACCTTCGTAAAAGGAGTCCTATGTGTCATTCAACGTCTCTTCACACAAAACAATTTCCATTCATTTAACCTTTCTCCTTTTGACTCAAGACTTGACGAGTGTGACATTATATATGCCAGCCTGCCTCATGTCAATTTAAAATCTCCAAACTTTACAAAATACTGCCATCAGACTTCTCTGCCATGTGAGCCAAACTGATCATGATATTTGGCCCCTTTTGAAACACTACCATTGGTTACCAATAGAGCAATCTTCATAATTGTAATCCTAACTTTTAAAGCCTATAAAATTGGAATCTCTGATTATTTTATTTATTTATTTTTAGTACTTATATACCATTTATAACCTAAGTAGTGTACATTCAGGTACCGTATTTTCACGCATATAACGCGCGCGTTATACGCGTTTTTACCTACCGTGCATACCCCTCGCGCGTTATACGCGTGAGCGCGGTATACAAATTTTTTTTTACATAGTTCCCACCCCGCCCGACGCCCGATTCACCCCCCCAGCAGGACCGCTCACACCCCCACCCCGAACGACCGCTCGCACGCGCTCCCACCCGCACCCGCATCCACGATCGGAGCAAGAGGGAGCCCAAGCCCTCTTGCCCGGCCGACTCCCCAACTCCCCGACAATATCGGGCCAGGAGGGAGCCCAAACCCTCCTGGCCACGGCGATCCCCTACCCCCACCCCGCACTACATTACGGGCAGGAGGGATCCCAGGCCCTCCTGCCCTCGACGCAAACCCCCTCCCTCCAATGACCGCCCCCCCAAGAACCTCCGACCGCCCCCCCAGCTGACCCGCGACCCCCCTGGCCGACCCCCACGACACCCCCACCCCCCTTCCCCGTACCTTTGGTAGTTGGCCGGACAGACGGGAGCCAAACCCGCCTGTCCGGCAGGCAGCCAACGACGGAATGAGGCCGGATTTTTGCTGCCAGTCATCTGGAAGTCGCTGGCCAACAGTTGTTCTCAATCTAACTGATAGTCCGTTCCTTTTCATAAATTTTGAGATCCATGTGAAGCCAGCTTTGAAGTCGGGTATTCCTCTTCCATTGGCAAGTAGTTTTGCCTTCATCTGAATCGCAACAGTAGAGACTGATTGATTTTGCTCCCTTCTCGCCAGAATCCACTGCTTCAAGTCATCCTCCAGCTGAGGCCATTTTGGTTTGGCCCCACGACGTGCCCATTTGCGCGGATTGCATTTCTCCAGTTCCTTCTTATCTTTTCTCCATTCACGCACCGATGTTTCTCCAACATCGAACTCTCTCGCTGCGGCCCGGTTGCCTATTTCCTCAGCTTTCGCAACGACTTGAAGCTTAAAGTCCACTGTATATGACTTTCGTCTTATTCCTGCCATTATGGCGGTACATTTAAATTTAATTGATAAACTCTACTACCGGGTAGATAAATGCAGAATACCAATCTGAAGAGATCAAATTAAAATGTGGGCTCTACATGCAGCATTAATCTTTTATAGGCTTACCCAAAGGCTGAGATGCTGTTGTATAGTCAAAATAGTATTCACTGGGCAAATTACAAGGCCAGATAGAGGGGGGCCACAGCCACGTGGTGAAAAGCACACCACCAGAAAAACAGCCTTGGTAAAAACTAAGCGGCAAGCATGCTCAGACCATTGCACATGCTTACAGAGCTGGGAGCAGGGCAGGGCGGGCGAAAGGAGAGTCGGGACAGCGCACGGAGAGGCGGGGCAGTGTACGGAAAGTCAGGGCGGGTGAACGGAGAGTCGGGACAGCGCACGGAGAGTCGGGGCAGTGCACGGAAAGTCAGGGCGGGTGAACGGAGAGTCGGGACAGCGCACGGAGAGGCGGGGCAGTGCACGGAAAGTCAGGGAGGGTGAACGGAGAGTCGGGACAGCGCACGGAGAGGTGGGGCAGTGCACGGAAAGTCAGGGAGGGTGAACGGATAGTCGGGACAGCACACGGAGAGTCGGGGAGGGCGAAAGGAGAGTCGGGGTGGCCAGAGGAGAGTTGGGGCGGGCGAAAGGACAGTCGGGCTGCATGCGCGGTATACCCGTGAGCGCGGTATACAAAAGTTTTTGTACATAAAATCGTGGTTTCTGCGTGCTATACCCGTGTGCGCGTTATCTGCGTGAAAATACGGTACTCAAGCATTTTTCCCTATCTGTCCTGGCAGGCTCATACATACCAAACCTTACAATTCCATACATTTCTAAACATGTTCTTTGATCCTTCAATGGGCAACGTCTAGTACTACCAATTCCTGTAAAATTTACAAGACACAGTGCCTTTTATTTCCTGTCCCCTCAAACCTGGAACAATCTTCCCCTTCCCAACCACAGTAATGCATCAGTTAAGAGCTTTAAATCAGAACTGAAAACTTGGTTATTCAACCAAACATAAGATAACATCTGCTGATTCTGATGTTGACTGTAATAATAATAATAATAACTTTATTTTTCTATACCGCCACAATCTTGCGACTTCTAGGTGGTTCACAAAGAGTAAGCAGCCCCTGTATTACTTCTTTCCTTTCATACACCCTTTATCCTTTCCCTGTTGTATGCATGATATTCTGTCCTATTTGCTTTGTAGTTACTTTCCCCTTTTCACTGATTTTAGATTGCTCTGGCAGCTAAGGTGGCATAGAACGTGTTAATAAACTTTAAACTATAAATTTAAGAGACTGAGATCATACTTCTCATACTATGCCTTAGGTTCTTCACTTCCTAAACTGTACCATTCCTTCAGGTTTTTTGCAGTCCAAATGCATGACCTTGCATTTCTTAGCATTACATTTTAGCTGCCAAATTTCAGATAATTCTTCAGGCTTCACCAGGTCTTTCTTCATATTTCCATGTTATTCACACCATCCGGGATGTCTACCCTATTTCAGATTTTGGTATATTCCATAAAGACACAAATTTTACCTGACAGCCCTTCAACAATATCACTTTTAAAAATGTTGAAAAAGAACAGGTCCAAGAACAAAACCTTGTGAGGCACACCACTGATTACATCCCTTTCCTCAGAGCATAGAAACATAAAAACATAGAAACAGACAGCAGATAAGGGCCACGGCCCATCTAGTCTGCCCACCCTAATGACCCTCCCCTACCTTTGCCTTGTGAATAGATCCCATGTGCCGATCCCATTTGGCCTTAAAATCAGACACGCTGCTGGCCTCAATCACCTGCAGTGGAAGACTATTCCAGCGATCAACCACCCTTTCAGTGAAAAAGAATTTCCTGGTGTCACCTCGTAGTTTCCCGCCCCTGATTTTCCATGGATGCCCTCTTGTTGCTGTGGGTCCCTTGAAAAAGAAGATATCTTCCTCCGCTTCGATGCGGCCCATGAGATACTTGAACGTCTCGATCAAGTCCCCCCTTTCTCTGTGCTCCTCGAGCGAGTATAGCTGTAGTTTGTCTAATCATTCTTCGTACGGGAGATCCTTAAGTCCTGAGACCATCCGGGTGGCCATTCTCTGAACCGACTCCAGTCTCAGCACATCCTTGCGATAATGCAGCCTCCAGAATTGCACACAGTATTCCAGGTGGGGCCTCATCATGGATCTATACAAAGGCATAATGACTTCCGGCTTAAGGCTGACGAAACCCCTGCGTATGCAACCTATGATCTGTCTTGCCTTGGATGAGGCCTGCTCCACCTGACTGGCAGCCTTCATGTCCTCACTGACGATCACCCCCAAGACTCGTTCTGCTACCGTTCTTGCTAGAATCTCATCATTGAGGGTATAAGTCTTGCATGGATTATGATTGCCTAGGTGCATAACCTTGCATTTTTTGGCATTGAAGCTAAGTTGCCAGGTCCTAGACCAGCGATCTCCATTGACCACTACTTTCTATCATCTTCCGCTCAACAAGTTTCTGACCAAGCCCATCACTTTGGGGCCCAACCCGAGGGCACTCAGTTTATTTATTAGATGTCTGTGTGGAACACTGTCAAAAGCTTTGCTAAAATCTAAATACACCACATCTAGTGCACTCCCTCTGTCCAGTTCTCTGGTCACCCAGTCAAAGAAATTGACCAGATTTGTCTGACAAGAAGTATCTCTATTGAATCAATGTTGCCTTCAGTCCTGTAATCCACTGGAATATACCCTTAGTCCAGCAATTTTCAACTTTTTTTTGTTCCATATTTTATTGATGGAATATCACTGGACTAAGAGGTCCTTTTATAAAGGTGTTAAGCGTTTTAGCATGTGCTAAATGCTAATGTGTTCATGTTAGTCTATGGACGCGTTAGTGTTTAGCGCAAGCGTATATTTAGCATGCACTAAAATGGCTAACGTACCTTTGCAAAAGAGGGGGGTAAGTGACTAGACCTCACTGGAGACTGCCCCAACTTTGTTGGTTGGACTGAGAACTTTTCAGTGGCCCCCTCATATAGGTATCACTTTAGTATACATTTTTCAGAGGAGAGAGATGTGTTTTCTAGGATGAATCACTTAAATCATTGGATGGTGAAGAGAATAGATGTTCAGGATTGTTACTAAATCTTGAATCCCTTCCCCCATTTTTGGGGGGATGGTAACTACCTTGTATTACTATTGCCAGTAATAAACATATACTATAGCCACTGGCAAGTTACATGCATTCATTTTGTGGAACAACTGCTAGGGGTCACATTGCCAAACAAGGCATTTATCCCTTATTTAGAAGCCTAACTCCTAGAAGTGGTATCATGAGATTAGATTACTGCTAGGGGTCATAAGAGTCATTCTTAATCTGCAGCCTAAAAGGAGGAACAACCAGGGATCTCTCATGCTCTTACTATACAGTACTATCATTGACCCCAGGTAAAAGCTGGAGATCAGGTATTGGGGTTCTGATAAGGGAACTTCAAGGGAGTTCCTTGTTGCTGGTCTTCTTCCAGGGAAAGTGTGCACATGGGAATAATGAGATTGGAAAATAGGGAGGATCACATGCTGTGAGGTTCATAGAGTACGGGTATTCAGATATCACTGGGGGATTTGGGAGGGTGGAATATGAAACCAAAGGAAGGCAGATCCTGGAAATGACACTATTATTTTTTTTATCCATGCACATCTTTTTTTTTTTTTTCCTCTAGGAACCAATGTGTCAGTCGTAAATCATATACAGGTATTATTTTTGTTTCTTGCTTAGACCAGCATGAAGATAATACAAGCCCACATTCAAAAGTATGTATTAGATTTATACTGGAATCTTTTTCTTACCATTTTTTATAATTTTAGATTGTTCAGTTTGATGCTTGCTAGTCTTTGATATATACAATTTTGCTCAGGCCTGACGAGATGTCACCCCTCAATCCAGAAATAGGATGGTTTTTGACACTGGTGATTTGTTGCTGATTAAATTGTCATAGTCTATTCACAAACAAAATGTGGTCTTTTGGTCAATGCTCTTTTCTTCAGTGTAAAATGACCACTGAGAATAATTGCATGCCCCAGATATGTCAAAAAATGAGGCAAACATAGCAATGTCCCTGTAGGCCATTATTGAAAGCATTTTATCTGTGGTATTTTATGTAGACTTCATGAAAATGAAAATGTTCACATTAATTCCATGCATCTGTAGAGATCATATCTGACCTTATCTTAGGTAAAACCTGCCATGAATATAATTGTACAATTTAATTAATACCATATGCTCTAATTCAAAACATTTTAATTAAGATATCATGTTTTACACCTACCCTTGCAAAAGCAATCAAATATTGTTTCTGTAAAAATTTTATCTGAATAATATTGACAGAAAAAAAACTATACTGAAAAACAGTATATGAGCAGTTTACAAGATAATATTGTATAGGATGTCTAGTAAGTAGAAGAGAATTTTAATATGTGTAAATCTTGACACATAAATCTGGAAGTTGTGAATATTGTAGAGTTGCAATAGTATTGTGATAAATTGCAAGAGGATTTTGTGAAACCCGGAGACTGGACATCAAAATGATAGATAATGTTTAATGTGAGCAAGTGCAAAGTAATGCATGTGGGAAAGAGGAACCCGAACTATCATATGTGATGCAGGGTTCCACGTTAGGAGTCATATGTGATACAGGGTTTCACGTTAGAAGTTGCTATCCAGAAAAGGATCTAGGCGCCGCTGAAAGTTCTCAGCCCAACGAAGAAGAGAATGATGTGGAGCCGTTAAACTTAGAAGTTATTCCATAGTTTTCTTGACACTTTTCATTTCAATGATATGAAATGAAACAAAGTGTCAAGAAAAATGTAGAATAACTTCTAAGTTTCATGGCTCCACATCATTCTCTTCTTCATTGGGCTGAGAAGTTTTAGCAGCCCCTTGTATGCTGAAACTCTCAGTTCAGTGTGAATTGGCAGCTAAGAAAGCAAATAGAATGCTAGGAATTAACAGGAAAGGAATGGAAAACAAAGATGAAAATGTTATAATGCCTTTGTATCACTCTGTTATGGCCGCACCTGTGTGCCATTTACCTTATGTAAAAAAATAAACAAACCAAAAAATCAGCAGAATTAGAAAAGGTACAGAGAACGGCAACAAAAATGATAAAGGGGATGGGATGACTTCTATATGAGGAAAGACTAAAGTGTCTAGGGCTCTTCAGCTTGAAGAAGAGATGTTTTAGGGGGAAAATGATAGAGGTCTATAAAATGCTAAGTGGCGTGTAAAGGGTAGATGTAAAGCACTTGTTTAATCTTTGCAAAAATACTAGGTCTAAGGAGTATGCCATGAAACTACTAAATAGTAGATTTAAAACAAACCAGAGAAAATATTTCTTAACTCAACATATAAATAAATACTGGAATATGTTGCAGTGGAATGCAGTGAAATCAGTTAGTTTAGCAGAGTTTAAAAAAGGTTTGGATAATTTCCTAAAACAAAATCCATAAGCCATTATTGAGATAGCTTAGGCATATCCCTGATTATTCCTAGAATAAGCAGCATAAAATATGTTTTTCTCCTTGGACTCTTGCCAGGTACTTATGACCTGTGTTGGTCATTGTTGGAAACAGGACACTGGACGTGATGTACCTTCGATCTGTCCCAGTGCAAAATGCAGCTGCCAGATTGATTGCAGGAATACCAAAATATGCCCACATTACACCTTAGCTTCAGAAATTGCACTGGTTGCTAGAAGCATTTAGAGTGCAGTACAAGGCTGCAATGATTTGCCATCAATTTTTGTATGGTACAATCCCAGAATACTTTAAGAGTAAGATGGCTACTTATCAGCCTAAAAAAGTTCCTCTATCAATTGCTCTACCAATGAATTCCATAATGGCACTCCAGCACAACAGAAGGCCATTGCACAAGTTTCAACATATCTTGGATTAACATTAGTCTTTAACAAAGCAGAATTTTCAGAACATAGCATTCTTTTAGGCTAATGTTAATCCAAAATATGTTGAAACTTGTGCAATGGTCTTCAGTTGTGCTGGAGTGTCCATTATGGAATTCATTGGTAGGGCAGTTGATAGAGGAACTTTTAGGATGCTCCTCAAAACACATTTGTTTGTCAATGCTTTTTTAAAGGGTCCGATTTGTCCTATTTAAGAATTACTGTGTATTTAAATTTTAGGTGATTTGTTCTCTTTTTATGCCGTTTTAGCCATTATGGGCCCTTTTACCAAACAGCAGTATAAAATGGCCAAATACAGCATCTAATGCTATTCTACCCAGTCCCAGAGTGCCTTTTATAGAATAGTGTTGAGCACCATATTTTATTGGTACCGAAACTTCAGGATCATTTATAGAATTTGGCCCATATTGTTTTGTTTTTGTCTTTCTTTTATCAATATATTTTGTTACTATCCAGAACTGTAGATAGGAGGGATACATAATTTCCCCCTAAATTCAACACAATCCACCTAAAGTTAGACATTTACACCAGCGTGTCTAGATAATGTGGGTACCTAATTTACCCCCTTTTACAAAAACCATGCAAGGCAACGAGGCAAGCAGCGTGCCTGATTTTAAGAAGAAATGGGATCGTCACGTGGGATCCCTGCACAGAGCTAAATAGGGGAGGGTCATTAGGGTGGGCAGACTAGATGGGCCACGGCCCTTATCTGCCGTCTTTTTCTATGTTTCTATGTGTTTTTGTTTTTGTTTTTCCAGCCAGTGTGCTGAATTCCCTGCGTTGCTCCAACGCTCATAGGAACTCTATGGGCATTGGAGCAATTGGGCATTGGGCATTGGGCATTCGGTGCTCTGGCTGGTGCTAAAAAATGCTTGCACAGTTTTGTAAAAGGGGGGGGTTAATTAATAGGCTTAATTGATGCTGATAACTGGCAGTTAACACATCAGAATTAACTTTAATTGGAATTAATTGAGAGGGACCAAACTTGCTAGGCGTGATTCTCTAATAGTTAGGCACCTTGTCCAAAGCGCCTACCTAAACGTCGGCATGGTTAGGGGCAGATTGTAGGTGCCTGTTTTAGACTTAGGAGCCATTGTGTGTGCTTAACTTAGGTATATACATTTAGGCCAAGAAAACCCTTTCATAAATATGGTGCACCTAAAAGAACAACTAGCAATGCCTAACACTTAGGTGGCACTAAGTATGATTCTGAATAGTACACCTAACTTTTATAGAATTGTCGCCAATTTTTTAGATGACCTATATAGAATTGGGCTCTTTTTGAATATCAGAACAATGTAAGTAGGAGGGATTGGGAATTACTGTACTTCTGTTCTCATTAGCTTGGCTTCCTAGAGAATTATGAAGGAAGTGAGGTCTTTTGAAAGGGCACTAGGTAACAAATCCACTGGAGGGAAGGGTGCCATTGAAGTTATTTTATTACTTTGGAAAGGGGTTTAAAGGATTAAGACATCAGCATGTGCATTAGCTTGTTGATATTCTCTACTGCTATTTAATATACCGTATTTTTCCCTCTATAAGACATACTTTTTCCCTCCAAAAAAGTGGATGAAATAAGGGTGTGTCTTATGGAGCGAATACCCCCTGTACCCCCATACCTTTAAAAAAATCCTGCTGTCCAGCGCTCTATGACAGGAGTTTTCAGTGCTCCTGCCCTTCCCTCCGCTGACTCCCGAACTCTCACGGCAGTGTCAGAGCGGAGCAGTTTTTAAAATCCTGCCATCCAGTGCAGTATGGCAGGCGCATTCAGCGATCCTGCCCTTCCCTCAGCTGACTCCAAAACTCTCGCGGCAACGTCAGAGCAGAGCATGAGGCAGGCGCGAGCTTTTTGCATTTCTGTCTGGTCCCGCTCTGCTCCGTGAATGGCTGCTGCCAGGTCTTATGGGACTGATGGCAGCCATTCATGGAGCGGAGTGGGACTAGGCAGGAATGTGAAAAGCTTGCGCCTGCCTCGTGCTCTGCTCTGACACTGCTGTGAGAGTTTTGGAGTCAGATGAGGGAAGGGCAGGAGCGCTGAATGCGCCTGCCATACAGCAGTGGACAGCAGAATTTTTTAAAAGGTACAAGGGGCCTGCCTAATTGCTTGCCTCGGGGTGGGGGGCCCTGCCAGGGGGTGGGAGGCCTTGCCTGCCTGACTCAGGGTGGGGACCCTGTATGCCTGCCACTAGGCCTGCCTGCCCTGTGCCCTGTCTCTGCCTATCACTAGACCACCAGAGCAGGGACAGGGTACAGGGCAGGGTGGTGGGACAGGGTACACAATTTGTTTCAAAATTTTTTTTCTTCGATTTTCCTCCTCTAAATGTAGGTGCGTCTTATGGTCAGGTGTATCTAATAGAGTGAAAAATTGTGAAGTTTAATGTGATTTGTGTTAATCTATTTTTTTGTATTAAATGACTGTTTTGCTTGCACTTATGTGAAATAAAGCTCATTAACATTTTTGTCATGTTAAAGGGGAAATATACAGAAAATACAGAATGAATAAAGTGGAAGATCTCTGGAGACTGCACCAACTTTGTTGGTTGGGCTGAGAACTTTTAAGCAGCCTCTCTTATCTTAGTAAATAGAGCACATAGTGGACTATTTACTAAAATACATTACTGCGGTCATTATTCTATAAAGAGACACTTATATCTAAGTGGTAAGAATAACTATAACATCAGTATTCAAATGATGTGCCTGCATGTGTTGGAGCATATGTATGCAAATGACACTTTTACTGGAGTATGCACCAATATTTGAAGGGACATATTTTGTAGGTGGACACTTACAAGGGCACATTTTGGGCAGAGTGTGGATATAGCAATATACTTGAACATATAAAATACATCCCCCATTTTACAAAACCGTAGGGCATTTTTTAATTCCAGCTGTGGTAGTAACAGCTCCAGCACTCATAGAATTCCTATGAGCGTTGGAGCTGTTACCACCGTGGCCGGCACTAAAACCACGCTACAGTTTTATAAAAGGTGTGGGGGGGAACAATGACATATGCATATTCCTTAAAAATCTAGGTGTGAACATTTATACCACATTTGTGGCAGGTGTATTTTCGACATATTATTGTATACAGGAAAATGGGCACTCATAGACTGCCTAGCACAGTTTTACCAGGCTCAAATCTGTCTGATTAACACTGGGGTTTACTTAACGGCAGTAGAGGTTTCTACCATAGACTGGCAAGGTAAGTGATCTAACACTCATAAAATTCCATTGAGCATCGAAGCATATACCTCACTGACCCGAGGTAGAAACCCCTACTGCTATTTAATAAAGGGAGCCTTGAATTGCTTTCAATATTAACACCATTATTTCTAAGTTTTTGTACCATTTCAGACATATAGGTTGACTTTTGCTATCTTATATGTTATATTTGAAAGCAGAAAAAAAAATAAGATATCAGAAATGAGTAAAATCATTCTAGTGCAAAGTTTTATTATGCATTATTCTCTTGAATTGTCTTGAATGTAGGTGTAAATTTTATGAAAAGGTTCCATTTCAGGAAATCTAAGGGTAATGTCAAATTATAGCAGATGTACTAAAGTGTGCAAATGATATCTTTTCATGTTCATCACATGGAAACAACATCATTCTATGCACTATTTATCAGGCTATTAAGTGATAAATGGAGTCCTCCCTGGCACAATAAAAATTAGAATTGTTTCTTATGTATCTATGTGCATGCAAATGGGTAATAATAAGCTGAAAACAATTCTGTAAAATGTATGAAGCTGCAATAAAAAAACATAATAATTATTGCTGTGATTTTATTGCTGGTATCAACTCATTAGCTGTCTCAGAAAGCTTCAAAGGTAAAAGAATTTGTATGTCAAACATTCATAACTCAAACGTTCACCTTTTGGCACAATCTGTGGGCAGTTGATATGCTGGGGTTATCACATGTCACACAGCAAGCCACAGGGGGACAAATAGATAGAAAAGCTGAAAGCAAAAAGAAAAAGAGAATGATAGAGCAACCTCCAATAGTCATGCCTTTCTCTAAGCCTATATTATCTCTTTTCTCCCATACAGAAAAGCGAAGACACAAGGGAATGAGACCCAGGACTTTCAGAGACATCATGATGCTACTTAGCAATTTTCTCACCTTTAATTTGATATAGAAATGTATTCAAGGATTCTTTTGTGATTTATTTCTAAGGAGGATTTTGATTTGGGGTCTCATTTCCTTTCTCTACAGATTCTAGTGATCATAGCTCCTTCTGTTTTGTTCCAGATTAACACTTCTTTGCGAGTAGTATGAGAGTGTGTGTTCAGCTAAATAGTAAGGATAAATAAACTTGGGGGACCTTTTACTAGGCTGAGATTAAAAAAAAAGTAGTCTTTACTATTTTTAGCATGGCTCTAAAATTACAACACACTAGTTTTGAAATTAGCATATGATCATTAGCATATGAGCCCTTACCATCATCTATTTTGTTGGTAGTAAGGGTCTCAAAATAATCCCAGTGCTAATTGGTCAGTGTGCACCAATGCCCATATGCAGGGTTACCTTATGGTTTCAGAAAAAGAAAGATACATTGATATATATGCATTTTAATTCCTTTGAAAGCAATGGAAGCAAAACCCAGATGTCTCAATCTGTCTTCCTTTTTCTGGAGTCATATGGTAACCCTACCCATGTGCTAACTGATTAGCATAGGACCTACCTACTCTCTACCTCCAAACATATCACCTCACTCCCACAAACTGATGAGGCAAGACTTCCTTTGGCTCAATTTATTTTGACCCAGTCCATTAAACCACATTTGTCTATATGTTCAGTAATTTTGTTCTATATAATAGTTTCTACCATTTTGTCCAACATTAATGTTAGAGTTACCAGTCTGTAGTACCCCTGGAACCCTTCAAAAAAATTTGTCACATTGACTTCCTTCCAATCTTCAGGTATCCTAGACAATTATAATGACAGGTAGATATGCAATTTGATAAGAACATAAGAACATAAGAATAGCCTTACTGGATCAGACCAATGGTCCATCCAGCCCAGTATCCTGTCTTCATGGAGGTCAATCCAAATCTCAAGCACCTGGCAAAAAACCCAAATAGTAGCAGCATTCTATGCTATTAATCCAGGGCAAGCAATGGCTGCCCCAATGTCTGTCTCAACAGCAGACTATGGACTTCTCCTCTAGGAACTTGTTCAAACCTTTAAAACCACAACATTAACTGCTCTTACCATATTCTCTGGCAATGCGTTCCAGAGCTTAACTATTCTCTGAGTGAACAAAATATTTCCTCCTATTGATTTTAAAAATATTACTCTGCAACTTCATCAAGTGTCCCCTAATCTTTGTAAAACCTGATGCAGTAAAAAAAAAAAAAAAAATCATTCCACTTGTACTTGTTCTATACCACTTAGGATTTTGTAGACTTCAATCATATTTCCCCTCAGCAGGCTCTTTTTCAAGCTGAAGAACCCTAACCTCTTTAATCTTTCTTCATATGAATGGAGTTCTATCCCCTTTATCATTTTGGTTGTTCTTCTTTGAATCTTTGCTAGTGCCGCTATATATATATTTAGATTAGGAAACTAGATCTGAAAGCAATACTCAATGTGAGGTCACACCATTAAACAATACAGAGGCATTATAACATTCTTAGTCCTGTTTACCATCCCTTTTTTAATAGTTCCTAGCGTCTTGTTTGCCCTTTTGGCCACTACCACCCATTGGGCAGAAGGTTTCAGTGTATTGTCTTCAATTACACCCAGATATTTTTCTTGAACACTGACCACCAAGGTGGACCCTAGCATCCGGTAACTATGATTTGGATTATTCTTCCCAATGTGCATCACTTTGCATTTGTCCACATTAAATTTCATCTTCCATTTGGATGCCCAGTCTTCTAATTTCCTAAGATCTTCCTGCAGTTTTTCACAGTCCGCCTGCGTTTCAACAACTTTAAACAGTTTACTGTCATCGATCTGGACGCAGGGACACAACATTGGTCCAGAACAACAGCCACAGCACTGAACTTCCAAAAAGGGAATTACGAAGGGTTGAAACTCATGGTGGGGAAGAAGATTAAGAAGAGGATAAGCACTGTAAAAACGCTAGAGCAAGCTTGGTCCCTTTTTAAGGACACAGTCACCGAGGCACAAAATCTATATATACCGTGTATCAAAAAGGGGTCCAAGAGGAAAAAGAACAAAGATCCGGCGTGGCTCACTGTAGAGGTGAAGGAAGCAATCAGAGACAAGAAAACTTTGTTTAAGGAATGGAAAAGGTCAAAGACGGATGAAAACTGGAATAAACACAAACAACATCAATGCAGGTGCCATAAGGTGGTGAAAGGGGCCAAAAGAGACTACGAAGAAAAAATAGCCAAGGAGGCAAAGAATTTCAAGCCGTTCTTTCAATATATTAATGGGAAACGCCCTGTGAAGGAAGCGGTGGAACCATTGGAATAAAGAGAGTGCTAAAGGAGGACAAAGCAATCGCTGACAAACTGAACACATTTTTTGTATCTGTGTTTACCAAAGAGGATATACATAGCATACCAGAACCTATCAAGTTATATGCTGGAAATGAAGACAGGAAACTGGCAGGGTTGACGGTCAGTCTAGAGGAGGCATGTAGGCAGATTGATAGGCTTAAGAGCGATAAATCCATGGGAGTGGTAGACAACTGGAACGCTCTTCTGAAGTCTGTAATAGGGGTAAACACCCTCCAGGGATTCAAGACAAAGTTGGACAAGTTCCTGCTAAACTGGAATGTACGCAGGTGAAACTGGACTCATTTAGAGCACTGGTCTTTGACCTAAGGGCTGCTGCGTGAGCGGACTGCTGGGCAAGATGGACCATTGATTTGACCCAGCAGCGGCAATTCTTATGTTCTTATTGGCAAATTTAATCACTTCACAGCACCGGTCCCAGTATAGATCTCTGTGGCACACCACTATTTACCCTCCTCCACTGAGAAAAATGGCCATTTAACCCTACCCTATGTTTTCTGTCCGATAACCAATTCTTAATCCACAAGTAAACATTGCCACCTATCCCATGACTTTAATTTTCTCAGGAGCCTCTCAGGGGAAACTTTGTCAAATGCTTTCTGGAAATCTAGATATACTACATCAACCAGCTCACCTATATCCACATGTTTATTCACACCTTCAAAGAAGTCAAGCAAATTAGTAAAGCTGAGCTCATGCTGATTCTGTCTCATTTAATCATGTTTGTATACGTGTTCCAGTTTTATTTTTTATAATTGTTTCCACATTTTTGCCTGGCACTGATGTCAGGCTTAACAGTCTGTAATTTCCTATATCTCCCCTGGAACCCTTTTTAAAAATTGGCTTAACATTGGCTACCCTCCAATCTTCAGGTACTACAGACGATTTTAGCAACAGGCTACAGATCACTAACAGGTCATCAAATTCATGTTTGAGTTCTTTTAATACCCTGGGATATATACCATCTGGTCCAGGTGATTTTTCATTCTTTAACATATCAATTTGGTTTAGCACATCTATCAGGTTCTATGAGATTTCAATTCCTTTACCTCTTCACCCTTGAAAACCATTTCCAGTTCAGGTAAATATCATGTCTTCTTCCATAATGACCAAAGCAAAGAATTCATTAAGTCTCTCCACTATGGCTTTAACCTCCCTGAGCACTTCTTTTACTACATGGATTCCTTCACAGGTTTTCTGCTTCTGATGTACAAAAAAAAAAAAAATGTTACTATGAGTTTTTGCTGGCTGGTGCTAAAAACCGCTTTCACAGTTTTGTAAAAAAAAAAAAAAAGGGGGGGGGTGTTAATGACATAAACTTATCTTTAAAATGTTTTGTCCGTCAGCTAGGGAGAACACATCCAACATGTTTCACCCAAAAATGGCTTTTTCAAGGACTTCCCTTGTTCCACTGATTCTCTCCAAAAACTCAGTGCAGTTTCGATCCCGACACACTCCCTCAAAAAATGTGAAAATATATTTAGCACCTGGCTAGCATGCACACATTCAAAAACTACCACAGAAATCTGAAGTGTGTCCCGTGATAATCTATTTTTTGCTGTGTTAGGCTCGTGGCCTTATGAAGCTTAGTAAAATGTCCCTTTAACTATATAAAATGGGACCTGTGCTAAGTAACAGAAGTTGTGGTAAATAACTCATCTTAATTGTAGCCTATCTTAATAATTTTTCCCTTTGGGGGAGGGGAATGTTATCAAAGTACAATAAAAGTGACAGTGCAAAACACTGGATAGTCCCCATTTCACTACTGGATTGCTGTTGTATTAATTAATTTGGTAATGGAATAAGTGTATATTAACTAAGGAGCTCATTTTAGAAAAAAAAAAGTCCAAAAAGTGGCATAAAGGGCATATGGACATTTTTCTCACCAAATCCTTCTAATTTTCTATTTTGAAACATAATTCTATATTGATATCTATGCTGTTCAAATGAAGTTTGTCTAAATCTCAAGGGGGTGTGTTTAGAGGTATTGTGTGGACGGGACTAGAGCAAGCTTATGATTTGGATGTTTTTCTAATTCCAAACCAAATGGTCTCCAAATAAATATGCAATCAACTGAAAATTACATTTCATCTCAAATTCTCATACACTCAGAATTGTGTAATCCAGCCTAGGACCAAAGTCCCAACAACCGAACCCACCACCCAGTCATTGTGTATGGAAGATTTTATAAATATTTTGTATGCATTGAAATTTTTCAATCCATAAATAAATAAAAAATTACAAAAAAACTTGAAAAATACTAGTGTCTTAGCTTATAAAAGTCTCAAGGGTCCATACACAATGATTGGGTGGTGGGTTTGGCTGTTGGGACTTCGGACCTAGGCCAGATTGCACAATTCAGAGTGTATGAGAATTTAAGATGAAATGTATTTTTCAGTTGATTGCATATTTATTTGGAGACCATTTGGTTTGAAGAAAATGGTGGGAAAGAAACTCAACGACACCGCAAGGAAGATGGAGTCCGTAGAAAAAGCCTGGACCCTACTCAAGGGCACGGTGCACGAAGCACAGAACCTGTGCGTCCCCAAGTTCAGGAAAGGGTGCAAAAAAAATAGAACAAAAAACCCAGTGTGGATAACAGATGCAGTGAAAAAGGCAATAAATGATAAGAAGACATCTTTCAAAAAATGGAAAAAGGATCAGACAGAGGACAACCAAAAGGAGCATAAAAAAACACCAAAAGGAGTGTCACCGAGTGGTTAGGAAAGCAAAAAGAGAATATGAAGAGAGACTGGCAGGGGAAGCAACAAACTTCAAATCATTCTTCAGGTACGTCAAGGGGAAGCAACCAGCTAGGGAGGAAGTGGGACCCTTGGATGATGGAGACAGAAAGGGAGCGGTAAAAAAGAAAAAGGAGATAGCGGACAGGTTAAATGAGTTCTTCACGTCAGTTTTCACGAGGGAGGACACAAGCAACATTCCAGAACCCGAGGAGATCGTTAAAGGAGATCAGGATGAAAATCTGGTCCAACTTGAGGTGAGCAAGATGGATGTCCTCAGGCAGATAGACAGGCTAAAGAGCGACAAATCGCCAGGTCCGGACGGCATTCACCCAAGGATACTCAAGGAACTAAGGAACGAAATAGCTGAGCCACTTCGACAAATATGCAACATATCCTTAAAAACTGGAGAGATCCCAGAGGACTGAAAAATAGCAAATGTCACACCCATCTTCAAGAAAGGGTCAAAAGGAGACCCAGGAAACTACAGGCCGGTGAGCTTGACATCAGTCCCGAGAAAGATGATGGAAGTGCTGATTAAAGACAGCATCTGGGAACACATCGAAAAAAATGGGCAGCTAAAGTCGAGCCAGCATGGTTTCTGCAAGGGCAGGTCATGCCTCACGAACTTATTATACTTCTTTGAGGGGGTAAACAGCCAGGTGGATAAAGGGGAATCCATAGACATCATTTACCTCGACTTCCAAAAAGCCTTCGACAAGGTGCCACACGAAAGACTGCTAAGGAAGCTATGAAACCATGGGGTGCAAGGGGAGGTCCACCGATGGATCAAAAACTGGCTGGTGGACAGGAAACAGAGGGTTGGAGTAAAGGGTCATTACTCAGACTAGCAATGGGTCACGAACGGAGTTCCGCAGGGGTCGGTGCTGGGACCGCTTCTGTTCAATATATTTATTAATGACCTGGAGGCGGGAACAAAATGTGAGGTTATTAAATTTGCGGATGACACTAAATTGTACAGCAGGGTCAAAACCATGGAGGACTGTGAAGACCTCCAAAAAGATCTGACAACGCTGGAAGAGTGGGCCAAAAAGTGGCAAATGAGCTTCAACATAGGGAAATGCAAGGTTATGCATGTTGGGAAAAAGAACCCAATGTTCACTTACAAGATGGGGGGATCATCACTAGGGGTGAGCACCTTGAAAGAGACCTGGGAGTGATGGTAGACACAACATTGAAGGCTTCGGCGCAGTGCGCCACAGCCTCAAGGAAAGCAAATAAAATGTTGGGTATCATTAAGAAAGGTATCACGACCAGGACGAAGGAAGTCATCCTGCCACTGTATCGTGCAATGGTGCGCCCGCACCTGGAGTACTGTGTCCAGTACTGGTCTCCGTACCTCAAGAAGGACATGGCGGTACTTGAGAGAGTCCAGAGAAGAGCAACTAAGCTAATAAAGGGTATGGGGGACCTCCCATATACTGACAGACTGAAAAAGCTGGGGCTTTTCTCGCTGGAAAAGCGACGACTTAGAAGAGACATGATAGAAACCTTCAAGATCATGAAGGGCATAGAAAAAGTGGATAGGGACAGATTTTTCAAACTATGGGGAACCACAAGCACAAGGGGACACTCAGAGAAATTGAAAGGGGAGAGGTTTAGAACAAACGCCAGGAAATTCTTTTTCACCCAGAGGGTGGTGGATACATGGAATGCGCTACCAGAGGATGTGATAAGCAGAAGCACGCTACAGGGCTTCAAAGAAGGTCTGGACAGGTATCTGGAGGACAAAGGGTTGAGGGGTACAGATAAGAGTAGAGGTAAGGTTATAGGGATAGGATTACAGGTAAATGGTAAAATTAGTCAGAGTCCACTGTTCAGGCAGTAGGCCTGATGGGCGAGATGGATCTCTGGTCTGCCCCAGCGGAGGCAACTTCTTATGTTCTTATGTTCTTACATGCTATTTGTCTTATACATCTCTCTACTGTTTTCAATTTTTTGGATGTTTTTCTGCCATAATCACCCAATAAACACAGTTTATGAAAACAAACAATCACAACATAACACTTTCACCAATGGTACAATAAATGGAAACTTCACTGGAATCTAACAATCACAAACCAGTCCAACTTGGCCTGCATGAGTTAATTTAAATGTAAAAAAGGAGGAAAAAGCCTCAGAAAATGCAGCACAAGCCAGCCACCACAGCGGCTCAAGGCCTGCCCCAACAAAATCTCTTGGGCAAAAAAAAAACACCTCCCTTTTGCTAAATTCAAAATGACTTTGTGCAATGCAAAGAATGATAAACCAGATAATAGTACAAAACTACTTATCTTGTGCAGAGGATCAGCACACCAATGATGGCTAGCGTTTCACAATTCCATGCTACCTCAGGGTATAACCGCCAATCAATCTTCTTTGGGGAGCTCAAACAAATGTCTCTCCCTGGACCGCACATGCACAAAAGTGCACTACTAAAGGCAATTCTGGCCACAACAGACTGAGTTTTCTGTGGAGAGAAACAACATTAAATGGGAACCACTGGAGGACACCCAGCAGGTACTGATGCCACCATTGCACATCAGATTGGGCCCAATGAAACAATTTGTCAGAACTCTAGATAAGGAGTTGGCAGCCTTCATGTGCCTTCAAGACATCTTCTTTAATCTATATAAGGCAAAGGTAAAAACTGGTGTCCTTGTTGGACTACAAATAAAGAAGATCTTGGAGTACAAGGACTTTCCCAAGAAGCTAACTAGGAAGGAAAAAGTGGCTTGGAGCAGCATTGTTAGAGTGGTTTAGGGCTTCCTGGGCAATTACAAGGCTGAAAACTACATGGAGTTGGTTGAGAATTTGGTGACAAATTACAGTAAAATAGGCTGTAGAATGTCTCTCAAAGTCCATGTCCTTGATGCTCATCTTCAGACATTCAAGGAGAACATGGAAGCATACTCATAAGAGCAAGGTGAACATATCCACCAGAATATATTAGACTTCAAATGCCGCTACCAAGAATAATATAATGAGAACATGGTGGGAGATAACATCTGGGGGCTGATTCGTGAAAGTGACTTACAATATAATCAGAAATCTCAAAAAGCTACTCTCTTCTAGATCTTGTGTGATCATCTTTGTATAACTTCAAAATAAATACATGTTAATTGTGATTCATGTGTTGCTTTTTTATGAATTTATATGAATGAAAACATAATTTGGCATTTTCACATTTTAAATAGGTAAATTGCAAAATTTGTCTATCCTGGTCACAAAAGCAAAGTTTTATGGAAATGAAAAACATTTTCTACACCTTTTAGGCATGAACAATTATGAAATTAGATTTATTGCTCAGGATTAAAAATTGTGTTCCATGGTATAATGATGAATCTAGAAGAATTTTTTTTTAACTGCTGGTTGTGCTCTATACTGATGTTATATTACACTTTAAAATGACAACTTTAAATGCTAAAACAACTTTATGAAACTCTAACAGAGATTTTAAATGACAAACTATTATTTAAACTACCTTTGCTGGTAAGTAGAGTAACTATTAAAAAGACAATTCAGCTGATATTCAGTCTATTGGATGCAGACTGACTAATTCCTATTGAGATTGTTGATTGCCGAAAATGGCCTGGCTTTGAATATCTGCAATTAGTATTGAATATCCATTTTTGTTTTTTGTTGGGTTTTTATTGACTGGCTAAGTCAATATTCAGAACTGGCTGGATAAGTTTATAGTAATCAAAGATAGGACTGCTATTTACAGGGCCAGATTTGTCTGCTAATCTTGACTGATCAGCTGAAAATTGCCAGCTATTGCACAGTTTAGACAGATAACTTCTAGCTGCTAACCACAAATTGAGATAACTGGATATCTCCTGCAGAATATTTGCAATTAACCAATTAACGCTATTTAACCAGTCAGTGCCATATCTGGCCTGTTAAACAGCGATGAATATTGGCCAGAATTAAATTACCTGTTTATCGCCAAGAATACCTTTTCCTGAGCTTGAATACAATTTCCCAGCAAGTAAATATTCATCACTGAAGTTTTCCTCCTCTCAGCAGCTCCTGTTTTTCAATATTTCTTCAGGAATAAATGTCCAAAAGTATGCACAGGTTCATGTTTGCTAAATAATAGTAATAGTAGTCACAGCTCAAGAGCTGCAGTTATTTTTCCAAACTGCCACAAAAAATGCTTATTATATACTTATGTGAAAATTAATGACCCTTTCAATCTGAACTCTGAAAGAGTCCCTGATCCTCCTTTCCAGGAAGGGAGGTCATCTCTCTAATGGCTCATTGGCCTGATGTCCCTTTCCCTAGACCAAGTATGGCTAAAATGTTAAAACCCTTACTGGACCCCAGCCCTGCCTGCCCCCTAGCCCTAATTACCCTGCCTGACACCAAGAGATTTGGATGCAATTGGGATAGGGATGATCCCTACTAGCTTCAGTCCCGTAGGCAGCCAACTTTAGAATGCTGTCAGCTGACACCTAGTGGTAGTCTCATAGTAACACTGGGGTTGCTAAATAAGGGATAAAAACCTGTTTTCTTCTCCACATTTCTATTCGGTGGAGTAGAGACTACTACCTCTGTGCTCTTGGGATCTCCAGATTCTGACTTCAGAGCAATAGCACAGAATAAAACAATAAAAGAAAGTTCAACCCCTGCCAGCAATTCCCAAAAGGAAGTCTTTGGTACATCACATCTTTGACATTAGCAAGATGTCAGAACTGATATAATTAAGTGGCAAAGGCAATTACACATATGACCAGTGTATCTGTTTTATCTCATTTTCATCATTCTCTGACATATGATATCTCTTTCCTAAGTTATTCATACTTGAGCCCTCACATTCTTAAATTGAATGCTAATGAATGCCTTTTTGTAAATTTTCTACTTCAGTACTATGTTCAATTAATTAAGGCACTCATCTTGAACTCACTAATAATTTTAGTCAAGTATGCAGCCTTAAGTGTGCCTCTGAAATGGAGATAAAATAAGGATTTAAAAAGTGAAAGCAATAAGTCTAATTCAAAGACATTTCTTAATGCCTTTACACTTCAGGCAAGAAGGAAAAGCCTATGAGATGAGACACTTGTTAATACTTTGTAAAACACATAAAAATAGGATTAAACAGAATGCCATAAGAAATTAGATGGCATGGCCTAGGAAAACTTTTAGCTTTGCCACCTTCCTCCCCACAACTACCACAAGTTACAAGGCTACCAAGTTATCCAGTTCTAAGAGTGTAACTTTTTAACCAGTCCTGGTTTTGAACTTATATCCCAAGCAATGCAGTATTTACTGTACCTCATTCTACTCATTGAAATCAGTCCAAAGCTCATAATGCTTCAGGATAGGGTTATCAGAAATCCAGGGCTGTCCTAAAATCTCCAACCAGGTATATCTGCAATAATTATTCATGTTCTGAGATTTTCATAAATTCTACACACCATTATCCTAACATCACTCATTTCAAACACAATCCTATAAAAATGCTCTGAGCATCACACCTTTTTAATACTACACTTTCATACCCCTTCTTTTATCAAGCTGCACTAGAGGTTTTTAGTGCAGCCTGGTGAGGTAAGTGCTCCGATGCTCGTAGGTATTCTGCATCTGATTCTGCAAACACATGCCCCGATGGTAGGTGACAGTAGGCATCCTACAGCTGTCTCACAGACAATTGGGATATGTGTTGTTGTTTTTTTTTATACATTTGTTACAAAACAAATTACAGACATATGTATTTCAATTGAACAAAAGATAAGAAATTATAAAAATAACAGGAAATACCACCCTTGAATCCACATTATTAAGGCTGCATTGTGGCCCATAAGGACTACAGGAAATCATTAAGATCCCTTCTGCCGGTATTCGTGGGAGTGGATGGGTGGGATCAAGGTGCCATCTTTGTCAGGAAGGCTTAGGATTCCTCCTGCCAGTTCGGGGTTTTGTAGGGGGGGATTGCGTTCACGGCAGGAGAGATTAGGCATCTCTCCTGCCGCGATCGTTGCGTTGGGGGGGGTGGGCCAGTTTAAAAGTTTATTTAAATTTTGAATAAACGCTTATCCAAAGGTAAAAAATGTTGTACATAGTGATTTAAAATAGCTGGGAGATGAACATTTTAAATAATTAGACATACACCAACTAAACAAACATACTTATGACATGAAAACATTGGGGAAGAACTAAAATTTCTTAGAAAAAATACATAAAAGGAAAATACAATAGGAAAGGGGACAAGTTAAGTAAAAATTCAGTTATAGGCATCTTTAAAGAGCAAGCATTTTAGGCTACTTTTACATTTCTGCAAGTTTTGTTCAGCTCTGAGGTATAGAGGGAGAGAGTTCCAAATTAAAGGGGCGGTGACTGAGAAAATGAGAGTACGACGAGTACCAATTATCTTTAGGGATGGGAAGTTAAGGGAATGCTGTGAGGTTGATCTTAAAGTTCTGGGAGGGTCTTAAGGGATCAGTAGTCTATGAATGCCTGGGTATTAGTTTACATAGATTTAAAAGTCAAGAGGGCAATTTTGTAGGTAATCCTATGTAAAACAGCCAACCAGTGAGTTTTTTGTAACAAAGGGGTGACGTGATCAAATTTTTTAGAACCCAAAATAATTTTAATAGCTGTGTTTTGTATAATTTGAAGATGTTTTATATGCTTTAGACACAACCCTTTATATAATGAGTTACAATAATCAATTTTAGATATTATGAGAGAATGAATTAGAACATTAAGAGAATTTGTGCCAAGGAGAGGTACCAATGATCTAATCATCCTAAGTTTGTAGAAACAGGATTCTGTAACCAGCGTTGTTTTTAGACAGACACCGGTTACAGAATCCTGTTTTAGGCAAAGAATTGGCCCCTCCTTTGCCTAAAAGTTCTGGGTTTGGGCATTTGGGCCTTGGGCGATTTTTTGGGTCAGGAATGTGGTGTAGGGATAGACATAGTGGTAGTCTGGGCCAGTAGATTGCTGAACGTGCAGGTAGGCCATTCTCAAAAAAAACCCCTCAATTTGAATGGGTTTTTTTTGAGAATGGACATTTCCCTGCTGCCAACTTCAGTGTCTACTGACTTAGGCCAAAAGGGGCGACTAGTGCCCTACGTTCAAATTGGACTTAGACATTTCTTTTGATTATGGTTCTCTATGTCTATAATGTAAAGAAGTTTCTGTTTTTCAGTAGTGGAAGAAACATGCTATTTTTCTTAAAGAATGTCCCAGATTAAGCTGTAGTTTGATGAAATACATACCAGTAAGGGAAATAATAAGAATTGCTTCCAGGTTCTTTAGAATTCCATGTCAAGATCTTAAAAATGTAAATTTATTTAAAGTGAAGAAAGAAGAAAATCATGTTTGATGAGATAAGTATATTTATGAATGTTTATATACAGCAAATTTAAGCTGAAGATGGTAACTGAACAATATTTGCATTAATTCTGTCTTTCCCACTACAGTGTGTTTTGAAGGGTTTGGAGACTGTAATAACCGTAGATGGGGATGGAGAAATTAAAAAAAAATAATGCTGCAAATCTTCAAACAAAACTGTTTAACTAAAGAATATGATGGCAGTTCTATATATTGGTGATTTGTGTCATAAAAGGGCACACAGAGCCAATTCTATAATGGCTTAAGGGCGTACCTATGCCATTATAGAATACTAGCACAAAGCCGCATTAGTACACCAAAAGGTATATGCACTCACTTATGACATGTCAAAAGGTTGTTGTAAGTAGGAGTGCCTAAGTACACTATGCATTATTCAATGCCTACAACTGACAATACAAAAAGGTGGTATACAGTACAGGTCCTAATCCCTTATAGGTTGCATGCTCTACCTACATGTACACCCTCTGTCAGTTGTACATTAACCCTCAAATTCTGTATAAACACTGTGAACCCCCCCTCAAAACCCCAAACACCTTAATGTGGGGGTTTTTTGGTCATAATTTGGTGTCATGTCAATGCTGAGATTTTTCATTTTTTGAGCCATTTGAGGATTTGTTATTATTACATGATTTGCTAACAGTTGATTGTCCGGCCCTATGCTGCTTTGATAGGGTTTGCCTTTTGGAAAATTAGACTTTTTTTTTTTCCATTCAAGACCTGTTGAAAGCATTTGTGCAGCATAAATGGCCACTTGTCCCGATTTGGGGGAGGGGGAAAGTGGTGACAAGCTAAGCTGTCAGTGCTGGTGGTAGAAGAGTTAGGGAGAAAGCATCTTCGTAAGGAGGCATATGGAGGGGAAGAGGAAAGAGTTGTTAACTAGTGTTTCTGTAGATTGTGTCCCATGTATTGTATGTCTCTTGTCATGGGTACAAGGTAAGTGAAGCTTGGTTTAGCATTACCACAAGTCATACTGGTACTAATGTATCCACAAAGGGCATTTAGCTCCATTACCTTAAATTAGATCATAACTGACTAGCTGAGTGGGGGATACAATGAAAACTGTTATTGCAATATTCATATTTGTTCAGGCCCAATAAAGAGATAACAGCTATAAAAATTGTTTGGTATTTGCTGATTAACAAATAAAACTGTGGCTGGTTGATGCCACACTTTAAGTGGTCTCTGAGTTTGATCTTAAGATTTTGAGAAGGAGGAGGATGAGTGTTTGCAAATGCCTATATTAATGTTTGCTTTAGATACGGGTATTAATTGCTTTAATAAATCTGTGGCCTGGTTTTGCTATTAACTTTAGTTCTGAGATATTTTTGTTTATTTGGGGTGGGGAACCTATGTGAAAGGTATGAATGTTTGTATTGGGAGTTTATTGGGAGGAGGCCTTTCCTTCAAAATAATAGATTTATGTGCATCTGTTCTTCATCAGGCTCTCCGCCATCCTGTAAACTTATTTTAAAATACTTTACACATTCCTATTCATTTGTCAATTTAGTCTCAAACATCGAGTTCGGTTAATATGAAGTAACATCTACAGTATATTTGTTTATTTTTATTTGCATATAAAATAAATACTGTATTTGCAATTAGATTTTACTGATGGAAGAAATATTACATTGAATGCCAGCAGCCCAGTGTCTAGACACATCTAAATTGCCATTTACCATATCCATAGAGATATTAAGTTATTGGTTATTTCAAAAGTTTTGGAGAAATTTTTATATAATGCAGATTTTCTATTCATTATTTCCATATTAAGAAATAAACTTGGACTGTATTGTCAGCATCCATTAATTTTTGCTGTTTAGCAAAGGCTGTAGTGCCAGAATATACTTGAAAGATCTAATTGCTATTATAGACAGTCATTTCTTTCAAAGTTATCTGGTATAGTAATCAATTCAGCTCGTAATAATAATAAGAAAGTACATTCTAAGATAACACTTTTTTTTTTTTTTTTTTTGCATAGAAAGGTAAACAGCCTTGCAAGACAAAGGCCCTCTTTGCTTGAAAGATGTGCTGATCCCTAAGGTCAATAAACATTCTTGTTGGCTGTTGGAAACTGACTCTCTTATTGAATTTGATTTAATATGCATTCATATATTCTACTATTTTGTTAGAAGATTTGTTTATACCTCATTAGGCAGTCTACACCTTTAATGTATACTTTATATAGTGAGAAGTGATTGGAAATTAAAGTATGGCTTTTATTTAATTCAATTTAATAATAGTAACACAGATTCATTAACAATCTTAATTAAGGTCTTATTAAAGAAACATGTAGAAATTTACAATCTGTGTTGCAGTAAGATGTTATGTTTAGTTTCCACTCAGAGTCAATACCCCCTGTTTAGTGAATGGACTTACATTTTGCTAGCTGCTGTCAAGCTAGTACTGCTCTAACCCCGTCCTTTACAAAGCCATGATAGCATTTTTAGTGCCGGCTGCTACGGTAGCAGGCTGACGCTCATAGAATTCCTATGAGCGTCCAAGCTTTGTAAAGGAGGGGTAAGTTTCTTACCTCTATCCAGGGAGAGATCTGCCCTCATCTTGATGAGATGTTTTTCTCCTTGGCATATCTTTCCAATCCCTCTGCTGGGCTGGAGGCCACCAATTCTCTCTCAAATGTTGTCATGCTCCCACTCTCTCATTCTGACTCTCACTCTCCAATACTCACTGGCTAATATCCAGGAAATCTCATGTTATTTAGAATTTGTCTCCATAGCCATTAATGTTATGTCCTGTCATTGGCTGATGACAGGCTAACATGGAAGTAATGGAGCTTGGCAATTCATGACTAGTCCACCTTAATGAGGATTAAGTCAAGGGAATTGGTCCTATGATGCAAAGGTTTAGTCATTTTAAGCATACACAATCCTTTCTCTGATAGGCCCAACAAAGAGAGTCTCCACAGAACTGCTGTCTGGCTACCTTCATGGATGAGCAAAACTATATAAAAATATCTAAATCCACTCAAATGGAAAAGTGCATTCTATAGCAGCAAAACAATTTCTGCTCAATTGCTTTAGATATTTTTATATAGTTTTGTTCATATATACCACTCGGGATAGTCAATATAGGTTATACCTTCATGGGTGGACATAATTGTCCAAGATCATTGTGACCTGAATGACCTTGAACTACAATTCTTCTGTCCCATGATCTCATCTAAAATAACCGTTCCACTTCACATTACAATGTTCTTTAGTACACTTGCTCGGATCAATAATCTGACAGCTATGTTGCAAAGCCTAATTTGACCTAATAAGCCCCAAATCACTGTAAAACTAGCAATAACACTTTCATCTGAGGAAAATACAGAGTGAGATACTATTATAGTGCATGACATTAGAGGCCAACCAAATTTGGTTTCCGTTAAGGTACCAAAGCTGGCCCCAAATCCCTTTACTGTCTGCTTTTGATTTTGGTCAAAGGCTATGGCCGTGGTTTTGGTTTTAGCAGAAACTAACAGTATGTTTTTGGTAGAAGCTGAAAATTTGTGTTTTGACCTGTTTGTATCCTACCTTCCCCCTCACTTCTGAATAGGAGTTTCTATTTTCCCCCTTTCTACTTCTTTGTGCCACCCTAAAACTTATATTATAAACCCTGCTAGTCTAAGGGTGTAGTTAGGACAAGAGTGATCCCCAGTCACTCATGCCCCTGCTGTCTCAATCTCAAAATGGCTGTCATGACCTCTAGTGATAATGTGTTTTGCTTTGTTTTTATTATGAATTGTGCATCAGGCTAGTATAATACCCACAGGGGAGTTCTAGGGAGGTAAAATTCCTAGATGTCATAAATGACTGCTTCTTGGAGCAACTGGTCTGGGAACAGACAAGAGGGGGTGCTATTTTAGATTTGGTCCCTAGTGGAATGCAAGACATAGTACAAGAGTTAACTGTGTTGGATCTGCTGGGAAACAGTGATCATAACATGATCAAATTTGAGCTGATACTGGGAGTAACATCGCAAAACAAATCTACTATAGAGGTGTTTAATCTTTGAAAGAGCCACAATGATAAAATAAGGAAAATGGTTAAAAAGAAGTTAAAAGGATCAGTTGCAAGGTTTGTACTGTAAACCAGGCGTGGATGGTATTTAAAAATACCATTGTGGAAGCCCAAACCAGATGTATTCCACGAATCAGCAAAGGTAGAAAGAAGAGGAAACGATAGCTGACGTGGTTAAAAGGTGAAGTGAAAGAGGCTATTAGAGCCAAAACAAGCCATCTTTAAATAATGGAAAAGGGATCCAAATGAAGAAAATAAGAAGAAACCCAAGCACTGGCAAGTTAGATGCAAAGCATTGATAAAGGCAGCTAAGAAACTCATAACAATTTTATAGGTACATCAGAAGCAGAAAAACTGTGAAAGAATCTGTGGGACCGTTGGATGATCAAGGAGCAAAAGGGGCGCTCAGGGAGGATAAGATCATAGCGGAAAGACTGAATAAATTCTTTGCTTCGGTCTTTACGGAAGAAGATGTAAAAAATCTACCTGAACCAGAAATGGTTTTCAAAGGTGATGATGTGGAGAAACTGAAATAAATCTCGGTGAATCTGGAAGATGTACTAAGCCAAGTCAACAAGTTAAAAAGTGATAAATCGTCTGGACCAGATGGTATACATCTCAGGTTACTAAAAGAACTCAAACATGAAATTGCTGACCTGGTGTTAGTGATCTGTAACCTGTTGCTAAAATTGTCTGTAGTACCTGAAGATTGGAGGGTGGCCAATGTTACGCCAATTTTTAAAAAGGGCTCCAGGGGAGATCCTGGAAATTACATATCAGTAAGCCTCACTTCAGTGCTAGGCAAAATGGTAGAAACAATTATAAAAAATAAAATTGTGGAACACGTAGACAAACATAATTATGTTGCAAAGCCTAATTTGACCTAATAGGCCCCAAATCACCGTAAAACTAGCAATGCTGTATTTACAACACTTGTCACCTGAAGAATTTGTCAGCCATGCAGAGGAACTTCAGGAGCGTTTCGTACAGAGAGGCTATCCAAAGACAGTCATAAGAAAAGCGTACAAATGTGTTTTATATACTCATCAATCAGCCTTCCCCCAAAAAACTTCAGATCAAGACTTTGTGCTTGTTCTTCCTTACTCACAGCATGCATTTCAGATCAAAAGCATAATAAAATCTTGTTGGACTATACTCCAATATCACCCTTGATTTCAGGGTGCTCCTTGGTTTGCATATTCAAAGGGTCCTAGATTAAAACATCATGTAATGAGATCTCAGTTTTTCACCCATTCAGATAAAACAGAAGAAAAGGGACACGTAGCATGTGGCAACTGAAATGATGTAAATACAGCATTCTTCTGCAGTGTATTGTCTCATCTGAGCTCTTAAGAAAAGGGGCAGCAAATGTACAACTGACTGCAATTCAAGGGGGGGGGGGCGTGATTTACATCATACAATGTCCCTGTTTGAAGTTTTATGTAGGGTATACAACAAGAGCAATAAAAAGCCATATAATTGAACACATAAGTAAAATCAATACTGGGGTAGTGGAAGCCCCACACGTGCAGCATTGGATGTCTAATTGAAGTGCCAAAGTTCCTCCGTGATGGCAATTTGGTCGCTGCGCTGTGGAAGCGGGAACAACAATGGATTTTTAAACTAAATACTGTGCACCCTTCATGGCCTTAACAATGAGCTTTTTTGACATCCTGAATATGTGACCATTGTTCCTGATTGGTTTGTGGATTTTTGTTTACAACATCACATTTATTGACTCTGCAGATTGTGATCAGCCAGGCACTGTGCCTGCCAAGGTCCCGGGGAAAGCCGGAAGGAAGGATACTGAGAAGCCCAGAAAGGGGATTGCCAGGGATAGCTACCAGTACCAAATTGACCCACTGGAGGATGACACTGTCCCAGAATGGGGGGAAGAGGAAGCCCCGCACTTTCACAACCTGCACACAGCAGGGTTAGGGACAAGGGTTTTAAACCTCCTTCCAGGAATAGTCAGCAAGGCTGTTTCCCTAATGTCCACCGGGGGAGCCAGAGAGAAGCCCCTGGGAGAGAAAGCTCAGCTAGAGCAGGGTGTGGCTCCCTTTTTGAAAAGCCAGTAGAGGCTAGCAAGCAAGGGGGCAGGTTAGGAAGTAAGCTCAGGTCTCTCCTTAAAGAGGAGTTTCCCAGTGCCAGCAGGGGTAATACCTGTGACCTATGGAAGTGGAAGAGGCCGGATCCACTCCAGAGTTGTTGGAAGCAGAGCAAGATATGCAACTGGAGTTGCAAGGAGAGCTGGTCCCTGAGGGTTTGGAAGTGACTCCTGAACCAATGGAAGTAGGCTTGGCAACCCTTTTCAAGGACAGAACTGAAAGTTGAGAGGTTTTTTTTTCTGTTTGCTATTTTTTTAGGTTGAGTGTTTGTTTTTGTCAGCCAGCTACAGTGACTGTTTGAACTGTGAGAGTTTTGGGTTATGCACTGTTCTGTTCCTCAGCACAGTTTGTTTAAAGCTGGGAGTGTTTAGTTGGGAGAGGTTTGCTATAAACCGGGAGGGATTTTTGAAAGCTGTTTAGTGCTTTTTGGCAAGGCAAACCTGAGACACTCCCCTGAACCCAGCAGTGCTACAAAGTAAGCTGGAGTCTTGTGCTGTGACTGAGCGTGTTTGGGACATTAAAGCAGGAGAACTGCATTTTGAGAAACCTGCTAAGTGCAGGCTTTTGGAAGCTTTATAGTAAGGAGTTCTAGTGAGAGCAGAGTCACAGAGCTCAATACTGTCTTGGATGAAGAGAAAATCCTGAAGCAACCAGGGTTTTCCTTTTGGACATTTTTGTTTTGTGTTTTGCCAATTGCAGTATTTGTTTTGAACTTTGCCATTCTGACATTAAATTTTCCTTTGAAGAGCCAACCATGGAGCTGTGTGCTTTGGTTTTGGTTTTTGGTTTTTGTTTAAATTACTTATTAATACAGTGTCTGCAGGGTGACTCCCTACCGGGTCACACGCTGGTGCAAGTTTTGGCTGTAACCACAAGGGGCAGTGAGGAGTCCCGTGGCTAGGCTCTACTACCAGTTACAAGATGTCACATTGTTTAAACGCTGGTTTCCCGCAGCGTTTTTTCACATTGAAGAAAAACTTTGAGGCGAAAGAAGGCTTCTAATGTTTAAAGTATATTGATAGTTTAACTTTTTAGGCTATCATTTAACATATCATTTAAGACAATTTAGTAAGTAGTGTTATAGTTTGTAACATATTTTTATGATTCATGTTTAGAGACCAGTGGCAGTGTATATGTTTTGAATTCCTGAATTGGGTTCCCTGAAGCAGCCTGCAAAACATGGTCTGTGTTGGGACCCAGGAACATCTATAAGATAAGTGTTTTCTTTCAATGAAGTGACATACAAACTTTTTGGAAGTGGATTGACCTCTGGGCTTTTTTCTATTTATCACGCCACTTAAACTCAATTAATAGTTCCTCTTACTAAGGTGCGGTAGCCGATTTAGTGTGCGCTAACTGATTTAGCGCACACTAATCAATTTAGTGCACTCTAAATGCTAACGCGTCCAAAGATTATAATGGGCGCATTAGCATTTAGTGTGTGCTAAATCGATTAACGCGCCTTTGTAAAAGAGGGTGTAAGTTAGGCAGTTGTAGATCAGTTACCATTGCCTAACTTTTTGCAAATTTATAGAATCTGGACAATATTGCCTATGCACTTGATGTAAAAGCATAGATCTGTATTTACAGTAAAGTTTAAAAAAGGTATTTTACCTTAAATACATATCACATTTTATTATTTTATCACATTTATTTTATAGCAGCCCAATAATATCTCTGTTTAAAAAAAGAAAGCAAATAAGCAAACCACTTTATGTGGAACTGCAGACTGCTCAGTAGAAGAAATCATTTTCAGCATAATCAGCTTTATCTGCTCCCTTACTTATTGGTACTGTGAAGATATATAATAAGATTTTTTTCCTATCTATCTCTTTCCATATACTACATGAATAGTAGTTCAAGTACATTTGAGAACTCATGGTCATTAATGCAGGATATAAGTGTTTCCAGCTGTAACTGATTATTCTTAACCTGTGTTGCTTGGGTAAGACAAGCCTAAAATACAAGAATAAATAATTATAGTTTTTGGCACAGCTTCTACATCCTTTCCAAATTTGTAATGCCATTGTTATCAAAATACTGAGGAGATAAAGATAAAGAGCTAAGGACCTCTAATATTATACCTAGAATGACTTCTCTACAGTGAAACTATGGCTTTATCCACAAGAGCAAGAATTTTTTTTTCTATAAAAGGAAAAAAAAAAAGATAAGACAATGAATGAGACTTTCTAAAGCAATAACTAAAATGCTAGATCAAAATGTGGGAATTGAATGGAGTATAACTCAAGTATGTGTTAAAATAATTGAAATGTATAAGAATAAAGAATGATTATCATGTTCTCCATCATCAAAGGCTTTCTTGATGTGAAACTTGGCAAATATGGTGTACCATAGCTCTATCTGCTCAGTTTTCCTTTTTTAAATCCACACTGCAAGATCATGGCCATTTAAGTCATTATCCCATATTGCTCTTTGCTTTACTCTGCCTGAAAAAAATAAATCAAAAGCTTGGTAGAGTTGTATACAAATGTTTAGGCTAGGCACACCATAGACTAACTCAGGGTGACATAACATAGATGAGTTGCCTCTTGGTCAGTGCCCTTTTTTTCACACCTTTAATTTTGTTGTCCCTTAGTGACTAGGGTGGTGGTGGTATGGGTGTGGGTGTGAAGGGGGGGCTTTGAGGGCAATGTTGGCTGTGTTGCTGCCATTCTGCCTTGAACCAGGGTGGTGAAATTCCATTTATTTTAATGGTACATGAGGAATGTGTGCATTGATAAAACATGAGCTGCTCTTTTTTTCCCTGAGGGAAAACTACGGGAGGTATAAGAAGGCATTTTGTGTGGGGATTCCATGGTGAACAACAGTTTCAACTAATCTACCCACCCTGATGTGGTTGGGAATGTTTGTGATTGGGCTCACGTGCAACAACATCATGGACCATGGGGATGGATGGACAAAATTGTCACCATTGTGTTAGACTATATATGGTATATGATTTATAATCTTCCATGCATTTTAGTGATTATCTCAAACTAAAGCTTTAAACATCACTAATATTTCAATGCCTTTATATATCTGAATAGCAAAACCTGTACATAGTTCAATAAAACATTTAAATCTTTGACAGCCTTGTTCACAATTGTCTCTTTGGATTTCTCCTGGGGGGGAGGGAGAGGGTGCCAAGGGTAAACTCCTATTACTGCTTTTTCCCCTGGGTAGAGGCACCAGGTGTCAACAGCTCAATGGACCCTTGGTGCCTTGGGACCCAAACTCAAGGACATTCACAAAAGGTTGTTACACTTTTGAAAAAATATTTTGAAACTTATTTTTCCTTTTAAGTAGTACAGCTTTGAAATGGTATTTCATTACATGTAAAATTTCAAACATCTTACATACTTTTTAGAAACCATCTGAAAACATAACTTTTTGAAAAAAAAATATTTAAATGATTTCATTCTTTTGATAGTTTTTTTTTCCGTCTTTTTTATTGTAACATCTATCTTGCTCTTAGCCACTTTAGACCTAAATAGGGATTAGGCAGGCTAAGAGTGACCAGATTAGATTAGATTATTTGTACAAACCTGACAGGTAAAAATTACACGTCAAGGGCCTTTCTGTGGTACATTTATTATATGCTGGTACTTTCTCTTTCCTGGACACACAATTCAAGCTTTTATTTTATTTATTTATTTATTTTTACCTAAAACTATGGAGAGTTAAATGACTTGCCCAGGGTCACATGGAGCTAGAGTAAATTGAACCCAGTTCTCTAATTTTTCTGTCTACTCATACTGTTGTGTTTGCCCCAATGTATTCATTTTAAATACTGTTCACAATATACGAGAGTGAATAAAAAATTAAAGGCAATTGTTAAATTATGTGATAACTGGAACAGAGCTAGTGAAATGCAGCATATGTACTCATACATTGTCTGTTGGATATTTCATCCACACACAGTGCAACTCTTGGCCTTTAGTTGTGTGGCAGCCACAAGGTCAGAGACATAAATGCTCTATTGCAAGATTGCACCATTGAAGAATAACATGCAGTATTGTGCTTTCTTTGGGTAGAGGGAGTGAAATCTGTGGAAATTTACTATTGGATATTGACTCAGTATGGACATAGCACCATGAATCAATGAAAGGTTTATGAGCTACAATTGAAAAATGTGTAGCCTAATCTAAAAACTGAACTTTTGCTCTTACCCCATTATGCATATCTCCATTGTGACATCAATCCATATATTGACCACCCCTTTGGCTTTATGATAAAATGTCTTGGCCACCTATAAACCTTCATGATTGTCCCACACTTGATGGCCTTGGTGCTTTTTTGCTTTTATTCTGAGTAGTGTGCATTGACCCTCTTTGCCATTTTACTTGAAATATTTTCCTTGAAAACTTAATTTGCACTGAAAATTCCTTGCCATATGGGTTTCCAATGCTATATTTGGAGGGGGTAATTTACTTAAAGAATTTTCTAAAACCATTAACATTTATTTGTTGGTATACAGCTGCTTTCCTAATGGGCTTTAAAAAGGTTAAAAAGGTGAAGGCAAAAGCAAGAAGGTGGTGTGCCCCAAAGAGATTCCAGGTGTGCCACAAGAGATTTCAGAATTTAACTTTATTTTTTAAAATTCCCTTCATAAGAATATACTAGAATAGATGATATGTGTGTCGCATACGCAAGTCTGTCAATGTTATGAGCATCTGTGTGCATAAGGATACAACCGTCCAGACAAGCATCATTCTTGATGTGATTGAAAACTAATGGCAAAGTAATTTTACTTTTATTTTTTTATGCAGTAGTTATCCTAACTTGAGCAACAAAGCAATGAAGGTTTTGTTACTGTTTGGATCTTCTTATCATTGTGTACTTGGATTTTCAGCTCTGAAAAAAAAAGACTGCAGATTGTGGATGAAGTGTGTGCTTCTTTAGCATCTCTCCAGACAGGTATAAACAGATGGGTTTATACTCATCTGCCAGCAGGTGGAGACAGAGAATATACTGAATTCTAATAGGTGTACAAATGGGCTGTGCAGTCCCCCACAGAATCAGTCTGTTCTCACCGATCATGTATCAATCATGCGCCAGTGCCATTTATAGAATCACACCTTCAGGAAATTTAGATTCCAAAAATGTAGGCCAGAGTTTTCAAGGCCTACATTTCTGGTACCTACCTTTCAAGTGAATCGCACCTATGGAGGTACTTTACAATGCCTAATGCCAGTTCTGGTATTAAAACTAATAAGTAGGCTAAATGGCAAGCAATCAATTGAAATTAAAAAAAGTCTCTCTTGCCATATATAACCAAGAATGCAAAGAACTAGTCAATGATATTTAAACACTGAAAGAATTTAAATCTGAAAGAACTGTGATGGATGTACGAGTTGAACAGTATGCAACCTAGTGGTTTAAATGAAATGAGTGACTGGATGGTTTTATCTGAATGAGTGTGTCTATTGCTGGTTGATAGTCAGATGGAGTCTGTATTTTAGATATATTTTGGTAAGGTTTATAGATTGGGTTTTTTTGGAGTTTAGAGTTTTGGGGCCCTTAGTTAGATACGATAATCTGGGATTTGTTTCCCTGATTGGTTCACAGATATTTGACGTCAAGGGGGCGGTGTATAATAAGTTTACAAAGAACGCCACGGCCATATTTAACTGGCAGAATGGTCGCGGGATAAAGAGAGTGATGGAATATAACAGGCTGGTAAGACATGTTTGAAATATTCATGGAATGAGAATAGATACGTTTTGTATGTACTTTATGATGAAGGATGTTTGCTGTTTGATTCAGTTGTAGCACTAGCCCCTTCCTGAAGAAGAATTGAAATGCGTTGGTGGGGAGCAGTGCGACTATAAAGCTGAACAAAAGCTAAGTTTATTTATGAACGTTAAGGACTGAAAAGTTAAAAAGAATAAGTCTAAAAAATAACATGAAGTTTGAAAACATGAAAAGAATGGGAGCTATAATGAATATAATGATTTAGATAAAAGAAGTCTAAATTAGGTTTTAATATAATAAAGAATTGCAAAAAGTCTTGATATACACAGGGTAAATTCAGTGAGGAGTGCTGCTATGCTGATAGAAGACCATCAGAGTAGCGTTCTGAGATATCCCCAGTGTTAAAATATCATTGACTAGTTCTTTGCATTCTTGGTTATATATGGCAAGAGAGACTTTTTTGAAGTTCTGGTATTAGCCATGCCTACAGTTGCATTAAATATCATAAAACACCTTTGTGGGCACAATTCTGGCACCATATTTCTAGGTGCCAGTAGGTGCCTACATTTTTTCTTTTAAAGGCTTTTTAAAAATTTGTTTTGATTTTTTAACTGTGTTTTCAACTTGCTAGGTGCTGGTAGAGTGCCTACCGTTGCCTAACTTAAGATGCTATTTATAGAATCTGGGTATTAATTAATAAAACTTTCTCAACCAACTACAGCTTCTTTTGAGACATTTCTGGAAATATATCGGCTAAGAAGAATGTTGAGGTCTGGGGGTGGGATGAGATTGAAAGTGACTAGGAAATTGGGAGTGCATTATACTTTGTCGAGGGCTACAATGTTCTCAATAGCTGGACTGAAAATGTGGAATGCGTTAACAGGGAACTTGCGTGAACGTCAGATGGCTCTTCCTGAAGGGCAGTTCCAAAAACTGCTAATGCTATTCTAGGATATGAAACCACAATAATTTGTGGTGGTCTGAAAAAAAAAAATGGGATCAGCAGTCTAGCAGACAGAATTACTAGCTGTGCTGAGCTCCAAAAGTCACGAAGGCTACCTTGCCAGGCTAGCTGAGTGTTTGGTCACCTGCTTCAGCAGAGGAAAGGCTAAGATGGATCCTGTGCCCCCCTCCTCAAGCTGTGCCACATAGCACTTGGTGCAAAAAAAGCTCTAAAAATATGAAATATGCACAGTCCTGGCAAGAATCCATATGAAGAGAGCCTAAGGACTCCATCTCAGCAGGTTACTAGGCAAAATTTTCAGTTTTGAAGAAGCAAGGAGCTTTAGAAAAAAAAGATTGTTGAAAATCCAAGATGGCAACAGTCAAAAAATTCACACCAAAATTGTGATATTTTTTCACACTTCCAAAACTCTAAAAACTGTGATTTTAGGATTTTTCAGGAGGGGGAACATTCAGAAATACTCATACCCCCACTTTTCAAACCTCCCCTGATGTTGCTCAAAGTCTGTCAGTCTGTGTATGCATTGTGACCTGACAGGATCTGTGCTGTAGCCTGCTTTCAGCTTTCTCACAGTAGCTGGATGAGAAAATTCACTGCTACAATGCTGGGAATGGTTCTGTAAAGCTGATCTTAGGGCTGACAGTCAGACTCCTATGTCTGACTACACCTCCACCTTGCGAACCAACGGATGCACGCAGGTATGGGCGGAGGCACATAGACACGGCCGGCACACTGCGAGATACCACTGAGCCTCCTAAGGATACCTAACAGCCTGCGCTCAACCCCTGATTAACAGTAGGTGAGACCACATCAGAGATTGCCCTGATCTCCAGAGAAAATTATGCAGGCTGGCTAACAGGTAACCAGTAGGATTGGCCTGTCAGCTACAGACCAAAGTCTGTGAATTCTCAAGCAGGCAGAGCTTCAAATTTGTTCTATGCACTAAATTACCCAAAAAGGGAACAAAATTGCATCAAATTTTATTTTTATTTATTAAATTTTCTATACCGTTCTCCCGGAAGAACTCAGAATGGTTTACATGAATTAATTCAAGTACTCAAGCATTTTTCCCTGTCTCTCCCAGTGGGCTCACAATCTATCTAAAGTACCTGGGGCAATGGGGATTAAGTGACTTGCCAGGGTCACAAGGAGCAGCATGGGTTTGAACCCCAAACCTCAAGGTGTTGAGGCTATAGCTTTAACCATTGCACCACACTAAAAATAATAAAATGGGGAGGAACAGAACAAATACATCTGCAGACATGCCTGAAGAAGGAAAGAACTGAAGGTGGAGCTACAGAGCCCAGGCAAAGTGAAAAATCTGGAGTGGATTCCTTCTAAAGCATGAGGCTAAAGGGAAATAACCCTACTGTCTCTAGAATATGTCATCTATTGCACTGGAAGTTTGTTTATTTGAACCAGCAGCCTTATTCTTCATCTTGGATTTTCATCCCATTCAGAACCTAAATCATTTTCCCCCCCCCCCTCCCTTTTACAAAGGAGTGGTAGTGGCTGCCATGCAGAGAATGCTCTGACACCTAGGGTTACCAGATTTTCCATTTGGAAAATCTGGACCCCCTAGACTCGCCCCCAGGCCCACCCAATTCTACCCATTCTTGCCCCAGTCCCACCCTAGCTCCACCCCAGCCCCGCCCCCCACTGCCTGTTCTCTTCAGGCAGGAATGCATCCATACATGACGTCATGCCCAACATTGATTTGTTCCAAGCTTTTCAAAACCCGGTCAAAAGGAAGACATGTCCGTGGAAATCAGGACGTTTGGTAACCCTACTGATGCCCATTGAATTCTTATAGGTGTTGGAGCGCTTACCGTGGCTTGACATGATAATCATCTTTGTAAAAGGGGGCCTTATGGTCTGAATGTTCATTCTTAACCATCTTTCCTTAGCATACCTTATCCTATTCTCTGTGTATTATACACTGCAGTAGCCAAGGATAATTTTTATTACATGGGAGTAGCTTTCTTCCATATATAATCAGGTTCATCCATAATACACAGTTCTGAAGATCTTTCATACAATGTCTGTTGCCAGTAAGACTTACATTTTCCTATGGTCATTTGCCAATTATTTCATTTTAGCTTCCATTATCTATCAATTCCATTATTGATGATACACTCTTTTCTAGAAAAATAAATTCAGGACATTTCATTTTTCATTACATGTTTGCTTTTTTTAGTATCAACTTATTTGAGTTTTGAAATGCATAAAAATTGATTTAGCAGATAGAGCAGAAACATATAATTATGTGATGATAAAAAAGTCAAATAGACCAATCAATATTTCATATTATCCTGACAGCTACAGTAAGAGATACTGTTATCCCTCAAGCAATTCTTGTTAAGCAGTCTTGAAAGCAGTGATTTTAATTGAACCTCCTTATTTGTCATGCTGTTGCAGTGTCTGACTACCTCTTGTGAAATTTTATATTTCCTCCTATTCTACCAAAATGTGTATGTTACAAGAAAGCAATTATAGGCCCTAGGCTACAGCACCTTGAAAAACTCTATTTTATGAGTATTTGAATCTGTTTTTTTAATGCAATAGCAATAGTCGGCAGAGTTTGATCTATATTTCATAAAGGAGTTGTGTGTCATGAATAGGGTTACCAGACATCTGGGAAAAACTGGACATGTCCTCTTTTTAGAGGACTTTCTGAGTTCCCAGACAGACTTTCTAAAACCTGGCAGTTTGTCTGGGTTTTGGAAAGTCCTGACGAGTTCTGGAGGGCCACTGAGCATGCATGAATGATGTCACACACATCCGCCCATGCTCCAGACCCACCAGACGTGACTGGAGCTTGTCGGGAAAGAGAGGAATGGGGCAGGGCTTGAGCAACCAGGTTTGCTCATAGGTGGGTAAAAAGTACATGGAAAATGACACACGACACAAATTTTATTAAAATAGTTATTTCGTTTATTAATTGCCATAATGATCTTCAAAAGATTGTTTGCGTCACCGGAAGATCTTTAAAGACGCCAAACGCTGGCATTCTGACAATCTCAACCCCTTAATTATCGTTCACCAATATATATCTTCAGTCCAGTTTGGCATTATTGGCTGTCAGCCAATCCACTAACAGAGGCTGTCCTTAGCTTTGGACAAAGGAAATTCCTTTACATAGTTTTTCCAACTGAAAGACAAAGTTTTACCTTTAGTTGTTGATTCTTTCCTATCTAAGATTGTATTTCTACCCCACCTGTCCTATTGTATGCTTGTTCTGTTTTAATTAGTTTGTTTTTGTGATTTATACCCTTGTTAATGATATGGTCTATTTTATGTATATTTTTAGAAATTTATTTTACCATGTGTACATCGCTTAGTATTTGGAATAGGCGATTAATCGAATAATAAATAAACTTGAAACTTGAAAGTTTTTAAAGTCATATTTTTGTTTACATTAATTTCTGAATATGCATAAACATTTTTTAACATATCCAATACTCATTTCAGACAGTTCGTCTTTGTGAAAGTCATCTGCTGAAAAGTTCATGTCCCTGTTAACACAATGAGAAGAAGGAGGGGCTATTTCCCTGCTCTGAGCTTTGCAAAACTGGTATAGTGTCTTTGACTCTAACTTAACCATTTCCAGATGTTGTCTCAGGATTTCTCCTTAGAGTTTTTTCAGGTTTAAAATATATAAAATATTGGAAATTAAGTACAAACCATTCTTTCACATATCTTTCATAACACCCATCATTCATTTGGGGCCCCATTCACACATCCAACACGGTATTTTGCATCCATACTTAATACAAGAAGGCTTTCTCTGTTATACCTAAGCTGACCATTTATTTTTTTAATCAAAAGGGGACATCTATTAATTCTCAGTCCTGCCTCCAATCCCGCCCTAGCCCCGCCCCAATCCCACCCTAGCCCCGCCCCCAAATTTCACCCCCAATTTCTTCCATTCATTTTTCATGTACATAATATCTTCATATTAATTCATAATGGTACCCTTAAAATTAAAAAAAACTACAAAGCACACTATACGCAGAGAAAATGTTAATTATCATTTATATTTGGGGGGTTTCAAAGATGTCAAGGCAAATGACTTTAAAATATGCAATGTCACCTCAGTAACTATAGAAAAATATAGTGTAAAATATAGACAGCAGATATAAATTCTCTAAACTGACACGTTTTGATCACTAAATTAAAAATAAAATCATTTTTCCTACCTTTGCTGTCTGGTGATTTCATGAGTCTCTGGTTGTGTTTCCTTCTGACTGTGTATCCTTTCTTTCATTTCTTTCTTTCTGCACTCAGGCCCAACAATTGTCCCTTTCTATTCCCTCCCTCCTTCCTTCCTTCCTATGTCCTTAGTGCCCCCAGTGCCTCCTTCCCATGTCCATAGTACCCCCAGTGCCTGTCCTGTGTCCCTAGTGCCCTCTATCTCTCTATGTCCTTTACGCAGATTGTCTTGACCTTCTTCACTGTACCATTTCATTGCCATAATTGTACCCATCTTTCTTTGTTTGTACCATTTTTTCTCTCAGTTGTACCATTTTTTTTTCTCTCTGTTGTACCATTTTTTTTCTCTACCACCTAATTTTATCTAATTGTAACATTGTACCATTTTCGCTGATTGTCCAACCCTTCTTCGTTGTAAACCGCCTAGAACTACTATGGCTTTGGCGGTATATAAGAAATAAAATTATTATTATTATTATTATCCAATGCTTCCTTCCCATGTCCATAGTGCCTGTCCAGTGTCCTTAGTGCCCTCAGTGCCTCCTTCCCATGTCCCTAGTGCCCCCAGTGCCTGTCCTGTGTCCCTAGTGCCCCCAGTGTCTCTGTTCAGTGTCCTTAGTGCCCCCAGTACCTCCTTCCCATGTCTATAGTGCCCCAGTGCCTCCTGACCATGTCCCTAGTGCCCCCAGTGCCTGTCCTGTGTCCCTAGTGCCCCCAGTGCCTATGTCCTGTGTCCCTAGTGCCCCCAGTGCCTCCTTCCCATGTCCATAGTACCCCAGTACATGCCCAGTGTCCTTAGTGCCCCCAGTGCCTCCTTCCCATGTCCATAGTGCCCCAGTACCTCCTTCCCATGTCCATAGTGCCCCCAGTGCCTGTCCTGTGTCCCTAGTGCCCCCAATGCCTCTGTCCTGTGTCCCTAGTGCCTCCTTCCCATGTCCATAGTGCCCCCAGTACCTGTCCAGTATCCTTAGTGCCCCCAGTGCCTCCTTCCCATGTCCATAGTGCTCCAGTGCCTCCTTCCCATGTCCATAGTGCCCCCAGTGCCTGCCCTGTGTCCCTAGTGCCCCAGAGCCTCAGTCCTGTGTCCCTAGTGCCCCCAGTACCTCTGTCCTATGTCCCTAGTGCTCCCAGTGCCTCTGTCCTGTGTCCCTAGTGCCCTCAGTGCCTCCTTCCCATGTCCATAGTACCCCAGTGCATGCCCAGTGTCCTTAGTGCCCCAGTGCCTCCTTCCCATGTCCATAGTGCTCCCAGTGCCTCCTTCCTATGTCTTCCCTTGCCTTTGTCCCTCCCCCGAAGCCAGCCTGTCTGCCTACCTCCTTCCCTCCTTCCAGTGCCTGATTCAACCCCCCCCCCCCGAATTCAACCCCCCCTGCAGATTCAACCACTCCCCCGGATTCAAACTGCCCATGTACCACCGCTGCCTGCCTGTCTGCCTCCCTGCCGCGCCAATTCAAACCCTGGGTCGCCGCTGCTGCTTCTTCCCTTCTTTACGACGTCAATTTTGACATTGAAGAGGAAGATTGGGCTAGCCAGGCAGCGATTGGCTGGCCCGGAACGTCCTCTCCAACAGTAAAAAAGGGTTTTGGGGTGTATAAGGGAGTGCACATGTTTAAGTATCAATGCAGTGATTACAGGAGCTTATGGGCATGGGGCCTCCTCTGCATGATTCCCTAACCCACCCCCATGATAGCTTAAGCCGCCTCTGTGCTGGACGACTAGGCTTTCCTATGCCAGGCTGCCAAGTGATGATGGTCTGGCGGCTGAATTTTAAAGGTGTGATTAATATTTTTATTGGGGTGTGGGGGTCAGTGATCACTGGGGTAGTGTGGGGGGGTCTGTATTATGTGTTTTCAGTGCTTATCTGGTGAGTTTAGGTGGATTTTTTGTGACTTAGACCAGCAGCACTTCTCTTCCCCTATCCCCTTTCCAATTGGGTATAGCAGCAGCAGATTATTTCTTCCCTCCTCCCCTCCTTGGGTGCAGCAGCTTTTCTCATCCCCCTCCCCCCATGACTGCAGCAGCAGCATTCCTCTTCCCAACCCTCCCATCGGCAGAGTCGCAAGCTTCCCTCCTATCTTCCATAGGTCAGCGACGGAGGGAAGTTTACAACTTGCTGCTCTTCCTTGCTTTGGGCCTTCCTCGTTGCCGTGTCCGGGGTTCGAACATGTGCATGCCGACTTCCCTTCTCTTCCCCTCCCCTAGGACATAACTTCCGGTTTCAGAGGGAAGAGAAGGGAAGCCGGCACGCACACGTTTAGAGCCCCAGAGCGTGGGTTCAGTTTGCATGCTGGAGTCAGCTCAGGAAGGAGTATTGGCGGCAGCAGCAGGATTAGCCGGGCGCGGAAAACACTGCAGGGGTTTGGCGCTGGAGGGACCATCCCCTTGTCTCCGCGGACAGCTTCGGGAAGCTGTCCCTGAAAAATGGGACATTTTGGCATCCCGAAGTGGTGGCTCGAGACAACGGGATGGTCAGTCCAATAACGGGACGGTCCCATTGAAAACGGAACGTATGGTCACTTAGTCACAACATCCAAGTTCCGTTGATTTTGGGCTGTATAACTTTCGGTTATACATGCTGTACGACTAAGTCTAAGCCAGCCCACGTCCCGCTCAACTCCCGCCCTCGACACTCCTCTTGAAATGCCCCATTTAGCTTTGGTCATTCAGTGACACTGTAGGCCTAGGTCGTTTAGAAATACATCCAAAACCCATTTTTATTATCGGCACTTGGACGTATTTGGGAAATGTTCGCCAAGTGCCGACTTAGGCCAGTTTTTGGATGTTTTTTTGTTTTTGTTTTTCGATTATGAGCCCTTCAGCTTCTAAATGTCTGTAGGTTGAATTAATATTGATAGAAAGACTGGCAAATTATATCTCTATTACCTTTGTTTTCTCTTCTGAACTGTATTGTTTGTGAAAGCATTGATAGAAGCAATAGAGTAGAAACCTCTTAGCATTTATTAGAAGTGCAACTGGGACTAGCAGTGTAAAATGTCAACAATGCAATGGGGGTTTTTTTATCTACAGTTGAAACTGTTTAATTTCCGTTGTCTCTTCCTACTCCTGTGACCCTGACATCATACATCTTCGTTCTAATTCAATAGTTTCTCGGAACTGTTTCAAATATAACAATATTAGCTATACATGATGCACCTGCAATCCACGATCTGCTGCCTTAACAGGCATGCTTTGTTGTCACAAGGTCAGAGAAGAAACTACATTTACAGTATATATTGATTAATCATAATTCATTGTCATCCAGGGCATCCAGGGCATCTCCCACACCTTTTCTATCATCTATCTTCTACCATTATAATGTGATCTTCAGGAGGGAAAAGACTTCAAAATGCATTATAAGGATCAAGAATTACATCAAAGTGCTTAGATATTTTATCATTAGTGAAAAAAAACCTTATTTTCCAAAACAACAATCAGACTTCAAACAATGCATTGGAGTACTATGTCCATCAGCATTGTGGGGAAGTAGACCAACCTCTGACATAATATGTGTGTAATGTTTCACAGACCTGTAACATAAAATTATCCACACATTGTATTTGTGATACAAGCAGCTTGTGATGAACCTTGTCCTCAAAATCTTCAGTTTTCTTTATAAGAAGAACATGCCTAACATAACTGTATTGTATCTCAAAGTAACTTCTAGCAGTGATTAAAAAAAAGCATGTGAGTGGGGTTTGTGGGAATTTCAAATGAATGACTGACATCAAATATATTCCTGTGGCTAGCATATTCCAAGAAATCAGATTTAGATCAATCACAGATCAAGATGGTATCACAATTTAAAGGTCACCACTGACGAGCGTGTGGGAGTGTATGGCACAGAGGCTAGAGCTACAGCCTCAGCACCCTGAAGTTGTGGGTTCAAATATCACACTGCTCTTCATGACCCAGGGCAAGTCACATAATTCATACACACTATCCCTTTGAATGTATTAGAGCAAGTTTTCAGGCACAACATCCGCAAAGAGGAGGAACAGTCTCAGACTCCAACCTGCTGCTCCACTTTATAAGCTACACAGGTTATTTCACAGGGAGAGACCTCATAGGCATAAAAATGTCCTCTTTGGTCTTTTAAAGTCTTTTGCTACTCCTTGGGTTTTGGCTAGGTTTAGCCTGTCGGAACTTCTGACAAAGCTAAATGTCTTTTCATTCTAATTGAATATTTTTTTGAAAACGATTAGACTGTGATATACAGCACTTAAAGGTGTTTGAAGGCACTTTAAGCATATGTGAAGATTGGGTGGTGAGCCGATATTCTTGGGGTAAATACCCCTTGATTTTGCCTCTATGTCTCTGAGCATATTCAGCCTTTGAATTATATATATGAGAAGTCTAATGCTTATGTGTACAAGATTGTTAATATTTTTAGAGGAGTTTCCTTCATTCTTGATATATATACTCCGAAATGCCGGCAGGCCCACTTTTTCACAATGGTGGGCCTTCCCCTTCTTGGTGCATCCTGGGATGCACTGGGAGGGGCCTAAGGACTTGATTGAACCAGGTGCCTAAGGCCCCACCCATATGAAACCCTTTAAGAGGGCTAATCATAACCATTTTAGGGGTATAGTTATTAATGTTATTAAACTAACTCATGCTTTTAGCCCAGATCCCATTTTATGAAGAGACAAAGGAACTCATTTTTAAAGATTTCAATTGATCATTCTTTAATAAAACAGTTTGGTTTTCACATCACTTGGTGTATTGTGCCTGCTTTTGAATGCATCCCTTATCCAGCACCTGCTGAAGCATCCAGGGTTTCACTTTTTTTTTCTCTCTCCTTTTTCCTTTGGTATTTTTTTCTCTAGTTTGAAATTTCATCATTACTTTTGAAAGGTTGACATTCAACAATATATCTATGTATTCTCCCTTGCTATATTATAGCGGTTGTTAAAACTTTTCATCCTCAGTGGTTGGCCTAATCCTCAAATTTAAAATAAATAAAACAAAACTTTTCTCTTTTATTTATCTATGCCCCTTCCTGTTTTTAAAGAAATCTTCATCTTGTATTACTGTCCCTTATTTCCTAACTCTTCATTTTATCAACTAAAATTTTTAGTTTCCAATTTGATTCTCTAGTTTTCTCCAAGCTTCAATTCATATGCTGGCAAATATTTTCCCCTACTCTACTATTTCTTCAACAAAATTGCTTGTGTTCTGTATAAACTTGACTTTTCCAGCTTCCATCTTTTCATCCTTTCTCTTCAAAATAAAATCAGACCTGTATACTAGGCTAATGTCTCATCTTCTAACAAACCCCCTGTCTATATTTCAATTTCAGTTGCTGTCTGGTGAAGGTGCATCAAGAGAACAACCAAGATGAAATGACTGGAGAATCACAAGTATTGTAGAGTAATGATATGTCTAATATCTACCGTATTTAACTAAAGGCATCATGAATATCTACTAACATAAAAAGTGACCAAAGGGTTGATTGAGATTGAGGGGTGGTATACTTACTTATACTACTAATCACTTTTATATTGCTGAAAGGCATACACAATGCTGTACATTTTGACATTTATAGATGGTCCCTGCTCAGAAGAGCTTACAATCTAACTTGAACAGATAGACATGACATATAGGGTTGGGGATGTGGAACCCAAGGTGAGAGGAGTTAGGATTTAAAAGCACTCTTGAAGAGGTGGGCTTTTAACTGGGCCTTGAACACTGCCAGAGATGGAGCCCGCTGTAGGGATTCAGGCAGCTTGTTCCAAGCATATGGCACAGCAAGGCAGAAGGGACGGAGTCTGGCGTTGGCAGTTGAAGAGAAAGACACAGATAGGAGGGACTTACTAGCTGAGCAGAGTTCACGGGGGGGGGACACATAATGGAGATAAGTGAAGAGAGATAGTGAGAGGCAGCTGAGTGAGTGCATTTGTAGATCAATAAGAGGAGTTTGAATTGTATTCAGAAATGGATGGGAAGCTAATGAAGTGACTTTAGGAGAGGGGTAATGTGAGTTTAGCGGCTCTCTCGGAATATGAGTAGCACAGCCAAATTCTGTGGGGATTAAGATGGCTTAGTGGGGCATGAGAGTAGTGAGTTGCAGTAGTCTAAATGTGAGGTGATGAGAGCATGGATAAGTGTTTTGGTACTATGCTCAGACAGGAAGGGTCGGATTTTGGTATTATTATAGAGGAAGAAGTGGTAGGTTTTAGCGATATGTTATATCTTGGTGGTGAAGTAGAGAGAGATGTCAAAGATGGCCCCAAGATTACGAGCAGACAAAATAGGAAGGATGAGAATGTTGTCCACAGAGACAGAGAATGAGGGAAGCAGAAAGGTGGGTTTAAGCAGGAAGATGAGCAGCTCTGTTTTAGCCATATTCAATTTTAGATGGGAGTGAGACATCCAGGCAGCAATGTCGTACAGACAAGCCGAGACTCTGGTCTGGGTTTCAGTAGAGATATTTGGCACAGAGAGGTAGATATGGGAGTCATCAGCATAGAAGTGATATTGGAAGCATTGGGAGGAGATCAGTGATCCAAGTGAACAAGTGTAGATTGAGAAAAGGAGTGGTCCCAGGACAGAGCCTTGAGGTATACCAATCGATAGTGGGAAGGCTGTGGAAGAGGAACCACCATCGCAAACACTGAAGGTGTGATGGTAGACATAGGAAGAAAACCAGGAGAGGTCAGAATCCTGGAATCCCAACAAGGACAGGGTATCAAGAAGTAGGCGATGATCAACAGTTTCAAAGGCGGCAGACATAAGAACATAAGAATAGTCCTACTGGGTCATATCAATGGTCCATCAAGCCCAGTAGCCCACTCTGAAGGTGGCCAATCCAGGTCACTAGCACCTGGCCAAAACTCAAGGAGCAGCAACACTCCTTGCCACCGATCCTAGGTATTAAGTGGCCTCCCCCATGTCCCTCTCAACAACAGACCATGGACCCATCATCCAGGAAATTGTCCAAACCCTTCTCAAAACCAGCCACACCATCCGCTCCCACCACAACCTCTGGAAGATCAAGAAGAATGAGGATAGAGTAGAGGCCTTTGGATCTGGCCAAGAACAGGTCATTGGAAACTTTAGTAAGGGCAGTTTCTGTGGAATGCAGCAGGCAAAAGCCTGGCTGAAGTGGATCCAGAATAGCATGGGATGAGAGGAAGTCCAGGCAATGTCAGTGGACAGCACATTCAAGTAACTTGGATAAGAAGAGGAGGAGGGAGATGGGATGATAGCTTGACAGACATGTGGGGACATGTGAGGTCCAGTAAGGGTTTCTTAAAGAGGGGTGTGACAACAGAATGTTTAATGGCATCTGGGACAGTTATAGTGGAGAGTGATAGGTTGAAGATGTTACAAATAGGAGAGATGACAGAGGATGAGATAGCATCAAGTAGATGAGTAGGAATCAGATCGGAGGAGCAGGTAGTGGGTTTTGGGGAAGAGAAAAGATTTGTGGTCTGTTCCTCAGTGATCTCAGAGAATGATGAGAAGGTGGCAGGTTTTCAGGGGAGGTTAGTAGAATGGGCAGATGGAGGGAGGAGAGGGGGAAACAGCTTGGTTTTTGAAGAAGAACTCTGCAATTGTCTGGGGATAATTTGAAGGGGGATAGGTGGCGAGGGTGTTTTGAGTAGGGGGTTTAGTATGGTAAACAGATGGCGAGGATTAGAGCTAAGAGAAGTGGTTAAGTGGTTATGTATTCTTGTTAGGCCAGCGAGAGGGCAGACTTAAAAGATGTCAGCATGAATTTGAAGTGTATGAAGTTGGTTTGCACATGGGATTTAAGCTACAGATGATCAGCATAACGAGCACATGAGCGCAGGTAGTAGATAGGGGGGATAAGCCATGGTTGGGGTTTGGCACACCTAACAGGATTTGAGATTGGAGGAGCAAGGGTATGTAAAGTAGAGGAGAGAATAGTATTATAAGAGAGGATGGCTTCGTTGACAGTCTTGTGTAATATAGTAGTTGAGGAGGGGATGAGACAGCAGTGGAGAGGGCTATGGGGTCAATAGCCTGAAAGTTCCTGAATGTGTTAGTGGAGATTGACTGGATCTGGGGGAGTAGGGTAATGAATAGTGAATGTTAACAGGTGATGGTCAAAGAGCAGAAGGGTGTTATTGCATAATTTGGTGGTTGAACAGTTGGAGGAAAAAATTAGGTTGAGGTAGTGCCCTTTCTGGTATGTAGGGGTTGTGGAGCACAGCAGGAGATTGTATGAGGATGCTAGGGCAAGGAATTTAGAGGCAAAGGAGTCAGAGGGGTCATCAACATGGATATTGAAGTCACCGAGGATGAGAGAAGGGGATGAGGGTTAGAGGAAGGAGTAGAGCCAGGATTCAAAGTCAATGAGGAAGGAAGAGTGGGATATATCGGGGGGTCAGAAGATGGTTGCTAATCGGAGAGGTAGGGCAGCAAAAAGATGAATGGAATGGACATCAAAGGAGGAAGAACATTAAGATGGTGGTGGAAAAAGGTTCAAATCTGTAAGAGGGTGAGAGTAAAAGTCCCACGCCTTCTTCTTGACCAACAATTCTAAATGGAGAGCACATCCCCTTCCTTTTGTACTTACCCTTTTTGTAAATCTTTCCTATTAATTATTGTATTTCACCCCTCTTACCCAGGGCAGGATTAATTTGTTGAGGGTCCCTAGGCACACAAGTACACTGGGCCCCCTGCCCTGCCCCACCCCATCATGTGCCCAGGCAGAAACAGGAAGCTGTGTCAGAGGGACACTTTGGGCAAGCAGCATCACTTGCAAAATTACAGTTCCCATTGCCTTTCTTACCCACGTTGCTTGCTTGTCTTACTTTCCGTCGATTGGGGGGGGCATGTTGCTGATCGGGGGGCACGTGTTGCCAATTGGGTGGGCCTGCATTGCCAATCGGTACTGGAGGGGCCCATCACCGTTTGGAAAAAAACAATGTTGATGCCCTCCTTCATTGGGCCCCCATGACCATTTCGGGCCCTAGGCACGTGCCTACTGGGCCTATTGGTTAATCCTGCCTTGCTCTTACTTCATGAAGGGGAGGAATATGTAGAAGCTGATAAAAAAAGGCTGAATTGCTTAACAACTGTTTCTGTTCTGTGTTCACAGCTGAAGATCTGGGAGCATGACCGCAGAAGACAAATGTGAATAAGGATGGTGGAATGGTAGACTCCGATCGATTTTCAGAGGGTTGTGTTCGTGAGGAGCTAGCTAAATTGTAGACAAAGTGATGGGGCCAGATAGTGTACATTCATGGGTGCTGAAGGAACTTAGAGAAGTTCTGGAGGCTCCACTGACTGACCTTTTCAATGCTTCTCTAGAGTTGGGACTGGTACCAGAGGACTGGAGAAGGGTGGATGTGGTCCCTCTCGATTAAAAGTAGAATTAAAAAAGAAGTAGGGAATTACAAGCCAGTAAGCAAATGAATTGAAACACTTTTAAAACAGAGAATGGTGGTTTCTGGAATCCAGTGGATTAAAAGCTAGAGACAACATGGATTCACTAGAGGTAGATCTTATCAAACAAATCTTATCAATTTCTTTGACTGGGTGACCAGAGAATTGGATAGAGGGAGTACACTAAATGTGGTGTACATGTATTTAAATTTTAGAAAAGCCTTTGGCAGTGTACCACACAGACTGCTAATAAATAAACTGAGAGCTCTTGGGATATGCCCCAAAGTGATGGTCTGGGTTAGGACCTGATTGAGTGGAAGAGGACAGAAGGTAGTGGTCAATGTAAATCACTCTGAGGAAATGGATGTTACCAGTGGTGTGCCTCAAGGTTCTGTTCTTGGGCCTGTTATTTTTAGCATTTTTATAAGCAACTAGCTGATGCCCCGGCGTTGCACGGGTATTTAATTATTGCAATAACACTGTAAATGGATTCAAATAAAGATACTTTATAGTGGTGAATGAATGCAAGTCTCACTGGAATTAGCAATCTCTTAAACTGAAAAGGAAGATCTGTTGGAATAAGTGGCAGCCAAAAGTTTCAGTATTGATTTAAACAACTCAATATGTGGAAACTCAGGTTGAAAAGAAACTCCATGCAGTTTTTTCCCGGTTCAGAATGGAACCTGTGTGCCTAGTTCAGCATATGTGAGTACTCATGTAATGTAATAACATTATGAACTGGGGTGCATGAAGGAAACAGTTACAAACACAGTTAGAACATACAAACTCTATATGTATGGTGTCCGTGGTAGAATAGAAAAGATGTCCCTAGTGGTTATAGTGTCATATAAAGTGTTTTATAGTTGGAATTACTGTGAGAATGGCAGCTTTTTACATCCTTTCCATTGACATGAATGGGTAAAATAAGATTTTCTGTTTGTAGCTCCGCCCAAATTCTGCGAGACCCCCAGAACATATCACCCCAGGTAGTGAGGGATCTGCATACCAAGTTTCGTTCAAAGCGGTCAAGCCGGTTTTGAATTAGTGTGAGAATGGCAGCTTTTTACATTTTTTCCATTGACATGAATGGGTGAAATCTGATGTTCTGTTTGTAGCTCCGCCCACATGTACGGGTGGGCCGCGAGACCCCCAGAACATATCACCCCAGGTAGTTGGAATTACTGTGAGAATGGCAGCTTTTTACATTTTTTCCATTGACATGAATGGGTGAAATCTGATTTTATGTTTGTAGCTCCGCCCATGTGTACAGGTGGACCGCGAGACCCCCAGAACATATCACCCCAGGTAGTGAGGGATCTGCATACCAAGTTTCGTTCAAATCGGTCAAGCCGAAGTGAATCGGTGAACCAATTTGAATCGTGAATCGGGCAGCACTAGTATTAACCATGTGCTAATCAAACACTTTGTAATGTAGCTGCGTTAATTGATTAGTGCTGGACATGTCTACTCTGCACCCCCAGACTTGCTCCCATTTGTAAAGAATATTTTCTCTCTTGTAGTGCATGGGTAGCACGCAACAAACACAAAACTACCACAAGACGCTTGAGCATACCCCATGGTAGTGTTCTGTACCCTACTGTAAGCACTCATTAGTGTCCCACTAATTTTCATAAATATGATGAATTGAAAAAAAAAAAACCTGAATTGAAAAAATAAAAATCTAACACAATTTTGGCCTGATTATATATGCCTGTCACTGGTTTAAACTCTGCTTTAAACCCATCCAGTAATGGAAACATCCTTGTGCCTAGAGAGAGAAACCTGCCCACTAGGGCTGTGCCTAGCCCTAAGGCAAGACAGGGAGGGAAGATCAATGGGGATATGGCAGAGAAGAACAGGGGACCTGTTACACAGCAAGGGAAAAGCTCAGGTTCTCCTGGAAGCCAAAGTATAGCTACAGACACAGCAGGATAAATTAAGCCCAGCTGTGCATAAAGACAGGCAATCAGGAACCCAGGGAAGAGAAAGCAGAGAATGCTCTGAAGGAGGGTCAATTCCAGTGCCGCTTCCATGTAAGTCCTTCATTCTAGACTGCACTAAAGCTGTTAGAAGCCTAGCTAGAAGGGAGGAGCTAGAAAGGAGGAAAAGGCAGCCAGGGTAAAGATATTTTGAAGCTGTCCAAGGGAGAAGTGTATCCTTGTGTCCAGAAGGGGAGGAAATGCCTATGGAAATAAGATAAGTTTATTCTGACATGGATAGTGACCATGGGATGGATTGGAGCCCAGAGGCAGTAAGTCAGGGGTGTCAAAGTCTCTCCTCGAGGGCCGCAATCCAGTCCGGTTTTCAGGATTTCCCCAATGAATATGCATGAGATCTATTTGTATGCTCTGCTTTCAATGTATGCTAATAGATCTCATGCATATTCATTATGGAAATCCTGAAAACCTGCCTGGATTGCGGCCCTCGAGGAGGGACTTTGGCACCCCTGCAGTAAGTGATTCTGAAGAAAGCATGTGTGAATAAAATATGGTATGGAAGTTAATCAAACTTACTAAATGCCTGAAGATGGTCTTTAAACTTATAGTTAAGTACTAAAGTTCTTATGAATGAATGTGAGGCGTTGTTGCTATAAATGGTAAAGTCAAATTCCTTTAGTGCTGGGGAAGTCTGTTGAAATAGGGATGGCTGATTGGTTATGGTAGATAGGGAAAGGAAGCCTTAAGACAGATTTGGAGCCCTGACATTCTAAATCACCTGGAAGTAGGAACTGGGGAGGGATGAAGACCATCCATATTAAAAGGGAGGTTACGATTCCTATTCCCTTGCCCAGGATTAAAGACTGGTCATTGGGAGAATATAGCTCAGAGAGTCAGGTGTTAAAACTTCCTGAAAAGCCTTAAATTGAAAAACGGCTGTGATTCAAGCCAAAAAAAAGAAAGGAGCCAGAGCAGGGTAGCCACCAGGGCCAGCCCTGGTGTCAAGGGGGCTTCTTTTTTTTAGTTCAATAAATTTTATTCAGTATTTTAAAAAATACAAGGAGCAATTCAAATACATAAAAGTAGTATAACATTTTGCATTAATATACAGTTAATTATAAAGGCCCATATTATTAAGAAAAGCTCAGAGTTGTTTTTGGATTTGTTTGTGGTGATGTATGACAATAGAAAGTGAAATAGGACAAAGTAAAAATTGAAAGAGAGAGGAAAAAAGAAGAGAGAAAGAAAAAAAAATATATATATATATAATTTTTAAAGAGAGGAGAAGACAGGAGTGTCTACATAGTAGAATGTACATATGAATCTAAAAATGACCAGGGTGATTTTTTGTTTTTCCAATTCATGGATTTATGGAGTGAAATTTTATTTTCATATGCATATGATTCAAATCTGTGGTACATACATAGAGAGTTCCACCAAAAAGTATAATCTAATAACGAAGATGATTTCCAATTTTTCAGAATATGCATGAGAGCAGTCACAAACATGGTATCAATAAGTTTAGGAGGACAATTTGATTGCGCGAAACAGGGGTGTTGAGATCGAAGGATTATAATGTCCATAGAAATCTCTTCTGAGCAGTTGGTGATAGATTGTATGGTATTCCAGATTTTGGACCAAAAAGAACGGACCAGAGTACAATGGAAGAACATATGATCAAGAGTTCCTTCCTCTTTCAAACAGTTCCAGCAGATAGAATCTTGTTTTAATTTGGCTTTCCACATACGAAATGGGGTCCATATTGCATTCCACATTACAAAGAGCATTGACTGTGAAACTCTAGAAGATAAAAGTGGGCGATTTGTTGAAGACCAAAAGAGTTCCCAGTCAATGTCAGAAAGTGGAATGATTATTATATTATCCCAGTGTTTCATAGCATGATATGAGAAAGTGAAGGATTGGTCTCTTAGAATATTATAAAAAAAAAGATATAGCTTTCCCTTTTGATAGAGACCGTAAAGACCAATGGTAAATAGTATTTTTAGAAGATATGAAGTCATATTGTATCTGTACAGAAGACAGTATTTCACTGAGTATGATCCATTGTGAATAAGCAGAGGATGTTAGTAGGTATGTGGAGCAAAGTATATCAAAAGGGATTAGTTTATTAAGAGTATATAATTGATGAACAAACCATATACCTGTCCGTTGCCACCGTTTCCATGAAAGGGATTTGCCTTGGTTTTGGATATTGGGATTGTTCCAAAGGGACATGAATGGGCTAACACTAATTGAGATATCAGCTATTTTATCTAAATGATGGAGAGCATGCTGCGTTGAATTCAAAAGAGAGTATTTTCTCAAATGTCTGGGTATTGGTATCGTTAATAGGCAAGAGATGTGTAAAGGTTTGCATAGAAAACATTCCATTTCATACCAATTAGGAGGGTCTTGAGAGAAGGAGTCATTGACCCAGTAAGCTCCATATTTAGTTAATGAAGCAATATAGTAGTGGTAGAAATCTGGAAAGTTAAGACCACCGTTAATTTTAGAGGCCTTCAGCTTGGCTAGAGCAATTCGGGGTTTTTTCTTGTTCCATATAAATTCAGATAGCTTCTTATTTAGCCAATGGAAAAATGATTTCTGGCATAAAAGAGGAAGCATTGAGAGGATGTAATTAATTTGAGGTGCTAGGGTCATTTTGATGGATGATATTCTACCCCACCAAGACAAATAAAGTGGAGACCACCTAGATGTAGTGTTAAGAACTAAATTTTTGATTTTGGATATATTAAGATCTTGAGCAAAGACTGGATCTTTGTGTATTAAAATCCCTAAATATTTCACAGCTTCATTTGACCATGTGAATGGAAAATTAGCCAAGTCTGATTGAAGAATGTTATTGTTCAGAGGAAAGATTTCTGATTTCTCCCAGTTTACAGAATATCCTGAGAAGCTAGAATATTGTTTGATGATATGTATAAGATGAGGGAGAGAAGATTGAGGGTTCCTTAGAAAAATTAATACATCATCAGCATATGCTGCTAGTTTGAAGTCTCGATCAGGGGAGGGAATACCATTAATTAGCGGGCATTGTCGAATAGCAGAGAGAAGAGGCTCCAACACTAAATTGAACAATAGTGGTGAGAGAGGACAGCCCTGTCTAGTGCCTCTGTGAAGGGGAAATTTATTGGATAAAGAGTTATTAATTAGAATACGAGCATTAGGACTATAATATAATGTTTTTATCCATTTCGTGAAAAATGATCCAAAGTTATACCATTTTAGGACACTGAAAAGAAAAGACCACTCCACTCGATCAAAGGCTTTTTCAGCGTCTATAGCTAGGCCTATTATTGGGTCTGTCAATGTTTTAGCATGTGCATTCACGTGGTGAAAAAGTCGTAGGTTATCTCCTATATATCTTTGTTTAATAAATCCCGTTTGGTCTTTGTGTATAAGATGTGGAATCACTTTGGTGAGTCTTAATGCAAGTAACTTTGCCATTATTTTATAATCTAAGTTAAGGAGAGAGATGGGACGGAAGTTTTTGACCAAGGTAGCGTCTCTGTCAGGTTTAGGGATTACAACGATGGTGGCTTCTGTGAAATTAAATTGTTTATCTGGAGAGGAGTGGAGGAAATCATAGTATGTAAGGAGATGAGGAGCTAAGATGTTTCGAAATAGTTTATAAAATTCGTTAGTAAAACCATCCGGACCTGGGGCTTTTCCAGTCGGTAGGGAAGATATAGCAGTTTCTATTTCTGTTATGGTTATCGGAGAATCTAGTTCCAATTTAACAGGCTCCGATATGGTCGGGTGAGATAAGGAGGAAAGAAAAGAGTCTATATCTGATTCAGGAGCCACAACTTCAGACTTATATAATGAAGTATAAAAATTTTCAAATTGAGAAGAAATTGAAGATCTGGTTTTGACTAATTGTCCTAATGAATTTTGGATAGATGTGATATGTAATCTTTTGGATTTAATTTTAAGGTATCTGGCCAGTGGACGACCCATAAGATTATCTCCCATATAATGACCAGAATTGGAAATGAAGATATCTCGTCTGGCTGTGCATGAAACTAAAGTATTATATTCATATTTAAGTTTTTGGATATGATGAAGAATAGTTGGGTCATGTAAGTGATTAGACATATGTTGTATTTCTAATGTTTTAATAGCGTTTTCTAATTCTTTTTCTTTTTTCATGGACTGTTTTTTTTTCCAAGAGGCAATTTTTATCAATTCACCTCTAAGGGTTGCTTTATAAGCTTCCCAGATTATGGAAGGACAAACTTCAGGATCTTTAGAGTTATTTTCGAAGAATTCTAATGTAAATGAGTTGATTTTTTCAACAGTTTCTTCATCCAAGAGTAAGGCGTTGTTTAGTCTCCAAGAAGGAGATTCATTACGTGGAGCCGAAATAGAAATATATAAAGAAATGGCAGCATGGTCCGTAAGGGAGATTGGATGTATACTAGTATTAGTAAGGTCATGAATGAGAGAGGAGGATATAAGAAAGAAATCAATTCTCGAGTATGTATTATGCGGTGGTGAAAAATGTGAATATTCTCTACCTTTCGGGTGAAGTAGTCGCCAAGGATCTACAAGGGAGAAAGCATCTTTTAGGGCCTGTAGAGCTGTGAAAGACTTGGTCTTGGATGGTTTACAGGAAGAAGATCTGTCAATATATAAGTCTTGGATTTGGTTAAAATCTCCACCCAATATCAGAGAACAAGAACTGAATTCAATTAGTGCTAGTTGAATGTCTCTAAAAAAATCCGGGTGATCTTTAACCGGGCCATAAATATTGAGAAGAACAAAGTCTATTGAGTGCAACGCAGCATGTACCAGACACCATCTTCCCTCTGTGTCTGTTTTAATTGAATGAATAATGGGAGAGAGTTTATCTTTAAGAAAGATTGAAACACCATTTTTCTTTTGATAAGTCGCAGGGGAGTATATATGAGCAGAGTATCCCTTTAGTTGAAATTTCGTGGCGGCAGCAGATGGGAGGTGGGTTTCTTGTAATAAAATTATGTCTGGATGTTTATTGGACACATAATTGGATATCTTTTTTCTTTTAATGGGATGATTCAGGCCATTCACATTAAAGGAAAAGACATGTAGGTCAGCCATAATATATGATTTGCGTTGGAGAGATATGCAGTATATCACTTTTGTCGAGAGAAGATATCTGATATATTAGTGAGATAAGGTAGACACTCCTGTCTAATAAGAAAAGTAGAAAAGACATTAAAATAAGAAAGAAGAAGATAGTAATGACCTCATAATATGTGGTCAGAAGATAGATAAACCAAACTATCATGTACATATTAAAATATTTTAAGGATGCTTCTATGAGCATATAAGAATGACGCATGTGAAGCATCTAACATCTAACAAGATCCACACCTAATCAGTAATATAAATGTAAAGATTAGTGTGCTTAATTTAGCAGGTTATATAAAATTTGTATTTCATTACATAACATAACATGTTAAGATAAGAGCTTATTGGCTCAGATTAAAATATTAAATTTGGAATTGATTTGATCAAACAGATACCTCAAAGTAAAATATATGGCTGATAATATTAGCCCGTTGGGGTAGTATTTGTCTCAGGTATAGAGTCTATAAATAGTTGTGCGGTTGCTTTGTCTGTGAATGAGTGTGATTTCCCTTCTCTCCATATGCGTAAAGTCGCTGGATACACTAGTGCAAACTTCACTCCTCGATGATGCAGTGTAGAACATAGTGGCACCATCGTCTTGCGAAGGGTGGATACATGTAGGGAGTAGTCGTTGAACAAAAGTAATCTTTGACCTTCATATTCAAGTCGACCATATTTTCGAAAGGCTTGTATGATAAGATCTTTATCTTTCCAGTTGATATATCTAGCAATAACTGCTCTCGGGCGGTTGTTATTCTCTGTACGTTGGCTCAAGCGGTGTGCCCGCTCGCATGGAAAACCAGAGTCAGGGGTCACTAGGCCAAGTTGTTTTGGGAGCCAAAGTTGAAAAAAATAGTATAGATCCTGATCAGTACGGAGATCAGGTAGCCCCACTACTCGTAGATTGTTGCGGCGTTGACGATTCTCCTGGTCGTCCAAACGTGTTGTCAGTGTTGCTATTTGATTTTGCAATGCTGTTACTTTTTCACGATCTTGCAAAGTTACATCTTCATTATCAGACACCCTTTGCTCCACTGCTGTAATACGTCCAGCGTGTGATTCAAAACGATCATTAATACAGTCTACAGCCAGTTGTAATTTAAGAAATTTTTCTTCCAGGGCCTCGGTGACCATTTTTGAGATTTCTTGGGCCCAATCTCCCCATTGTGTCAAGGTTATAGACGGAGTCGGTGACGTCGCCATTTTAAGTTCTGAGCAGGATAATTTATGTTTAGGTGTTTTTGCCGGTCTTACCGGCATTTCTATTTGATGCACACTTTTAAATTGCTACGTATTTAAATGTAATGAAAATAAAATTGCAAAAGCACAGATTATATTAAATCAGGTGTGTAAGAGGAGCCGTTAAGCCATCCGTGCGTTTTTCGTGGCGATCAGGTCATGGACTTGAAATCACCTTCCTCTTCGGCGGTTCACAGTGGGCGGTGCCGAAGTGGCTGTTAGGGGGCGGGGCAAACCGCCGATTTCAGGCTCCTCCGGTGCAGTGAAGGGGGATGCCTCGATCTCCCTTCCCCTTCACTGTGCTGGATTTTGAAGAGGGGTCCTGTATTTAGAGCCCTCAAGAGGGCTGCAAAGGCAGACTTGTGCCGAAGTGGCTGTTGGGGGCGGGGCAAACCGCCGATCTCGGGCTCCTCCGGTGCAGTGAAGGGGGACGCCTCGATCTCCCTTCCCCTTCACTGTGCTGGATTTTGAAGAGGGGTCCTGTATTCAGAGCCCTCAAGAGGGCTGCAAAGGCAGACTTGTGCCGAAGTGGCTGTTGGGGGCGGGGCAAACCGCCGATCTCGGGCTCCTCCGGTGCAGTGAAGGGGGACGCCTCGATCTCCCTTCCCCTTCACTGTGCTGGATTTTGAAGAGGGGTCCTGTATTCAGAGCCCTCAAGAGGGCTGCAAAGGCAGACTTGTGCCGAAGTGGCTGTTGGGGGCGGGGCAAACCGCCGATCTCGGGCTCCTCCGGTGCAGTGAAGGGGGATGCCTCGATCTCCCTTCCCCTTCACTGTGCTGGATTTTGAAGAGGGGTCCTGTATTCAGAGCCCTCAAGAGGGCTGCAAAGGCAGACTTGTGCCGAAGTGGCTGTTGGGGGCGGGGCAAACCGCCGATCTCGGGCTCCTCCGGTGCAGTGAAGGGGGACGCCTCGATCTCCCTTCCCCTTCACTGTGCTGGATTTTGAAGAGGGGTCCTGTATTCAGAGCCCTCAAGAGGGCTGCAAAGGCAGACTTGTGCCGAAGTGGCTGTTGGGGGCGGGGCAAACCGCCGATCTCGGGCTCCTCCGGTGCAGTGAAGGGGGATGCCTCGATCTTCCCTCCCCTTCACTGTGCTGGATTCCAAGGATGGATATTGAATTCAGAGCCCTCAAGAGGGCTGCAAAGGCAGACCTGTGCTGAAAGTGGCTGTTGGGGGCGGGGCAAACCGCCGATCTCGGGCTCCTCCGGTGCAGTGAAGGGGGATGCCTCGATCTTCCTTCCCCTTCACTGTGCTGGATTCCAAGGGGGCTTCTGAACATTGGTTCTGGGAGCCAGAAAGCTGCAGACACTGAGATAAAGTGGAAGCTTGACTTTGGGAATGTAAAAGCTTGTTTGGAGAAAATTGTGGTTTTTTTGTTGTTGTTTTGGCTTTCAACTAGGAAGGAAAGTTGGTTTAAAATGAACTGTGGTTTTTGGTACTGAGCAAACCCAAATCAGGGTAAGCTACCAACACACCCCAATGCAAGTTAAACTGGGCAATAAATGTTAAAACTCTGATGCCAAGATCTAATCTAATCTACAATTTGTGAGTTGCTCTATGCCTAAATAGGTTCAAAGTGATGTACAAGTCAAGTGAAAAGCAAAATAAGAATTAAGGAGTAAGTAGACAGTAAGAAGGAGAAGGAGAGGGAGAGTCTTTTACAGGGAAGAATAGAGTGGACATTAGAAGTACATTTTACGCTGGATGAGGATATAGTGTTCTTTGAGTTGAAACAGCTATTGATTGTCAATGGAGTGTATTGTCTTAAAGAGAAGAGTCTTTAGTTTCTTTCAAAAACTGAGGTAACAGGGTTCAATTTTGATGCTTATTGGGAGGTTGTTCCAGGTCTTTGTGTCAATGTAGGTGATAATTGTGTTAAATATGCGCTTGTACTTAATTCCTTTTGGAGATGGGAGGATCAAAATAACTTTTTTTATGTTTCAAGAATTGGTCCAAGAATTGATGAAAAGGATTATGAAAGGTTCTGCTGAGCTTGCATATAAAATGTGCTATATTATGCATGATATTTTGAATTTTATACATGCAAAGATTGGTAGCCAGTGAAGTTTGTTGAAAAAGGGCAATATGGAGTCAATTTTTTTCAGTTTGAAGATTAGCCGTATTGCTGTATTTTGTATTAATTGTAGTTTGCGGATGAAGGTGGTGTTAATACCTGCATAAAGGGAGTTACAGTAGTCCAGTTGGGACAGTACTAGTATTTGTGTCTGTATTGTGGAAGAAAGGTCTGATCAGTCTGAGTTGTTTCATGAGAGTTTCCTTCATAAGTTGGAGATCTGAGGTTGATAGGAGAGGGTTGAGTCCAATATGACTGAGTATTTTGGAGATTTTGTTAATATCTAGTTTGGTTCCTAAGGGCAGGGTGATAGTTGTAGGGACTGTTTGTAGAGAACTGTTAATCCACAGTATTTTGTGTTTTGCTGTGTTCAGTTTGAGCTTTTTGAGTGTGGCCCACGTTTGTATCTTGTCTATACTGTTGGCAATTCTAGGAGAGGTATCAGTGGAATCACGTTCAATTGGTATGAGGAGGAGTATGTCATCTGCATATGATAATAGGCTTTAATTGTTATTAAAGGTTATATTGTTGAGGGAGCCCATGAATAGATTGTAGAGTATAGGTGAGAAGGGGATCTTTGGGGAACACCACAGAAAGACTGTTAGCTTTGTGAGAATTCCTCATCTTTTTGGACAAGGTAATTCCTATTTTGTAGGAAGTCTTTAAACCAGTTGTATACTATGCCTACTATGTCTATTTCATGAGTATTGTTAGGAGTAGTTGGTGGTTGACAAAGTCAAACATTGCTGAAATGTCAAATTGTAGAAGGATGATCTGATAGCCTTTGCTTAGTGTTGTTTGGCTGTAGTTGTTAAGTTTAGTATAAGTAGTTCCGTGCTGTGGTATGGGCAAAACCTGAACTGCGTATGGTGGAGGCAGGAGTGCTTCTCAATATATGTTGAGAGCTGTTTACTTACATGCATTTCTAAAAGTTTGGTGCGTATTGGGATACCAGCAATAGGCCTGAAATTTGTAGGATTTGATAGATCAGCATTTGAGGCCTTGGGAATAGAGGTGAGTGCAATCTGACACATTTGGGGTGAAAGTTGGCCATGGTGTAGTAGAGTGTTCAGAAAGTGAGTGATCCAAGCAATGATGTGATTCAGGGCATTGGTTAGTAACCAGCTGGCGTATTTGTCAAGGGAGCTGCTATAGTAGGAGAGTTTCTTTAGGAGTTTATCTGTGTTGGAATTTTTTAGTGGTACAAATGTGCTCCAGATTTGGTCAACGATACGGGAGTCAGAAGTCATCTGTGGTGATGAGTGAGCTGAAGCTGTTGCAATGGAAGTGTTCTCAACTTCTTGTTGTATTGTCTTTATCTTATTGAGGAAGTGATCGGTGAGGGTCTGGGTGGTAGGTTGAGAGATCTTTTCTGACAGACCTAGGTCTGGGGGTGTAGTCATGGTGTGTAGTAGGCAAAATAGTTTAATGATTTTGAAGTTGTCATGTTCAATTTCATGAGCAGAGTGGGCTTTTTGGGCCTCAGCAATATTGTGTTTATATGTGTTGATTGCAGCCCTCCATGCAGTTTTGTGTTCAGGTGCATTTTTTTTTTGCCATTTCCTCTCAAGTTTGTGGCAGGTTTGTTTTTCTGCTTTCAAGGTATCCATGAACCAAGGGGAAGTCTTTGCAGCTCTTGTGTTGTGATAGCTTAGAGGGGCTTGTGTGTTCAATGTGTGTTCAATTGCACTGTTCTAGGCAGACAACATTGTAAGAGCGCTATCTGAAGTTGTGTTTAGCATTTCAGACATTTTATTCCAGAACTGGTTGGGATTGATCTTGCCTCTTGATAAAGATTTTGTGGTGAGACTTTTTGTGGGTGTCTTACCCATGGTTAGGAGGAGGTTGAAGGATAGTGGTCTTACCAGGGGACTGGGGACCACTTAGTATCTGAGATAAGTTTGGGGGGGGTAGATGAAATTATATCTAGTGTGTGCCCCTTTTCATGTGTGGGACCTGAGGGTTTTAGGTTCAAATGACTGTCATTGAGGAATTTTTTTTAATCTGCTGGCATTGACATTGTCTTGTAGTTCATTGACATTGTCTTATAGTTACTTCACCTATAATGACTAGTTGGGTAAATTGGCATGTTAGGGTTTAAATAATTTCTTGTAGCTTTGTGGTGTTGGCTGTCCATGGTCCAGGATGACAGTAAACTAGTAAGACACCAATACTGCTACAGTGGGCATCCCTCCTGCTGTTTTTTTTTTTGGGGGGGAGGGAGTGGGTGCCTTCGTGGCAAGAGGGAGTGGGCATCCCTTCTGCCATCTTTTTTTTGGTAGGACGGTAGCACAGGGGCACTAGCGCAATGGAGTCTTTTTTAATGGGACATATGGTGCGTGTTTAATTTATACAGAACATCTGTTCCATTTTTTTTTTTAAAAAGCAAAAGAATTGACAGCATTGACAGGAGGCTGCTTCCCCTGTCACTACTGTTAGGGCTCTGCGCAGGTGTCAATCACTCATTATGTGAATGAGTTGGTGGGTTTGCATGCAAATGATTTGCACCTCCGTGATTCAATTGCTGTTGGAAAATCGGCCAGAGAATCAGCTAACAGCATTTAAGTTGCTATATTAGGTGAATCTAGCCCTATGTACTTTACTCTTAATCTTAATTACTGCAAATCTCTTCCTATCAGACTTCCAAACAGTTACATGGACTTCAGCTAATACAAAATACTACTATAAACTTCTTTATAACCATAAGAAATTCAACCATGTTACCCCCTTCTTTATAAAAGAACACTGGCTCTTTATTACCTATAGAATACCTATATAACACTAGTATTCACCAGATTCAGTCTTCTCTCTCTATCATGTTTGTCAAATCATCTCATACTATGATTCTCTTTTATAACTCTTCACTTCTTTCAGAAAAATGTATTTTCCATTCAATCCTTTTGCCATGTTCATTTAAAATTCATGTTTTAGTGTTACAACATCATCTCTTTGGAACTCTTTACCCCTTTATTTATAACTGGAGAAGCCTTATCAGAGAATTTAAATTATTGCTTAAAGTCCTTTGCTTCCCAGCAGCATTTCAATTTCTTCTTCTGTTTTGACAACTTCACTTTTTACCAGTTTGCTTGCATTTCTCAAAGAATGAAAACTGTCTTACCTGCCTCTTGTTTTACCATCCCATAACTACCCACTACTCTTCACAATCTTTTCTCTTTCTGCTATCCTCTTGTGACCTAGTGTTTAAAACAGCTGCCTCCCATCCTGAGGTTGTGAGTCAAATTCCCACTACAGCTCCTTGTGACTCTGGGCGAGTCATTTAACACTTCATTGTCCCAGGTGCAAAATAAGTAACTGTCTAAAACAGGGGTCTCGAAGTCCCTCCTTGAGGGCCACAATCCAGTCGGGTTTTCAGGATTTCCCCAATGAATTTGCACTGCTTTCAATGCATATTCATTGGGGAAATCCTGAAAACTTGACTGGATTGTGGCCCTCAAGGAGGCACTTTGAGATCCATGGTCTAAAATATTTAAACTGCTATGATTGTAACCACACAGAAAAAGTAGTATATCAAGTCCCATCCTCTTTATTCTTATTCTTAATTGACTCCTTCCCATTTTAGGTGGTATATCAAATAAACTAAACCTGAACCTCATCATGTACCGAGGTGGTTTCAAGGTTAATGGGGGAGAGCAGATCCTGAATTCTTGCTGGCTCCTTTAAGAACCACCCAAGAACACTGGGCCATAGTTTAGCAGCCAAAACTTCCAGGTACTATGAATAGCAGAGTTTGCAAGGTTGATTGTAAGCTGTATTATTCATGTTCCACAAGAGTGACAGACCTGCAGTACTGAGATACCTCAGTTTAGACACTGCAATGGGAAATTCAGCTGCAATAAAAGCACAATCGAGGGTACCTTAACAACCATCCCCAAGTAGTTATGTAGTTTGTTAGAAGATCCATTTTGCTGGTCTAAATTAAACCACATACTTATGCATATAGCAACTAAATATCATCTAATATCAGCTAAGTTAGGCAGAATGCCTGTGCTTCCAGACTTGCTTCACCTTGGTACTATCCAGATATATTGCAAGTCCAAAAATCAGAGTTTTTGATTTTCCAGTTTCTCAGGCAGTACTTTTAAATTCAAATTTAAGGAATAAAGAAGAGACGGACAAGCCAATTTTGTTGATTATTTTACACTAGCAAATATAACTCCTATAATTTGTATTCCGCCTTGAACAATATATAATGTATTCAAAATTAATTTTCCTATGAACTGTTTTCCTACCTTCTTCTACTCTATGTTTATAACCTAACTAATTTATTCTTCTCAAGTACTTTAGCAAGAATGTGAGCCTTTGGGACAGTCAGGGAACTCTAAGTACTCTCTCTTCATCTTAATTAATCTTACTTATTGCAATTCTTCTGTTTCAACTGTAAACCGCTTAGAACTTCACGGTACAGCGGTATATAAGAAATAAAATTATTATTATTATATAGAATACTTCATCTATCAAAATGGGTATATTTGTAGGAAATCATACAAAGAAACTTAAATGTTATGTCTTATTGAATTAGACTATATTAGGAGAGCCATAGAAAACTTAGGTATTTTAATTTAAAAATTGTTTTTGAATATTCATCATTTCCTGATTGGCTCAGACCCCTCAGGCCCCTCCCCAAGGGAGGAGCCTGAGAGGTCTGAGCCAATCAGGATCTTAGGCCCCTCACCATACATCACATGATGCACCGGGGAGAAGCCTAAGGCCCAGTATCATCATCAAGGGATGAGGAGCAGAAGGTGTTTTCAGTGCTTCAACATCTCTCTCTCTCTCTCTCTTTCTCTCAATTTCCTCAAGAGTCTGGATTCTCAGGCAGTCCAGATTGCAATTTAAAGGGTCCAAGTTCTCTGGTGGTCTGGATTTCTGACATGTGGACTTTTATACTTGTACTGCAGTGCCAGGGAAGAATGTAAGAATTTTTAGTGGCACTAGCCTTATAGTTCTGCTGAAAATTGAAGGCTAGCATCTGCTGCTACATGGATATTTGATTTTGTATATCAAGCTAATATTTGCTATTAACCTCACAACATGTCTTAAAACAATACAACATATCACCCACAAAAAGATATGAGACATATATACTGTACAAGTATGGATGTGTAACTCTACTGAAATGTTTGATCCGATTTCAATGGGCTTTACACTCGAGTTGAAAGGAATAACAAATAGTTGAAATACCAGTGTTATTGGCAGCATCAATGACAATTGAGCCTGCACAGTTTCTCATTTAGAAGGGATAAGGCATTTCATCTAGCAATGGTTCTGAAAAGCTAACTGTGCTTTAGCATCTGTTTTTCTGCTTCATTTCAGTATCTCTCAATCATTAAAGGTTGAATCCACAAAGATGACATCCAGGAAATCAGATCAAAACCAGGAACAGGCTTTTCTAAAATGTTAAATCTTAGATTTCCTATGAAGTGCAAGCCATCAAATGATGTTCTCTGAAAATATAATAAAAGCCAGTCAATAGACTGCAATATAGCAAATCACAGGGATGCCTGCGCTAGAGAACACAACATAGAACTGCTTTTATCTCAGTAACTTAAGATGTAGACTCTGCAAGGATTGCCATGTAGCGATTTTTTTTTTTCAACTGGTTTCTTATATACTTACTGGAAATAGATGCAGACAAAGATTGAAACTGGAGAAGAAAATCACTGGTTTTGTTTTTTTTTTTCTTTTTGCAGGAAATGACTGGTGCCAAATCTTTCTTGTCTTGAAACAGTGTAAGCAGCACTGTGCTTTTTTTTTTTTTTCCAAGAGGATCTAATTGCTTTGATTTTCAGTTGAGAAAATGTGTGAAAATTGTTAGACAATTTCCAAACATTCTTCCTTAACAGAACGGTGCCTGTGGAATTCTCTAGTTTACTGTTGTCCAGTCAAACACTAGAATTTGTTTATCATCTCGGACAATAAAGGTTACATGACTGACAAACACTGAGGCATGAAATTTTATTCCACATCTGTTTATTGTACTTCTACAACCACACTCATTACCAATAGTTGTGAAGATAGGAAATAAAATATTAATTACAACAGTATAAATAAGATGGTTATGCAAATAAAAACATTGTTTTTAACCAAAGCTCTTTAATGCTGTGAACAAATCCTTTACAGATATAAATGTAGAACCATGAAGATATATGTCGAACTATGCTTGTCTTTTGTGTCCACATTAAACTGCTATGTTGTATCCCATTTTGGTACATACATATTACTCGTGTAATAAAAGCTTTATTCTATGTAAGAGATAGAAAGTAAAAAAAATATTGTCTGCAGTCCCCCCTCTGTGTGTTATTTTGTAAGCCACCCAAAATTGCTTAGATTATGGGCTCCTTTTACTAAGGTGTGCTAGCATTTTTAGTGCATGCACAAAAAAAACCACGCGGTATGCTTTTAGAACAACGCCAGCTCAATGCTGGCATTAAAGTCTAGCACGCACGGCAATTTAGCATACGCTTTTCCGCGCATTAAAGCCCTAACGCACCTTAGTAAAAGGAGTCCTATGTGATATATGGATACAATAAAATACAATACAATTAATAAATAAATATAAATATATAAGGCATAAAAGATCTGCAAATAATATGCAGATTCTTTTGAGGGTCATTTTCAAAGTGATTTCTCTAGGTAACAAGTCTGAAAATTTTCAACCCTATAAGTTGGACTTATACAGCACTTGGAAAAAAAGTGTTCTCTGGAGACAGGACTAAAACCATGTGAGCACTTTTATAACTTCCAAAGCTTAACTGTTCTTTGAGTGAAAAAAAGATTTCCTCCTATTGGTTTTAAAAGTATTTCTCTGTAACTTCACTGCGTGTCTCCCCCTCCCCCCCCCCCCCAGTCTTTGTAATTTTTGATGTTGTAAACATTTGATTCACCACTAAACAAGAATAAATAGAGATTTATCTTGAGAAGCCTACTGAAAAGAAAGCAAAATACATCATACTTCAGACAACTAAATTGCAATAAGGCATCAGCATATATTGAACATAGAGGCCAGATTCAGTAAATGGCACGAGAATTAGACACCGGGAAGTATCCATGCTTAGTGCTAGTCTATAAAGACTAATCCAGGCTGAGGGCTCTTATTGATAAGGACTTAGCATGGATTTTTGCACCCAACTTTAGGCACGAGAACTTACCCTGCTGAAACCATGTATAAATCCTGGCACAAAGGTGGGGCACATAACCCCAGTGTTCAATAACACACTCTCTTCTGAGACAATTTAGATGTACACTGTTATAGAATAGTGTACAGGCAAATTGACACTCAATTACTAATTAATGCAAACTAACATCAATTGTTCATAGCTTGTTAGCTAATTAGTTTGCATGCAAATCTGAGATCTGCGTTTAAATTTGGGTGACCTTTGTAAACAGGCCCAATGCATTCTAAAATATTGAGCTATACTGCATGCAAATGCACAAGAAATATACTATTCTGAACAGATTGGCAAAGCTCATGTTAATCCTTTCATCTCTGAAGATGTCATTAATTTTCTCTTGGGGGTATTACTTCCTTAACAGGGAAACAGCTTTAATGCTCCTGGATGAGCTGTTAATGAAGAGAACATAAGAACATAAGAACTGCCATCTCCGGATCAGACCCATGGTCCATCGAGTCCGGCGATCCGCACACGCGGAGGCCCAGTCAGGTATACACCTGATGTAGTTTTACCACCCATATCCCTCTATGCCTCTCATAAGGAGATGTGCATCTAATTTGCCTTTGAATCCTAGCACAGTGGATTCCTTAATAACCTCCTGTGGAAGAGCATTCCAGGCGTTCACCACTCGCTGCGTAAAGCAGAACCTCCTGACATTTGTCCTGGACTTGTCCCCCCTTAGCTTTAAACCATGTCCTCTTGTCCGTGTCACGTTGGACAGTGTAAATAATTTGTTTTTCTGCTCTTTTGGGTTGCTAGCTATTCCAATTGTCTCAGATTGATCACATTGCGGCAAAAACTTGGAAGGTGGACAAAGCTTGGTGACGCTTCCTCTGATCTGTACTTGCACACTTTCAGCCAAGTTTTTCTGCTTCAGTCTAGAGGTCAAAAGCTCTTCATTGGACTCAGTGAGGCCAAGATCCCTGATCAAGTTGTTGAGGTCTTTTTGGTTTATATAGTATGGGTTTCTCTCATCAGCTGTATCACTTATATTGTAAACTGGATCTACAATATCTCTTTCTCTCTCTGACTTGCGGATCTCTTCTGAAGAAAGCTGCTCTTTCTTTGGGGGAGTGGGTATGGGGAGCTCAGGGCAATGTGGCACCAGGGCAATGGATGAAGGAATGTCTGGCTATATGATTGTAGATGTATACTTTCCAGTTTGGCATTTGGAAGGGTCTACCATGCAAAAGTAGCAGATGCCTGAATGGTCATTGGGTTCTCGCCAAACTCTTGGGATAGCAAACATCATGGCTCTTTTCCCCTTTCTACCATCCTGTAGAAGAAAAAAATGAAATTGTGTTAATGAAAACAATACATTTATTTTACCTATGACTAATTTGTACAAGATTCTCACAACATATTTCATATATGATACATTTTCAAATAAATTAAAAATTAAAACTTTTTAAAAATTAAATATTCTATGAAATTTTATAGCAGAAAATTCTTCCGTCTTAGTAAGAAACAAAATTACCTTACATTCAGAGATTTTGGGCACTGCTTGCATGTGAAGTGAAGTGCCCAAGGTTTGTCTTAATCTCCAAGAGGCATACCAAAATATGCCTTGTAGGCAAATGCTTCTATGGGGTACTTTTTCCTCTTGTCTTGATAAATTGGTCACATATATAGCAAAATGCATCTGACAGATGTTTGCAGCCTCTGAATCCCATCTCAAACAATGCAGTTATATTACCACATAGGAAGTTGGAACTGAACTGAGCTGGTGGGCTTAAGATCTTCATAGTTATATTGTACTTCTATTTATATTTACTAAGGTATATGGCCAAAATTAGCACAAGAATGGGTGCATCTTGTGCTCTTCACACTCAAATCCACAGTGGTATATAAAAGAGCACCACAGAATGGCTGAATCACTCCAGTTTCATAATCATCTCCTCGTCATATGGCAGTTGACTGGAAAACATGAACATTTTTGCTCCATATATCCAACATGCTTGATATATTGCTCCAGGCTTCATGAAATGTATACCATGAGGAGCTGCTGCACCAAGAACCATAATTATGTTTTTGATGCACTCACTTCTCACATGGTAGAAGTGTTGAGCCATTGTTTTAAGGACTTTAGTCAGCTCCTTGACAACCTTGTTTCTACTGTCCACTAATCAAGGTTCATCAACTTTCAGTTTTTCAAGTTTCTTAGGTTTTTATATACAGCCTATCAAGGTTATCTAAGTGGTTTTACAATCAGGTACTCAAGCATTTTCCCTATCTGTCCTGGTGAGCTCACAATCTATCTAACGTACCTGGGGCTGAGTGACTTACTTGTCTAATTTATCCCACAGTTTCTTGAAATTTGAAAACAGTTAATTTTCAGGCCCTGTAGCATTACCCTTCCATACTGCCTCAAAAACAAAGATAATGCCTGCAGGCCAAATAGAAGAGCTTATTACCAATTCTGTCTTCTAATAGTTTTGTAGCACTTTTTTTTAATGCCACTGTTGATAGTAGTAGTATCAAAGACCAATGTCACTATATTGTCAACCAACTGTCATAGCTCAAGTAACTTGTAAGATGCCTCTGCTTGTGACATGCCTGTAGCATCAGATAGGTTTGGTACACCTAGGAGTGTACCTTCTATGTATTTTAAAGCACCAGATACAAGCACAAGTCATTTGTGAGACTCTACAAGATGATCTTTAATCACTTTACCATCCAATGAAGAGCAGTGTAGCATAGAGTGGCAATAACACCTTGTGCATAGTTTGTCACAAAATGTCAAAGTTGCTGAGGTCACCATTGTCATACTTAATGACTGCTGAGACAATGAGAATGGTCTAATTGTCTGATAGTTTCAGTCTGTCAGATGCAGCAGTTATTTGATTGCACTTTTCTTCTAGGTATAAAGTCATCAACCTCTATGTCACTTTCTTTAGTACTTCCTGCTTCAATATCCATCTCACCACTGCCACATACTTTAACAATAAGCAACATTGCCTTTTCTTTTTCAGTCTTTTGATTTTCATTTTATTTGCTATTGTTGCAAATATCTTGTCATGTCATCATAGTTGCTTGTCTTTTACTTCTTTGGTCAAGGTAGAAGTTCACATCAACTTTCTTGTCTTCACTTCACAGCAGTTGAGAACTCATTCTAGTTTCAATGTCATCTGGGGCAAAAAGTGTGTCCAACTTCACAATAAAGTTTCCACTTTTTCCTCCTAGATTAATTTCACGTCCTTTATTTTTTGAAGACTATTCCATTCATTCCAGAGAGCCATAACATCCAGCATACAGTTCTGCCTGGTCTTTCTCTTGATGCATGTCATTTGCCAAAATACAGTGACAGTGTCAGCAGCACTATAGCCAATTCTTCATTTGAAATGTTCTTCATGATATTTTCCTGATCATGGTTGAGATACAAAAAATGCTTCATGACTTGTCTGCAGGAAGGCAACTTAGACCCTATAATCAATGATGAGTGTCCAATGAGCCAAGATTCACTCACTGCTCTGGTAACTGGTGATGAGAATTTCTCAGATGATGAACTTACTAAATCAGAAGCATCATCTATAGCTTTGCAGGTTTTTCCACGTCTAGCTGACATACTCAGTTATTAATGAAACGTGCTAATATATTTAGAATCTTAAAAGTATACCACAGTACTACAGCAAAACTCAAACACTGCTTTAAATAAAAGTGAACTTACAATTATCCAATATTGGGTTTATATAGTTGCTGACACTAGATGCAGCAAGTCCTTCTTGATCACGCAAGTAGTGAATGACATGGTGACAAAATTCATCACCGTTCCCGTCTCCGCGGATAACTGTGGTAAACCATCTTCATGTCATTCTTTAAGGAGAGAGGGAAGAATCAGAGTATGAATGGCCACAACCTCTGACCCTCAAGCTTTGCTTTTAAGAATGCTGGTGCTGAAGGACTGAGGCTGAAATAGACACTAAAAAATGACATGGGATTATTTCCCGTGGTTATCCGCGGGGACGGGAACAGTGATGAATTTTGTCACCGTGTCATTCTCTACACACAAGCTCAGAATGTGCCTAGAACTAGAACTAATTGATTTTTGAGTGAAGGTGGGGGCACTCACAAGCATTTCTCAGGCAGCAGATCAGCTGCTGATGTCATACTTGCCCAGACAAGTCCAATCAGCCATGTGGCAGTCAAATATTTAGTTGTTCTATGAATTTTTATTTGATTTCTGTTTGACATTGTAATCTAGAAATTCTTTCACATATATCTAATGTCAGATTTACTTATATTTACATGTTTAATCTGTATCCATCAAACCAAAGAAGGGGGATACTCATAAATATAAGTCCTTTAAACCGACAAAGGTGCTCAGAACCAAATTGATGGTAAGAAAATCACAAATCAGGGACAAGCCCCTATTAGCATTTTCAGAAGATGTCAACAGGAAGTGAAGTAATCATGGGAGAAGAGTAAGGAATAAGTTTTACTTATTATCTACAGCCAGCATGAGGGGGTTCTCTGAGGAAGCCACTGGCAAAACACATCAGGACCCGATGGAGTGAGACAACTTCTTAACTACCTTACCTTCATTTCAAGCTAAGTCACTATAATGATTTGCATCTTTACTTATTGAAAATTGCTCTTAGAAAGAATGAATACTTAAAAAAAATTTTTTGACATAGTTTAAACCTTTCTACCGATTGAAGATGGTTCAATGATAGACTACTGAAACCGCTTATAGGGACTTGTCCCCGGTTTGTGATTTTCTTACCATCAATTTGGTTCTGAGCACCTTTGTCGGTTTAAAGGACTTATATTTATGAGTGTCCCCCTTCTTTGGTTTGATGAGTTGTTCACCTTTTGGGACATTTTTTGTTTAAAACACTTACCCAGTAGTGTGATTGATAATCTACATCCATAGCAGAATGATAGCATTATCAGCCAATTTTAAGGGAAAAATTGGCTTTGAGTGCCCCCAGGATGGGCCTAATCCTAATGTTACTGTATACTTACATTAATATTCTATAACAGATTAGGCATACAAATGTGCTGTTCTAGAAAACTAGCTTCACACTTACATTTTGGATGCCTAACTGTAGATATCCTTTTAGAATTGCTCCCTAAGAGGCCCTTTTATTAAAGTTGTGCAAAAATGGTCTTAGCATGTGTCTTACAGAGAATCATAGAAACATGAGAGCAGATAAAGGCCAAATGCCAATCATGTCTGCCCAACCAAAGCATTCATTATCTTCTCCTCTCCAGAAGAGTTCCAAAGTTCCTGTCCCACACTTTCTTGAATTCAGACACTGGCTTTGCCTCTACCACCTCTACTGGGAGACTATTCCATGCATCTACCACCCTTTCTGTAAAAAAGTATTTCCTTAGATTACTCCTGAGTCTATCACCTTTTATCTTCATCCTATGCCCACTCTTTCACGTGGTACTTTTATTAATAAAATATGGGGTTAATTATACAATCTTCTTTTTAGGGAAACATGTTAGCAGCCTGAGTATTCCGATGGTTAAGACCACATGAAAAGGTAAGTGCTTGTAGAGTCCTAAGTACTAGTAATCTTCAAGATAAAAATGAGTTGAGATTTAATCTTTGCACTTTGCACTTTAAAAGAATAATTATCTATTACAATTAAATTATTTAGTTGAATAGTTGAATGACTGCACAGAGCCTGGAGTGGTGTTCCGAGGTTCTTATAAAAAATGTATTTGCTTGAATTTGCGAGTAATCACTAATGGTGTATTACTAGAGGTGAATATTTAAGATTGGTTCAAGCTAAAGGATTGAGTATGCCATACTGAGTACCGTATAATAAAAAAATGAATGCATGAGCCTGTATTACACCTATTTTGAAGGTAGCAATCAATTAGTGCATGGCAGTGCCTCTCATACTAACTGATTAGTGCTTTCATGCCCACTCTTTACCCCCAAGCATATCCCCTTCACAGAAAATATAAATATATGTTTTAGCATATGATGTGTGCGTGTAAATTGGCAAATTTACTGCAGGATGCCAGTGCATATTCTGTGGTAAGCCTTTTTAATGTGTTTACCACACATTAAAAAGGCTTACCACAGAATATGCACTGGCATCCTTGTGCTTACCGCTGTTTAGTAAAATGACCCCTTAGCTTAAATTTAACAATCTAATTTGCATAATTATAAGCATATTTTCAGTGAACCCTCTAAGCTAAAATAGTTCCTTGATTCTCAAAAGTCATCTTGGTCATGTTATATAGTTGGCTTATAACTGGTGACAGTCTTTTGTACAAAACTTTTGCAGCTGTTTTATTCATGTTCTTGGATTTCCTACTTCACTTGTAAAGCAAATCTTAAAATGCATAATATTCTTTTGTTTCCTAATTGTATATGCAGTTTCAGATGAATTGTCCTTTTTTCTTGTCAATGTCAAGTTATTTTGATAATCTTGTGGAAAATGTATTCAATGAGAAAATGTTTAAAAATAGAAGGTTTTGCTTTGATGAAAATGTTTGTGTTTCTTAACACCCCAGAGAATTAAACACTACTAATTCAAGTTGATTGATAGGTGTTAATAGGATTCACAAAGAAGGAAAAATATTAGATGCAGACTAATTTTGCATCTAAATAATGACTAAATATTGAAAGATGTCCTTTGTCCATTGTTCTTTCTCTCTCTTTATATATATATATATATATATATATATATATATATATATATATATATATTAGTCATTAAGCCCGTTACATAACGGGTGCTAGAATATATGTCTGTCTGTCTTTCTGTCTCTCTCCCTCCCACTGTCTCTCTCCCTGGCCCCCTTTCTCTGTCTTTCTGTCCCTCTCCCTGCCCCTGTATCTTTCTTCCTTTCTTTCTGTCTCCCTGCCTCATGGTGTCTGTCTGTAATTCTTTTCCTGCATTTCCCTGTGCAGCTGCAACAGCATTTCCCTCCCCCTCCAGGTCCCTGTGTAGCAGTAGCAGCATTTTCCCCCACCCCCCTTCCCTTCTCTTACCACGATGTGTCCTGCTCCTTTTGGCCCCTCCCCCTTCCCTTCCCACAGTCTAGCCTGCTCCAAGGGCCCCCCCCCTTCCCTTATTGTGTTCCCGCAGGCAGGCCCAGCTTCTCCCTGCACGTTACCTTTTTTTCATTCTGTTGTCCTCCCTCGCGTGGCTGCCTGCCTGGTCCCATTGAGTGGCTCGCGGCTGGAGTATTTTTTGTTGGCGCTTCCCTGCCCCCTTCCCGCGTTCTGACCTGCTCCAGGTGAGTGTCGCGTCGGCTCCTCTCAATCCCCACCAGCGTCAGAAGCCTTCTTCGACGCTGGTGCGGCTAATGAGAGGAGCCGACACTGCGATTTGTGGCGAGCAGGGAGTCCAGCGCTGGCGGCCAATCCTGCCGGCAAGTGTAGGTAGGTGCTGGAAAGCAGTAAGGCTGGGGACTCGCACATGCGCACTCCTGCGGCCACGGCCCTACATCTCACAGATCAGGGAAATGGAACACGCAAGTAGGAGTACGCATGCACGGCTAGGGTTTTATTATATAGGATATATATATACACACACACATACTCTTTATATATATATATATATATATACACACACACACACCTATAGGCATGTCTAAAGAGAGAGAAAAAATGAATTGAGAACAGCTCTCAATATTTAGTCAGTGTTTAG